>NW_020954571.1:10454285-10494049 GCF_900497805.2 Vombatus ursinus | reverse complement strand
AGAGAGAGAGAGAGAGAGAGAGAGAGAGAGAGAGAGAGAGAGAGAGAGAGCTGTATAGTGGGAGGTAGGAAGTGAGAAAGAGAAAAAAGAAGCTGACATACTAAGCTGCAAAGAAATTAAGACATATAGGGAAAGGAGGACAGAGAGAAACAGAACGGAGGAAAACCACTGCTGCAGTTTGCAGAAATTCATAGCATTGTAGAGCTGGAAGGGACCCTTAGAGACCACGTAGCCCAACTCCCTCATTTTTGTTGTTGTTCAGTCGTTTCAGTTGTGTCTGACTCTTCGTGACCCCATTTGGGGTTTTCTTGGCAAAGATACTGGAGTGTTTGCCATTTCCTTCTCCATCTCATTTTACAGATGAGGAAAGTGAGGCAAACAGGGTTAAGTGATTGAGAACAGATTTGAACTTAGGTCTTCCTAACTCCAAGCTCAGTACTCTATCCATTGAGCAACCTAGCAGCTCTTATCTTACAGATGAAGAAACTGAAGCCCAGAGAGGGAAAGTGATTTGCTGGAGGTCAACTAGTGAATTGGTAGAAAAGCTGGGACTAGAACCCGGGTCCCCTGACTCTCAGTCCAATGTTCTTCCCATCTCAGCCGCAGTTTCATATGGATGGTCAGACTGAAGGTTTGAGCAGACACTCAGATGGTTTAAGTTGTATGAAAGTCAGTGTTGATGGACTTCTTATACCTGGAATAAAAATAAATGGCCTTCCCAAAGCCTCTACCCAGTTCTGGGGTTAATGTCCTGAGCAGGACGTAGAGTCATATCCAGAGATTTTGCTAATATTATCTCTAGAGAAGTTTGGTTGATGGCTTAGGGGCTGGACCAAACTGGTGCCATCTTTCCCTGGTGATTCCTCTTAGGACCAGATCAAGTGTCTTACTTGGGGGTCATTTGTTCATGACATTCCCCTCACGTGGAACCACCTACCCTTGCCACTTACTTAAATCCAACCCGTCCTTCAAGTTTCAGCTCAAATCTCACTTCCTCTATGAAGCTTTCCCTGATTTCAGCCTATAGCCTACAGTGATCTCTCCCTCCTTTCTGCCCTTAAAATACTTTTTGTCTTCATTCTTCATTTGGCAGCAAGCAAATGCATTTGAATGATTAATTCAGAAGATTCGGCTTTATGTCACGGCACTTAACCAGGTATGATTTTGGCCAAGTCGTTCAATCCTTCTGGGCCTCAGTTTCCTCCTCTTTAAAATGTGGAGTTTGGATGAAATGATTTTTAAGTTTCCTTTCAACTTTAACATTCTTTGATACTATATCTGTGCATGTGTGTGTCTGTGTGTGTCTCTCTGTGTGTGCATGTGTATACATGTCTTATCTCTCCTACCACGCTAAGTTTCTTGGGGTTGGACAATGTCTCTTTTATTATTTGTATCTCCTACCACTGTGCCTTACATACAGTAGGCTCTCAAAAAAAATTTGCTGCAGCTGCTATTTGAAGGGACCTCTTAAAGGAAAATCTCAAGAGCATCTTTAAAAGATGAAAGAAAGCAAACATAGTGTGGGGAGAATGGAAAGAACATTGGATTTGTGGGAAGACCTAGGTTAACATCCTGGTTTCTGACCTTGGGCAAATCACTCAATGTCAATCGACTGTTTCCTCAGTTGTAAAATGGGGATAATACTGCCTGAATCACCTACTTTACAGGGTGGTTGTGAGCATCAGGGAGATGCACTGGTTATAAAATGCTTTGTAAATTGAAAAGCATTTTGGTCTTTGCGATCCCTGTGCCTGGCATGGTATAGTCACTTAATCCTTAATAATCATTGAAACTTATTAACAAAGATAGTGTGAGAAACTTTATCAAATGCTGAAATCTGGGCATACCGTGCCTAAAGAATCCCCTGATATACCAGTCTAGTAACTGTCAGAAAAGGAAATGGCTTTAGACTGACATGACCTCTTCCTGATGAGGCTTTGCTGGCTCTTACTGATTGCAGCTTCCCCTCACAAGGGCTCATGAACCATTCCTTTACTAACACATTCCAGAATTCTGCCAGGATTCCTGTAGAAGAAGAAATGGATTTGATTATGGATTTCAGCATAGCAAACATAGGGAACCTTCTAGGTCTTCCTGGTTTCCTTTAATGAAATGGAGAAAGAGCAGTCCTTCAAGACACAACTCAGTTCCATTCAATTCAAAAACCATGTATTTAAGCAACTCTGATGTGCTGGGCATTGTCTCCTCAAGGAGCTGATATTCTACTGGGGGAAACATTCATAGAAAATTAAATGCAAAATATAGACAAACATTTTGGAGTTGGGGGGAGGGCAGAAACTACTAGGGGAATGAGGATAGGCTTCCTGTAGGAGGCAGTATCTGAGCTGAGCTTTGAAGGATGCTAAGGATTCTAAGTGGGGGAGGTAAGGAAGGAATCTATACCAAGCATGGGGGACAGTCTGTTCAGAGGTCCAGAAACAAGAGATGGAATGTGATTTATGAGGAACAGGAAGGAACCAATTTGATTAGACTATAAATTGGGTAAAGGGAAATCACATATGATAAACTTGGAAAGGCAGAATGAAGCCATACTGTGAAGGGCTTTAGAGTCAAACAGAGGAGTTAACAGTTTATTCTAGAAACAAGAGGGAGCCATGGGAGCTTCTTGAGCCAGGGAGTAACAGTCAGATTTGTGTTTTAGGGTTATCAATTTGCCAGCTATGTGGAAGCTTGATTGAAGGTAGAAGAGGCTAAAGGCAGGGAGACCAATTAGGAGGTTATTGTAATAGAGAGAGAGAGACAGAGAGACAGAGAGAGAGAGAGAGAGAGAGAGAGAGAGAGAGAGAGAGAGAGAGAGAGAGAGACAGAGAGAGAGAGAGAGAGAGAGAGAGAGAGAGAGAGAGAGAGAGAGAGAAAGAGAGAGAGAGAACTCACTGCAGAAGGCCTGAACTACAGTTGGGCTGTAGGAATGGAGAGAAGTGGATGGATGCAAAATAGATCATGGAGATAGAATTGATAAACCTTGACAACTGATTTGATATGAAAGGTAAAGGGAAGAGAAGAGTAGATGCTACTGCTGAGGTTGCAAACCTATTTGACTAGAATGTCAATGGTGCCATTGACAAAAATAGGATAGTTAGGAAGAGTAGAAAGTTTAAGGGGAAAATAATGAGTTCTGGTTTGGATATGTTGAATTCGAGATGCACAGGACATCTAACTGGAGATGTTTAACAGATAGTTGGTGATGTGGGACTAAAATTCAGGACAGAGATTTGGGCTTGATATATAATCTTCAAATCCTCTGATGAAACCACTAAAACCAACCTTCCAGTCACCTAGGTTCACAAGCTCAGAGTCATCTTTTATGTTTCCATCTCTCTCACTCTATACAATGAGTATTGCAATCAGGTGCCAAGACTTGTTGAGTTCAACTCCCCAACATTTCTTGCATCCATCTCCTTTTTTCCACACACACAGTCCAGAAAGAAAGGTTGTGAAGGTATTTAAATGCAGTTTGCTCTTGGTCCTAGAGGTAATAGGGAGCCACTGGAATTTTTGAGTAGGGGGAGTGGTGTGGGTTAGACCTGTGCTTTAGGAGTATCAGCTAGATAGCTGAGTGGAGAATAGATTAAAGAAGGGAGACACTAGAAGTAGTGAAACCAGTTAAGAAGCGATTACAAAAGTCTGGGAGTCTGAACTGGAGGGGTGGCTGTGGGAACAGAGAGAAGGGGACAGATTTAAAGGCTGTAGAGGCAGAATTGAAAGACTTGGCAACTGATTGAATATGGCTAGAGCGAGGGAGTGTACAATCCAAACCTGTTTGACTGGAAGGATGACGGTTCCATTGACAGAGTTAGCAACCAAGAAATTGTTAAAAAACCTTAGATAGAGCAATCTTAGTCAAATAGTGGGGTCATGAGACGGATTTCAAGGGGTCTCAGGCACAATACACATTACTGCACTTCACACACTCTGTGGTCCAGCCAAACTGGCTGACTTGTTTCCTGCACATGACATCCGTTCTTCCATCTTTATAACTTAAGGGCTTAGTCACTAAAGAGAGGGAAGATATAAGATAATAGCTACTGGAAATGGTACAATCAAGGGAAAGATTTTTGTCCTTAGGATGGGGAAGGCATAAGCTTGTAGGAAATAGAGAAGTAGCCAGTAGACAGTGAATGATTGAAAATTAATGAGAGAGTGAGGGTGCTAGAGATGGCAATCTGCTAGAAAAGATGGAATGGAATGGGATCAGTTATGTATATGAAAGGGTTTGCCTTGGCAAGGAGAAGGACCATCTCTTCATGTGGGACAGGGGTGGAAGAGGAGATAGAAGGGGAAGACATCTGAGCAAGGTTCAATGGGGATGAGGGGAGAAGAGGGAGCTCTTTCTGAATGGTCTCAAATTTTTTTTTGGTGACGTATGAGGCAAGGTCCTTGGCTGAAAGGGTGGGAGGAGGAGATCTCATAAGAGTCTTGAGGAGGGAGGAAAAGGTTCAGAATAGTTGATGTGATGAGGAGGCTATTAAATTGATTGCCTTGCTATGGTGAGGGCCCTGTTGAGATTGTATAACAAAAATTTGTAGTGGACCCAGTCAGCACAGTTTGTGATTTTCTTCATCGCTGTTCAGCGTGTGAATAGGAGCAAAAAGCAATGGATGGTGGAAGTAAACCAAGGCTGGAGCTTGGCAAGATATACCAAGTGGTAGAACAAGTAAGAGATTCAAGTATAGAAGACATTGTAGAGTTTAGCTGGCTCTGTGAAGGAAGGAATGAGTGAAAGTGTAACTAGGGCTCAAAAGGGTTGTGAGGCAGACTGTGGCACCAGGAGGGAGCCAGGTCTTGGTGAGGGCCAGAAGTTTGAGGAAGTAGAAGAAAAGGTTTAAGATGAAACTTAGCTTGATGACTGTGGAGCAGGCATTCTAGCATAGTGAAAGGGTCAAGTAGATCTGGATTTGGGCATTGGGTGGTAGGGGATGGGGATAAGAGAGTGAACAGCTGGGAATAGGGACTGGGGTTTGTACAGTGACAGGTGGGGAAGGGGGATTCAGAATCACTGGGATGGGGAGGGTAAAATAGGATAGGAATGCTACACTAACCACTAAGGAAGATGGTCAGTGGCTACAGAAAGGTCTGTTGAGGGAGACAAGTGATCAGATGTTCAAGGGCCTCCTTTGAGGTCCAACCTCAGAGCAGATGGTGATATTGAGTCTTGGGAGACCCAAGAGGCCAGGAACAGATAAAGGTAACAAGATGGGAGAATCTGCACAAGAGTCAAGAACTGGCAATTCGGAGTGGGTCTGATAAAAAAAAAAGGCCTTTGGAGCACTGGAGAAGACTCTGGGGCAAAGAGGCCTCAGGCAGGTGGCTGGGATCCAGGGCTGATACAGGATTTCCTTAGAAGTCTCCTGAGTGAAGGACTTACATGAGTACATGTTTCCCCCAATAGACTGTAAGCACCTTTATGGGAGGGCGTGTTTCATATTTGTTGTATTCCCAGAGCCTAACACAGTACCTGGGAGTTTTAGTTTAGTGGACTGAAAGGTCAGTATGAGTCAATAGTATGAAATGGCAGACAAAAAAAGCCAATGTGATCTTGGACTGCATTAAGAAAGACATTAAACAAAAGAAATAAAAGGTATCATTAAACAGTAAAAATTATACAGAAAAAAAAGAAGTTCAGAAGGGGACACAAATAGGGCAGTTTTGTTACTACCTTGCTCAATTTAATATGCCTTTAAAAATGAGCTGTGTTCATAGCAAGTTCACAGCTTGATATATGATTCTAGGTTTTGGTCTTTGTATGTTGAAATGTTTATGTCTGCTGATAATTAAGTTCATGATAAAAAAAAATTAAAAAAAGGAAATCCAGAATCAAGGAAGGTGATAGCTTCTATGTCCTCTACTCTGATCAGACCAGTTCTTGGAGTCACATTTTGGGAAGAACATTGCCATGTTGGCATGAATCTAGAAGAGGGTGAGCAGGATGGTGAGGGAACTGGAGAATGTGCTGTATCAGTAATATTGGAAGAGTTGGGTCTCTTTAGTCTATAGAAGAGAAGACTTGGAGGAGATATAATAGTGGTCTTCAAGTATTTGAAAGACTGGTACATGGAAGAGAGATAAGACTTGCTCTTCTTGGCCCAGGGCATGGTCCTGGAAGTAACTGGCAGAAATTTCAGAGAAGCTGGTTTTGACTTAATGTGATAGAAAACTTTTTTCTATTAATTATAAGTATCCAGAAATGAAAAGGGCTACCTCTGGTGGTGGTGGGTTCCCTCCCACTGGAGGTCTTCAAGCAGAAGCTTGATAGTTTGACAATGATGTGGTGGCAATTCAGGCTCAGGGGTATGTTGGACCAAGTGACCTCTGAAGTTCCTTCCAACTCTGAGAGTCTGTGATTCTATGACAAAGAGAACTTACTCTCAGAATGTGGAACCTAAGACCAATTAGTCAACACATTCAATCATCCAACAGACATTTGCTAAGGGCTTACTATATGCAGAACACTATACTGAGCATCTACCATGTGAAAGGTTCCCTTGTTAGTTCCTTTGAGATGGTGACACCTTCTCTTGGTGTCAACTTTCCTTCCTCAGAGAAGTCCTTAATGGGCCTGCCTGTTTTCCACATGGCAGGATCATTGTAGATCTTAGAGCTTAGTAGAATCATGAATTTCATGTAACCCTCCTAGGTGAATGTCTTCCCTTAGCTGCTACCTCTGATGGAATGTGCTGAATTAGAGATGGCAGTTAGCAGAGATGTCATAGAATGGTGAGGAGGGACTTCAATTACCAGATACATACTAGAGTGCTCTCTCTGTGTCTCTCTCTCTCTCTCTCTCTGTCTCTCTCTCTCTCTCTCACACACACACACACACCAAAGCAGGGCAACTAATAACTTCTTCACTTGCGTTAATAACAATTGAATGGAGGAACCAACAAGGAATGAGGGAGAAATCTGTTGTGGATCTGATTCTCGCCAATTATCCCATTTCTGGAGTAGAAATGATAGAAAGGTTGTGGAGGAAGTGACCATTTTCCCCTAGGGTATGTGAAAAAGGAATGGACAGCTGAGCATACTCTGACTTAAGCCTTAGGTTTTGAAAGGTTCAGAGGAAGGAAAGTGTGTACTAAACTTCTGCAGGACGAAGTAGGCCCAGGAAGGAAGGGAAACTTTCAAGAATGAAATCTTGAAGACAGAAGAAAATAAGAAGAGGAGGGAAAATGGGAGTAGGCTGAAGAAACCAATTTGAATGTATGGGAAGAGGAAATTCACCAATCTACTCAGATTTTAGATTTGTACAGAAGCCAGAAGCAAGGGTCGGTTACCGAGGACGAAAACAAAAGCCTGACGCGGTACTTTAATAACAGTGTTAGGAGCTGCTAGAGCTTAGAATGAGTTGATGCTGGTGAGGATGACAATTTTTTTTTAATGCTATAATGTGAGAAAAAAGGAAGATCAAAGAAAGGAGAGGACCACTGCTTGGGGTGGATGAAATGATAGTAACTGACAACATGGAGAAGACAGAGCTGTTTAATTCCCATGTACTTTTGTTTTCTTTGCAAAGGAGAATGACCTATGGACTGGAAAGGGCAAAACAAAAATGGATAATGAGGAGTTATTTAAAAGTGAGGAATTCGTAAGAGGGAACTTAGCTGCCCCTGATAAATTCAAGAGAGCTGGACCAGATGGACTACCTCAATTTGGGTACTGAAAGAACTGGCAGAGTTCTTTCTAACTGAGCCATTGTCAATAATATTTGAAAGATAATCATAAATAGGAGAAATGCAGTAGGACTGAAGAAAGGCAAATACTGTCTAAGTGTTCAAAAATGGGAAGGTAATGGAAGCTACAAGCTATAGGCCAGTGACCATGATTTCAAATTCTAGGAAAATCCCAGAATCGATTATTAATGGATCCAGTAACAATGGAGCCTTGGTGTTCCATGAATAAGATACTCCATCTCTTGGCTCTAGGCATTTTCTCTGGTTGTCTCCCATTCATAGGACGTTCTCCCTCCTCATTTGTACCTCTGGCTTCCTTCAAGTTTTGGAATCCTTTCCTCTTAATTCAAATGCCTTCCTTCTGTTAATTGGTTCCTATTTATCATATATATGTATATTTTATGTGTGTATGGTTTATATATGGTATGTATATATGGTATGTATGTATTTAAAATATATAAATAAATGGCATGTATATATACATACATAAACACACACATATATGGTTTATTTGTACATATCCATTCATTTGTCTCCCCCATGGATTGTGAGCTCCTTAAGGGGAGGGACTGTCTTTTGCCTCTTTTTGTTTCTTCAGCACTTAACATAGTACCTGGCATATACTAGACACTTAATAAATGCTTATTGACTGAATCTCTAGAAAAAGAAGCAATGATTATAAAGCACCAGCATTGTTTCACCATGGACAGGTCATATCACACTAACCTTATTTCCTTTTTTTTAAGTAGCTCAGTGAAACTAGCTAGCTGATGAGAAATACTAGAGACACAGTTGATCTAGATTTTTAACAAAACATCTCATGCTATTCTTATGTTAAAGATGGAGAGATATGTAGCAGACAAGAGTATAGTCTAGAACTCGTTGAAAGGCCAGAAGAAAAAAATGTTCCAAGGATGTCAAGCCAATGTGCTTGACCCTATGATGTTTAACACATTCATCAATGGCTTAGGTAAAGACATAGATGGGATGCTCATCAGATTTGCAGATGACATAAAGCTTGGAGGGATAGCTAAAACCCTTGATGACAGTCAGGATCCATTAAGGTCTTGGTAAGTTAGAATGTTGGGCCTAATCTAATAAGCTAATGTTTAACAGGGATAAATAATATAGGCTTACACTTATGTTCAAGAATTCAACTTCACAAATACAAGATGGAGGAAGTATGGTTTGATAACAGTTTGTCCGAAAAAATATCTGGGGCTTTTAATGGACTGCAAATTCAGTATGAGTCAACAGTGGAATATGGCAGCCAAAAAAAAATGAATGTGATCTTAGGCTACGTGAAGAAGTGCAGCTACCAAGAATCAGGAAGTGATCGTTTTTCTATTCTCTGCCTTGGCCAGAACCACATCTGGAGTATCAAGTTCCATTTTGGTTATCACATTTGAGGAAGGACATATGTAAGCTGCAGCGTCCAGAGGAAGAGCAATCAGAATGGTGGAGGGACTTATGTCTATGCCACATGAAGACTGGTAAAAGGAACGGAGGATATTTAGCCTGGATAAGATAAGACTCAGGGGGGATGTGATAGCTGTATTCAAAGACTTAAAAAGATATCATATGGAAAAGGGATTAGACTTGTTCTTTTGGCCCCCAGAGGGAGAACTAGAAGCAGTGGGTGGAAGTTGCAAAGAGGCAAATTTAAAACTGATATCAGGAAAAAAAAATTCCTAACATTTAGAGCTATCCAAAAGTGGAATGAAGGAGTGAGTCCAGGAACCAGCTCCTTTTTTTTCTTTTTTGTCTTTGTGTCCCCAGAGCCTAGAAAAAAGTCCTGCACATACTAAGCATAATATATATTTGTTGAATTGAATGGGGAATTAGGGAAGATAGGGGAATTCAAATGCCTCGACTTTGCCTTCAAAATAAAATATAAAATGTTAGACCTAGAAGGTTCCTTCAAGGTCACCTGGTTCAAGCTCTCCCACCCCCTATTTTACAAATGAGGCTGTTATGGCTCCCGGAGGTTAAGTACGTTGTTCAAGGTTGCAAAGTGAGTTACAAGTAGAGCTAGGGCCAGAAGCCTGCTCTCCTGATTCCCAGGGTACCCTGCTCTTTCGAGCATTCTGTGTTGCCTCTCCTTGCCTGGCTCCGTTGGCCTTGGAATTAAAGTGTCATGAGAACCAGGAGGCCCAATTCCCTCCTGGAAGATTGAACATGGCTCTCCCCTCAGCCCTTAATTCCCTCTCGGAGCTAGAGCTCCTCCTGACTTTGCCTCCCTTTCCAAAGCAGGTTTCCTTTAAGAAACCAGAAGATTGATTCCCTGGCAGGCCGCATTGCCGAGGCAAGCCTTGTCCAAATGGTTTGCATGTCTGCATTTTTTACTGCTCTCGTTTAATATGTATGCAAATGCAGGCGCTCCTGTCCTCTCTCTGTGTGGGTTTGCACAGTCAGGAGCAGACTCCCATTAAGCTTCCCATCTCCTGCTCCGCTGTACATTCGAGGAGACTGGCTTTGAAACACTGATAGATGGAGGTGCAAGGAAAAGAGATAAATGACGGATTTTTGTAATTTCTTTTTTTGGGGGGTTGGGGGACGTGGAGAAGGAAACCAGCAAAGGAGATTTAAATATATGCAAAATTGTTTATGTGTGTGAGTGGGGTGGGGGAGACCTGAGAACGGGAAGAGCAAATTTTGTATGCTGTTTGAGAGACTGGTTGCGAGGATTGTAGCTGGAGGTTAGGAAAATTGTAGCCACCACAATAATCTTATGTTGCGGAAATATTCGCCTGTTCTCCTGATAAGCAGACGCGTGTCCTATCTGAAATGTGCGCTTCAGCCTCAGAGAAAAAGGAAAATACTGGCTCTTTTCAGCAGATAGGAGCACCTGGTCTGTAGGTGTTTGTCTGCCCAAGGGTTCCCCCCTCAACCCGCCTTTTATCCTCTTTCCTCTTCCTCCTCTCTCCCCCTTTCCCAAATGGAGCAGTATTCTGAAAGGTTGCTCTTGAGTTAGGTTATTTTCCCTTCCAGGGAGTTTGCATCCAGTGGCACATGCAAGGTCCTACATTTGCATGAACAAAAACCGGTTATTTGGCAAACCATTGTCCATTTCCATAGATACCTGTTGTTTGACTCATTTGGGGTCTTCCTAATATTAGTCTTCCTCCATTAGTTTTTTGGGAAGGAGGTTTAGAAGGATCCTCAAGAAGATTTTAGCTTAAAAATTTAGGAGTAGGTGTACTGGAGACAGTTTAATATTTTTCCCCTCCAATCAACTTTTTGGGGACCATGGGGGAACCATATTTTCCATGACTTTAGGAAAACTGGGTATCTAGCATTAAATGTTTCAGTCAATTTTTATCTTTAAATTGGTAACTGACAAACTGCAGGCATAAAGGATCGCTTGTGGGATCAGAAGGCCTGGGGCAACTTTTCAGATAGAACTAAAAGCCTTAAACAAATTGTTTTTCATTTCATAGCAGAAAATCCAAACCAAATTCACCTTTCTCTGGAAGTTGTTGCTGTTTTTAAGGGGAATTAAAAGCCAAACAATTTTCTATTAGGCACAGGAAGGAAGCTTATATTAAGGTTTCTCCTGGAATTTTGCCTTTAGTGTGTATTTCCAAGTTATGGCATGGGTTCCCTTTGCCCCCCTTTATTTTGCAATCCTTTTCTCCAGCCCCCTCTGTGGAATGCTTTTCCCTATTACATAAAGTGAGTATTTTTTTTAAATGAATAAATGAGTTTTTTTATAATTTGAATAATTTCGATACATCAATAAGCTTTTTTTTTGTAAAGTCAAGAATTAGTTCATAAAATTCTTCCTGTTTTTCTTAGGGTCATGGGGAATAGGGTGCTAATTCATATTTTCTTGTTAGGTTTAAAAGCAGGATTTCTTTGTGGCAAAAAATAATTGCACTGGTGAGAATGCATTTAGGCTATAGCCACATTTAGGGATGGAACAATCTCTACCTGTAAGTCAGAAAAATAATATAGATACAAATTCATGTGTTCATAGATTTAGATTCTGTCTAGTCTGACTACTTCATTTTATAGGTGAAGAACTTGAGGTCATCAGACATTAAATGATTTTCTCAAGGTCATGTAGGAGTAACATGTAGTAGAGTCGACATTTGAACCCAGGAGCTCTAACTCTATATGGAGTGCTTTTTCCATTGCCCAATGGACTTTGAGGGATCTGTGATCTTGTTAATGTGGACAGTCATTTCAGTGGCGCAGATTGGAACCTACTCACATATTCTCATCTTGTTCAATTCTTGTCTATGTCCTTCCATAAATTCTCCATAGAGGACCCACCTAACATGCTAGAGCTCTTTCTCTAAGTCTTTGAACATTCTGTGAATACCAGTGCAGCATTTGGTCAGTCTATTGCTTTCTGCTGAATCTAGATATTCAACTGACTCACCTCCTTTTCTGATAATTTGTTTCCAGGGTGATACATTTTATTTTTTGGTGCACAAACTGGCAGTGATATTGTGCTGTAGTCCATTCCCAACTCTCCTTCTCCCTCCCCTCACTGTATTCCTTTGTGTCACCCACAATTTTGTTGTTGTTGTTTTGAAATTAGGATGTTCTATGATTCATAGCCATATAACATCACTGGGAGAATATTGGTTTTTTAAAAAGTTGGTTTTTTTAAAAAGCTAGTTTTTTGGTGCCAAGGGGCAGCTTGGAATTGTTGAAAGCATTGTGTAGTTTCTCAAATGGAATCTAATCTGGACTTTTCCTCCTGTTAAGTTCTGGACCCAGCTCATTGTTCTTGTGTAGTGCTTGCCTAAGATAGTTGTATTCTAAGACTGATGCAACGTACTGCCCGTCCAATTGCATGTCTTAGTCTGGACAATAGGCATTCTTTAGTCATTTGACTTTTGCTGTGTGGATTGCTGGCTGATTTCTTTTGTGTGGTCTTAGACCTCATTGAGGAAGTCTTGTAGCAGTCTAAGGTTTAATGCAATGAACACAACATTGTTTGCAGACAAGGACATCTGGAGGTCCTTGCCATTTTTTTCTTTCCATCTGAACTCTGTGTAGTACAGCCTTCATACCAGGGACAAATACCTCTGGTGAGCTTACATTTCTCTGTTTTATGCTTTGTTTGATATTGGTAATCAGAGGAACATTAAACAAAGGTCTTTGGTTACTTCCACCAAGGAATCTTACACAGTCTTATCATATGCATGGAAAACTCCTTATTGAAGGAAAGCGAGCCTCCAAGGCTGAATTTTGTTGTACTATGTAAAATGTTTCTTTATAATCAACAAACAGTAGACACAGTGGAATTTTGTGTTCTTTACATATTTCAGTCAATTGTGTGACTGTAGAAAATTATTTGGAAAAACCTGCTTGCTCCTTTCTCTTATTTTCATCAAGGATGCCTTCAATCTTGTTGGAGACCCTCAGAATTGAACAGGAGGAGGCAAGCAGGATGGATTACCCTTGGCAAATATACTCTTTTTTTCTTTCCTTCCTTCCTTCTTTCTCTTTTTTCTTTTTTCCTTCATTTCCCCCATCCCAGGATTCTCCCTGAAACAAAGGCCCATCTTTTTAATGCCAATATTCCTCTGGTGTAGTTGTATGACTCCGATTCATGAGATAATGCATTCTCTTAAGAATAAAAATTGAAGATCATCCAAAAGACAATGGAGAAGCATACAAGCAGGCTGCAAAACATTACAAAGAAGAAATTACAGAGAAGTGTTATAAAGGATATCACTGAACAAACATAGAAGATGGATTGGTCACATGGTAATCATGAGGGATAACCAAAGGAAAGTCTATATACTTCATTGGTATCTTTCTGATGTTAATGGGCAGATAAGTGCAGGAGCCCTGGACCCCAGGTTCTGTTTCTGGCCGAGCCTTCACTGGGCCCAGCCATTGTCTGGGGAGGCAATTCCTGTGGAGAATGGGTTGGCTATCACCACCAACTGCTGCTAATGAGACAAGGGAGCTAGCCTCATTGAAGCAGTAAGGTACCCTTAGAGGGAGACGGAGGCATCATGGGCCAAGGAACATCACACTACCACCACCCCCTTTACCACCATCTGCTCTCAGATACTGATGAGGACATCCCAGGAGCCTGAACCCAACAGTCTTGGGAATTGCACTATACCCCAAACCACCAGACCTACTTCTAGCCCAGCCCCTGCAGCCATCATTGAGGGAAGAAATTGTTATGGAGAAGGGGTTCCTATTCCTCAACACAATCAGCAACAACTGTTGACCAACTGCCACTCACCGGACAGGCATGCCATGCCAGCCAAAGCAGCAAGTTACCCTGAAGGAGAGATAGGAAGTGGTATATGCTAGGCAAGTCAAATCATCACCATCATCTTGACCAGCATCTTCCCTCAGACCCTGGTGGGAATAGCCCAGGACTCCAAACTCAATAATCTTTGGAATAACAATGCTTCCAGCATAGCGCCCTCAGCTATTATCCTGGGAAGCAATCCCTGTGGAGTTGCAACCTGGTAACTGCTCCCGCAGTTGCTACAGCTACAGCTCCTGAAGACTCAGAAAAGAGTTCTTGCCCCAAAGTCCTTGACACTATCAAAATAATTCCACATCAGAAACTGATATGATTTTTATCACTGGAAATCAGACTAAAGAAATGGCAGCATCATCAGCTTTGCCTCTGTACTCTAAGGACCATGGCACCTTTCCATTGGACTTGCAGTTGAAACCTGCCTTATGTGTTGCCTCTCCCATTAGAAGGTGAGCTCCTTGAGAGCAGCGACTGCCTTGCTTTCCTATTTGTACGTCCGGCACGTAGCACAGCACTTTGCACATACTAAATGCTTAATACATGTTTTACCCATTCATTCAAAAGAAAATGAAGGAGGTTCCCAGACCAGCATGGTGAACTTTTGAGAGGCATGGACAAGAATCACATGCAGTGGATAGATGTGGTTGGGTTGCTTGCTCATTAGAGAGAATGTAGAAGGGGCATCGGTGAGATCATGGATCAATCTGAGTATTTGAGGATGCCTTTAATATGTATACAGCTCATCCATATGTTGAAAAGAGAATATAGACCTAGGAGCTGATGGTTGGGGTTGTCTTCTTTGTCACTGTTTAAAAACTGTCTATGATATTTTACATGGCTGGGGGAATCTTACCCTCTTTGAACAATCCTGAAAATCAATCCCTCAGCTTCTTCAAAATGGTATCATCTTCAGCATGGATTTTTTTCTATGGGTACTTAGTTTCGGACAGCTGCCCTTCTCTATTTCCTTTCCTTAATGGCTACTTCCTCATAGCATATTGGGTGTTGAGATGTTAGAAGTAACATATATAGTAGTTTCATTGTCATTGAGGATAAGAATGGATTGCTATAGAATCACTGGAAAAACTGGTTCTTTTTTTTTTTGCATATTTATTTTCCTTTCAGTTTCATCTATGAACTCTCTTGGGATGATTTGACTTAGTTTCTCATCCATTGTTTTTCATTGTTTTGTATAACGCAACTAACTCATTCTTGCTAAAGTTTCATAAATGATTTTGTACTCTAAACTGGTGCTGCCCTTGGCAGCTTTGTTTCTCTACTTCATAAGAAGGAAAATCAAATATTTACTGTAGTCAGAGATAATGTCTTTACTTATATCCATTTCTTATTTTTCAGCATCTGTAGGTTATTTGAAAACATCAAGCTGAAGCTGCCATCATTGCACACAATGTTTTCTTCTCATCTTTATCCTTTTCCCCTCTAATTTGGCACAATTTCAACTTTTTGTTGAATTGTCTAACTAGACAATTAACTAGAATGATCGCACACAGATGGCTCTAAAATGGCTTCTAGGCCAGTAGTCATTTCCTACCTGTTAAGATATAGCCAATTTGAAGTGTGTGTGATGGACAGTACTTTCCATTTTTAATGCCTTCCAAGTTTTTCTTTGAGGAAAATATGATACACAAGCATAAAGCTTCTGGGTAATCTACAAGTCTTTAGTAGCTTTAATTTCTTCATCCCATATCACGTTTTCCAATATATTTTTCTTTTTAAAAATTTTAATTGTCATTGATAACATTTGTTTCTTATAAAGGTTATATAAGATATAACCAAATATATCCTTTCCTTCCTCCTCTACCCAGGGAGCCATCCCTTGCAAAAAAGAATTTTAAAAGAATGAAGGGAAAAAAAGGAATTCGACATAACTAACACATCAACCAAATTTAACAGTGTACGCAATGTTTCACATTCATATTTGTTTGGTATCTAGCTATTTGTTTTGTCTTCTACTTCCACAAGGAAGGGAGAGAAGTATACTTTTTTCATCCCTTCCTTCAAACAAAGCTTGGTTATTTTAATTACATAATGTCTAGCATATTTCTTTCTTTTTTTAACTTCTTTTTTTCTTCCTGTGTTCATCTTTACATTGAAGTTATTGATTACATAGGCATATGTTTACTTGAATTGGAGGATTTTTGTCAAGTTCTTTGTAAACTTTTTAAAAGTCCTTATCCTCTGCAACAGATATTAAGGCATAAGTCATAATTATCTTCATGGTGGTTTTTTAAAAATTATTATTCTCATGAGCAAGGCAAGATGGCCAAGCACCCCATGACATAATGTTTCTTGTTGTCTTTGGGAACATGATGAAACCAATTCTCCTGTCTCCTCAATTTGTCTCTCCAAGGAGAACCCACCAGTCATTCTTATAGTAAGCTGCAACTTCCTTTTGTTTTCTATCTTCTACTGAAAAAATGTTAATAATGGTGGGTTCAGTCCCTCCAGTAATTTACCAACTCTTTTGTCATTGTACAAAGATCTCACATTTAGGGTACTACCAGTTACATTAATGTTTACAGTTGACCTAAAAACTGTGATCTTTAGCATCTTTTCTTTTTTTCACAACTTGAATTTGTCCTTGTGGAAGTGGAAGGAGGCTACATAGAACTGAAGGTCACTTTAAATTTCTTGTTTGTTCCATGGCTAAAGAATTAATCATATGACAAAGTATGGAAATAGTTCATGTTTGAGGGTCTATAAGAAAGATAGGCACACTAATACATTATTGGTGGAACTGTGAACTGGTCCAGCCATTCTTCAGAATTATGCCAAAAATGAATTAAATGGCCATATCTTTTGACCCAGAGGTCCCATGGCTAGGCACATACCCTGCAGAAGTCAATGACAGAAACATCTTATAGCATTAAATATTTATAGCAACACTTTTTTTGTGGTAGCAAAGAAAAAGAAACAGAGCATAAGTCTATCAATTAGGAAATGGCTAAACAAATTATGTTACATAGATGTAATGGAATATTATTTGCTATAAGGAATGGTAAATATGAAGAATTCAGAGAAGCATGGGAAGACTTGTATGAACTGATGCAGAGTGAAGGAAGCAGAGCCAGGGAAAAACAATATATAAAAGTGTATGTAAATGGAAAATAGAAAGAAAAAATGGAAACTGAATTCTATATAGTTAAAATGACCAAGCTTGACCTCAGATAAGAGTTAAAAAAAATTCACACCCTTCCTATCTTTGCAGAGATGTGTGTGTATGTGTGTGGGGAGGAAGTCTATGAATGTGGAATACATAGTTGTCGTACATAGTTGATATGTTGATTGACTTTATTGAACTGCTTTTGTCCTACTTCTCTTTTTTATTCTCTATTACAAGGAATGGCTCACATGGTAGGGGAGAAGGAAGAATATATAAGGAAAACAAAGTGATGCAAAAACAAAAGTTAACTTAAATTAATTACCTAGTTGGCAACCTACTGGTAATAAACCTCTTTGTCCTAATCTTGGTGTGTCCTAAAGAATAGACATCTTCTGTTGCCAAAACCATATGAATGTGATTTATGCAAAATACCCTGACTGAAATGGATCTATAATCTAACCAATATGTATGTTCCTTCCAAAAGTACAGATTTCAATCCATTCACATCTGCTTATCCTGTGTACGTTTTGAGTATGTCCTACCATAAGTTCAACACAGGCAACAATCTCAATGTGCTATGATCCTTCCTTGCTTTCTCTTGACATTGCAAGGATACCAGTGAAACATGTGGGTTATCAATCTCTTGTTCTCAGCAGCACAGTATCATCTGCAAACAAGGTCATCTGGATGACCTCACTATCTATAGGTAAACCCTCTTCATCTTGGCTTCTGTCTTGAACATCCTCTATGGGTGATGAATGCCTTTGGTGAACACACAAAACACTGTTTCATGCCTCACCTAATATTAATGATTATGCTGATTGAACAAGATTATCTCTGTTACTATGTCCTTCAGTGAACCTCACATAATTTTGCTGTATGCATGTGAAATAACTTGTTGGAAGAATACTTTTACAGCAGTATTTTGCTCTACCAAACCAAAAGCTCATTTTTAATAGTCAACAAACAATAAGCTCATTGAGATCCTATATTCTCTACATTTTCCCACTTAATTATGTGATGGTAAAGATGTGGTCCACTCTGTAATATTGCCTATTTCTCAATGATATCCCTATCAAGGATACCTTCAATATGTGTTTATATTATTCTCATAAAACTTTTAATTTATATTGAAAATTAGGCACATGGATCAATAGTTATTGATGTTTTCCTCATCATTCTATTTTGATATTAATAGGTAAAGATTTCCCTCCACAACTTTGGCATCTCCTCCTCTGTCAGATACCTAATGAATCAATCCTTCAGTGCTCTCACAACAATGTCATCTCTATAAAAGATCTTGTCTGTGTACATTTGGTCTAATCTCGCTGTTTTTCTCATCTTTATTCTCTTTAGTATCCTTTCCATTTCCTTTATACATACATGTGTGTATGATGTGAAAATCCAAGTGTGGTGGCTCCATATTCCTTGGTGGTGAAAATAATTTACAATCTTAAAAAATGGTTGTAGATCTTTTTCACCTTTCTTTTATTTGTTTTCCCCTTTTCAGTTTCTCTTAAATTCCATCAGCAAAACTTTGCTTCATTGTATTTTTTTGATAAGCTCATAATACTTCCCTATCCTTCTGCATAAGATTTTACAAAAGCTCTTCTGTAAATACCAAGGTGTTGTCCTTGACTGCCATCTCTCCATTTGTCTAGTAAGTAAGTATTTGTGAACTCAAGTATTTTAAGGTTATTTTTGTTCTCTCATTATGGCCATTGATTTGTATTTGTTAAATATCTTCATGACTATTGTTATTAGTGAATCTATCTTTTCTTCCATCCATATCCCATTTTTGTTATCAATATTTGATTGATATGATTTAATTCCTCTAGTAGTATGCCCACTCATAGGTCATTGGACAATTATCTTACATCTAGACTATGAACCATCAAACTGAAATATGTAGATGGTCTAAAAACTATGATTCTTAGCATCCCTTTCTTCCTCTCCTGCCACTTTGATTCTATCACTGAAAAAAAAATAGAAGGACTGGCAGCCATTTTGTAATTCTTCTTGTTTCATGGATTGCCATGGCCAAAAAATTCATCATTGAGTGACCAATCTACTAGTGATGGGTCACTCTATGCTTAGGAATCTGTATGCCTAAATCTTGTCATTTTCACTGTAAAGTAAACCATAAAAGATGACAAGAAATAAAAATGATAAATGTTGGAGGGGCTGTGGAGAAACAGGTACATTGATGCACTGTTGGTGGACCTGTGAATGGATGCAACTATTTTGGAAGAAAGTTTAGAATTATACACAAAAAGTTATTAAGTAGTCCATGCCTTTTGACCCAACTATAACACTGATAAGCCTATACTCAAAAGAGATCAAAGAAAGATGAAAAGGTCCTTTATATATAAAAATATTTCTAGTAGATTTTTTTTGTGATGGCAAAAAAACTGTAAATTAAGAGGAGATTCAATAATTGAGGAATGGCTGAATAAGTTGTCATATATGAATGTGATGGAATACTATTTTGCTGTAATAAATAAGAAAATAGATTATTTCAAAAAAACAAAGAGGCCTGCAGTGGACAAAACTCAGGGCTTGGAGTCAGGAAGCCCTCAGTTCAAATCCAGCTTCAAACACTTACTAGCTGTGTGACCCTGGGTAAGTCACTTAATCTCCACTTTTTTTTTATCTGCAAAATGAGAATAATAATACCATCCACCTCGCAGGATTGTTGTGATGATCCATTGAGATAATAATTGTAAAATGCTTAGCACAGTAATTGCCACATACTAAGCACTATATAAATGTTAGTTATAAAAAAGATGTGGAAAGACTTGTCTAAATTGATACAGAATGAAGTGAGCGGAAACAGAACAATTTATGCTGTAACAACAATATTATAAACAGAAACTATTTTGAGGACTTTTATAAACTAATGAAGAATGACAAGCAGAACTAAGAGAACAATTTATGTGATAAGCAACACTAAAAATAAACAACTTCAAAAGTTGTAAGAGTTATGATTGATAGTGACTATTTGTGATTCTAGAGGACTGATGATGAAACATGTTATCCACTGTGTAGAGGTGATGGATATAGGATATAGAGTGATATATATATATATGTTTATATGTATATATATGTACACACATATACATATATACACATACTTATATATACATGTACATAAATATTTATTTGTGTTCAATTATTGAAGGATTTCTTTGCTTTGACTATACATATTTGTTATAAGAAATTTGTTTTTTTTTCTTTTCTGTTTTAATGGAGTAGGGGAGTAGGAGAGAAAGAAAATGGATTACTGTTAATTTTTTTAAGACAGAGAGATGCTACAGATGTGGAATGTTGCATGAACTCTCAGATGAGGTGACTGTGTTACTAGTTTTACTTAGCTCTTTTGCTTTGTTACGAGAGACCTCTCATAAAGCAGGAATAATTTGTAAATGTAATGTTAAAACAAAACACATCAATAAAACTGAAAATGTAATGATGAATTAAAAAAGAAGAAAGAAGGAAACTGCAGCTAAATGGAATGATGCTTCATAGACACTTCTTGGAGTGGTAAAGGAAATAGTTGGGCAGAGTTGGTTTTATCATGTGTCCAGTGGGAATAAGAAATGTTATTTCATGAAGATCATAAACACAGAGCTGGAAGGGAACTCAGAGATCATCTAGTTTAACCCTCGCATTTTATCATTGAGGAAACTGAGGCCTAGAGAAGATAAGTGACTTTTCTAAGGCCACATAGATAGCAATCATCAGAGGCAGGCTTTTAATTTAGGTCTTCTGATGTTCCTTCCCCTCTACCTTACTGCCTTTGTACATGGATATGAAATATTGTGTCAACTTTTATTGTAATACTCATGATAAGTATTTGCAAAAGGAATCCATGAAAATCATTATAGCAATATCAGTTGCTGAGAATGAAAAGATTGAGAAATTCTGTGAAGATCTGAACATGACCTTACAAATGAACACAACATATACTCTGATACTTGGTGGCTTCAGTGAAAACAGAGGTGGGAAGAGATGAGGATTTTGAGAAATATATGAAAAAGCATCATTTAGGAAGAAGGAATAATGGAGGCCAAAATACTTGTATATTGCATAGAATACTTGCACCTTTCTAGGGTGACCACTTTCTTTGAGAAAAAGAGTTGTTAGGTGGAAAGCACCAAGTAACATCACAAAAAATGAAATAGGCCATATTTTAATAGACTGGAAGAAACTTATTAATTTATGTGGAATTTACCCCAAATCAATTGTTTATATACAATAAAGCCACTGCCTTGTCAAAGCAAAGATCTGAGTTAATAAGAAGCAATAATAATAAGAAGAGTAAAATGAGATGGAATACAATTGAGATAACCCAATCCTGGATATTTAAAAGGAAAAACTGACAATGAAAAATGGGAAGTGGACAAAAGATATGACATATATTTAAAATAATTTTATGTAGTTTAATTGTTGTAAGTCTACCAGAAGAAGACCAAAATGTTCCAGAAAGTTTCTTAATCATCAAATACTTGATTTATTTGCCAAGAGGAGAGAGATAGCAACCAAAGGCATACTCATTTTTTACATAAACTCATTTGTAAAATCTCACAAATGAGGGTGATGGAGAATTATAAGCAGGGTTAACTCAAAGCAGAGAAAAACTGTGGAGGATAAAACCAGTAAGATAGCAATTGAGTGAAAAATGGAGTGAGTATATGGTTGTATTGGGCTTACTGTTTGTTAAATATGAAAAAGCATTTGATTCATTAAAACCAAACAGCACCTTAAGGGTTCTTCCCCATTAAAGTGTCTTCTATTCATACACCAAAAATTATTAAAGATTCTTTGGATAAAAAGAGAGATAAGCTGCTTTAATGACCCTCTGATCATAAAATCATGAGAGGCACAAAACAGGAATATGTATGTCTCCCATACCATTGTCATGGAGAAGAATCCAGGTAGAGTGGATGTTGAAGAGGGGATTTCACTGGTTGGGGAGGCCCTCCACATACTCTTGTTTGTAGATGGCATTGTGCTGGTTGCATCAAGCCTTAGAACACTGCATTAAATTGTGAGCTCCTCAAGGGCAGGGACTATCTTTTGGCTTTTTTTTTTGTATCCTCAGAGCTTAGCCTGTTGCCTGGTACATAGTAGGTGCTTAATAAGTGCTTATTAACTGACATTGCGGAGCCTCCTGGAAAATATCTGTTAACTACTTAAAAGAATTTAGCTCAATAATCTGTACAGGAAAGACCAGGGATTTTTGACCATTTTTTGAATGTGTCATAGATTTTCTTAGGCAGTCCGGTATGGATCCTTTCTCAGAATAATTTTTTTAAAAAATTAATTTATTTTGATTTATCAACAATCACTTCCATAAGCTTTTGAGTTTTAAGTTTTTCTCCCCCTTCTTCCCCACCTCCCTACCCAAGACAGCATGCAATCTGATATAGGCTATACATATACATTCCTATTAAACACATTTTCACATTAGTGATGTTGTAAGTAAGAATTAGAACCAATAGGAGGGACCACCAGAAAAAGGAAACAAAACACAACAGAAGGAAAAAAAATAGCAAATAGTATGCTTCAATCTGCATTCAAACTCCATAGTTCTTTCTTTGGATGTGGATAGCATTTTCCATCATGAGGCCTTTGGAGATGTCTTAGATCCTTATATTGCTGAGAAGGGTTAAATCTATCAATATTAGTCATCGCACAACGTCGCTGTTACTGTGTACAACGTTCTCCTGGTTCTGCTCACTTCACTCAGCATCGGACCATACAAGTCTTTCCAGGTTTTTCTGAAGTCTACTTGTATAAAAATAATTTATGGAAATTCTAAATTTCAGTAAGAAATTATTAAAAATAGAGATGTCATTTTTCCCCCATCCAAATTCATGGATCCCCTGAATTGTATCCATGGACCCCAGGTTAAGAAGCCTTGAAATGAATGAAAACTATTGACCAGATTACAACATGCATTTGGAAAGATAACCTACAGAGCCTGTCCATCAGTATATACATCTGGGAACGGCAGTGCAGATGGATGACGGGCTGGGCCCAGAGTTAAACAGGAGGTGAAGAGCCGGATAGATTACCTGCAGGAAGTTACAAAGCCTTTTAATGACCTCAAGCTTCTCATGGAAACAAAGGCTCATCTTTTTTAATACCAAAATTCTACTGGTGTTGTATGATAGCAGCAATACATGAAATACAACCATCTCTGAAGAATTAAAAATGAGTATCATGCAGAGGGCAGTGAAGAGGCACAGGGTGGGTGTGAGAAGGCTGCAACATATAACCAATGAGCAACTTCATTGAAGAACAGGAGTAAAAGATATCATCAAAGACACATACGATAACAAGAGAGGATAGATTGGGTATATGGCTATGGCAAGGAATGATAGATGGAAAGACATAGTGTTCTCCCAGTACCCTTATGAGGTCAGGAGAAAGCAAAGAAGGCCTCTAGCATATGGAACCACTTGTGGTGAACTGATGGGAAAGTATGGACAAGAGAAGGGCAAAATGAACGGACCATGGATGTATCACAATCTGCATTGTTGGAAAGAACTTCTGACTCAGTGAGATCACAGATACATTTGTGTTTTTGAGTAGCAATTTGTTAAAATAGATCAGGTTAGAGTTCTTTTAATTGTATGTCATGTCTTTTTCTTTTTTCAATTCTTGCTCCTAGCTTTATGTTAATTTTTCTCTTTACATCAGTGCTCTGATGGAATGAACATGGCTGATTCAGGAATGATTTCTTTATCAGTAGCAAATTGTTTCCTGTCCATTAAAATATAATCAGTTTCATTTTTGTGTGTGATTTTTTTGGATGCTTGATATGTCCAGGTATAATAACAATATTGTAATAATTCATATTTATATAGTCCTTATGTTCTTCTATAATGTTCTTTACATTTGCTTTCTCCAGAATATCCCGTGAGGTAAGTAGAACCAGTATCATCATCTCCATTTTACAGATAAGGAAATCGGCTTTAGGGAGGTGAATGGATCTATCCATGGTCCTACACAAGGAACAAGCATCAGAGTTAGAATCTGAACCCAGGTCTCTTATTTCCTAGTCTGGTATACTTCTCTGTCCCTCCTCCTCCCAACCCCCCATTCAACCAACATTTGTTTAGACCAGTCTATGTGCTAGGTGCTTGGGGAATACAAAGACAAAATTGAAATAGTACTGGTTCTCAAGGAACTTACATCTAACCAGTGGAAATAATGTTCCCATATCAAATAGATACTAAATAAATATACAAAGTTGACAAAAAGGCAATTCCCAGGGTGAATCACTAGCAAGTTGGGGGGTGGGGAATAGGAAAGATCTCTTGGAAGAGGTAGCATTTGAGTTGATCTCTGAAGGATCCTAGGGATTCTAAGAAGCTGAGGTGAAGAGAAAGTGCATTCCAGGCATGAGGGAGAACCTGTGTAAAGGCATGGCTATGGGAGATAGAATGTAATGTGTAAGGACCAGCAAGATGGCCAGTCTGGGTAGACCCTTGAGTATATGAAGGGGAATAATGTATAATGAGGTCAGGAAAGTAATCTAGAATTAGGTGGTAAAGAACTTTAACTGCCCCAAAGTAGAATTTGTAATTGATCCTAAAGATAATAGGGAGTCAAAGGACATTATTGAGTTGGGGAGTGACATGGTAAGAACTGCATTTGTTCTTCTCACCTGGAAGGGCCTCGTTTTTCAAGGCCCAGATTATCCAGGCAATGGAGAAATATCTGCTGGACACAAATAGAATACAGCATATTTCTAGTGATTACATATGTTCAAGAAAAAAAAAGACATGTACATTTGGATAATTTTGTGGCAAAGTTTAATATAATAGGTGTAAAGCCCAAGTATTGCATTGGTACTTGCAAAATGTAGAAAGACCTAGAGGGATGCCCATCAATTGGGGAATGGCTGAACAAGTTGTGGTATATGATTGTAAGGGAATACTACTGTGTTATATGAAATGATGAGCTCAATGATTTTAGAAAAACATGGAAAGACTTCCATGAAATAATGAAGAGTGAAATGAGCAGAACCAAGAGAACATCGTATGCAGTAACAGTAATATTGTTTTAAGAATGACTTTGAGTGAACAAATTATTTTGACTATTATAAATGCCCAAATTAACTATAAAGGACATACAAAGAAAGATACTATCTGCATCCAGAGAAAGAACTGATAAATAGAAGTCTATATAGAATAATTTTACATATATATACCTATTTGTGTCTAATGGTAGCTATCTCTAGGGCAAGGAGGGAGGGGAGAAGGGAAGAAAAAAAGGAAAAAAAAAGAAAAGAAAGAAATTTAAATGATAACTTTACTATCTCCTTAAAAGGAATAGCAAGTTGTATGTAGAATTGCAGTTTCATATGATATTTGTTTTATTCCATAAATTAAAAATAAAATAAAAAAGAAATACCTGGAGGAAGACCATCACTACACTGGCTGTCCCACAATGGTCTGTTCTGGACCCTCTTCTCTTCTCCCTCTGGACCATCTCACTTAATGACATCATCAACTCTCATGACTTCAAGTAATTTTTTCCATGCTCCTCCAAATTGCTTATGATATCACCCTTTATGTCTAAATTATATACCTATTTTGAATTTACCTTGGTATACAGTGTAAGATATTGTTCAATGCCTACTTTCTGCCAGACTGCTTTCCAGTTTTCCCAGCGTTTTTTGTCAAAAAGTGAGTTCTTCTAGGACCAAAGGGTGCATACCCAGCAATACCACTATTAGGTTTGTATCCAAAAGGGTTAAAAAAAAAGGCAGGAGGAGAGGACCTACTCATTCAAAAATATTTATAGCAGCTCTCTTTGTGGTGATAAAGAATTGGAAATTGAGGGGATGTCCATCAATTGGGAAATGGCTGAACAAGTTGTGGCATATAAATGTAATGGAATACTATTGTTCCATAAGAAATGATGAGCAGGTGGACTTCAGAGAAACCTGGAAAGACTTACATGAACTGATGCTGAATGAAGTGAGCTGAACCAGGAGAACGTTTTATACAGTAACTGCAACATTGTATGATGATGAAGTATGTATGACTTAGTTATTCTCAGCAATACAATGATTCAAGGCAATTCCAAAAGACTCCTGATAAAAAATATTATTCACACCCAGAGAAGAATTGATGGAGTCTAAATGCAGATCAAAGCATACTATTTTCACTTTATTTTTTTGTGGTTTTTTTCCCTTTGGCATATTTCTTCTTTCACCGCATGACTAATACAGAAATATGTTTTACATGATTGCACATTTATAACATATCAAATTGCTTACTGCCTTAGGGAGGGGGGATGCGAAGGAGAGAAGGAGAAAATTTAGAGCTCAAAATTTTAAAAAAGATTGTTAAAATTTGTCTTTACATGTAATTGGAAAAAATAAAATACTATAAAAATAGTGAATTCTTGCCCCAATAGCTTGGGTCTTTGGGTTTATAAAGAACTAGGTTACTATGGCCATTCATTTCTGTATATTGTGTGCCTACTTTATTCCATTAATCAGCCATTCTATTTCTTATCCATTGCCAGATTGTTTTAATGATCACCACTTTGTAGAATAGTTTGAGATCTGGTACAGCTAGCCTACCTTCCTATATATTTTTTTTTCATTGATTCTCTTGTTATTCTTGTTCCTCCAGATGAATTTTGTTCTTACTTTTTGTTCTTATTTGTTCTTATATTTAGCTCTATAAAATAATTCTTTGGTAGTTTGATTGGTCTGGTACTGAATAAGTAAATTAATTTAGGTAGTATTGATATTTTAATTATATTGGCTTGGCCTACATATGAACAATTATTATTTCTCCAGTTGTTTAGATTTATACTTATTTTTGTGAAGAGCATTTTGTAATTGTGTTCATATAGTTCCTGTAGATGTTGCAGGAGGTAGACTCCCAAGTATTTTATATTGTCTGTAGTTATTTTATTTTATTTTATTCTTTATTAATTAATTAATTTTTAGTTTTCAACATTCACTTCCATAAGACTTTGAATTCCAAGTTTTCTCCCTTTCCTTCTCCTCCTTCCTCCCCAAGATGGTATGCAATTTGGTATAGGCTCTACATATACATTCATATTAAACATATTTTCACATTAGTCTTGTTGTAAATAAGAATTAGAACCAATGGGAGGAACCACAAGAAAGAAGAAAGAAACAAAAAAAGAGAGCAAATAGTATGTTTCCATCTGCATTCAGACTCCATAGTTATTTTTTTCTGGATGTGGATAGCATTTTCGATCTTTTGGAGTTGTCTTGCTGAGAAAAATTAAGTCCATCAAAGTTAGTCATTGCACAATGTCGCTGTTACTATGTACAATTTTCTCCTAGTTCTGCTCACTTCACTCAGTATCAGTTCATCTAAGTCTTTCCAGGTTTTTCTGAAGTCTACCCGCTCATAATTTCTTATAGCACAATAGTATTCCACTACATTCTTATACCACAGCTTGTTCAGCCCTTCTCCAATTGATGGACATCCCCTCAATTTCTGAATCTTTACCATCACAAAGAGAGCTGCTATAAAAATTTTTGTACATGTGGGTCCTTTTCCCATTTTTATGATCTCTTTGGGATATAGACCTACTAGTGATATTGCTGAGTCAAAGGTTATGCACAGTTTTATAGCTCTTTGTGCATACTGAAGTTATTTAAAATGAAATTTCTCTTTCTATCTCTTCCTGTTGGGTTTTGTTGGTAATATCTAGAAATGTTGATGATTTGTGTGGGTTTATTTTACATCCTGCAACTTTGCTAAAGTTGTTATTTTGATTAGTTTTTTAGTTAACTCTCTAGGGTTCTCTAAATATATCATCATATCATCTGTAAAAAGTGATAGTTTTGTTTCCTCATTGCCTGTGCTTATTCCTTCAGCTTCTTTTTCTTGTCTTATTGCTATAGCCAGAATTTCTAGTATAACATTTAATTATAATGGTGATAATGGGCATCCTTACTTCACCCCTGTTTTTATTGGAAAGACTTCTAGCTTACCCCCATTACAGATAATCCTTGTTTTTGGTTTTAGATAGATATTACTTATTATTTTAAAAAAGATTCCACTTATTCCTATCTTTTAAATTTATTATTATTTAATTTAATTTATTCTATTTATTCCTAGTGTTTTTAATAAGAGTGGGTGTTGTCTTTTGTCAAAAACTTTTTTTTGGCATCTATTGATAGAATCATACTATTTTTGTTGTTTTTGTTATTTATATGGTTGATTATGCTTACGGTTTTCCTAATATTGAATCAATCCTGCATTCCCAGTATAAATCCCATCTGGTCATAGTATAAGATCTTTGTTATATATTGCTATAGTCTCTTTGCTATTATTTTATTTAATTTTTTTTGCGTCAATATTCATTATGAAATTGGTCTATAGTTTTCTTTCTCTGTTTTTGCTTTACCTAGTTTAGGTATCAAAACTGTATTTGTTTCATAGAAGGAATTTGGTAGGACTTCTTCTTTACTTATTTTTCCAAACAGTTCATATAGTATTGGAATTAATTGTTCTTTAAATGTGTGGTAGAATTCTCTTATCAATCCATCTGGTCCTGAGTTTTTTTTTTCCTGGGGAGATTATTTATGACTTGGAACTCATTTTTCACAAAACCTTTCCATCTTCCAAACTTTCCCATTATTGTGAAGGGCACTGCCACCCTCTAGGCTCACAATCTTAGTGTCATCTTTAATTCTTCACTCCTCAGTAAGTTGATTGTATTGGGGAACCAGTCATGGTGATCATTTTGCTGGATACAGTCAACACTGTTACTCTGATCTTGACTCAACCAATATATTCAACTGTTTTCAAATCCTGTCTTTTCTACCTCACATTTCCTTTCCACTTTTACACAGCCACCACTCTGTGGCAGGCTTTCTTCCCCTCATGCCTGAACTATAGCAATAGCCTTTACATTGTTCTCTCTGTCTCATCTCCCCCTTACTCCAATCTATCCTCCGTCAAAGCTGCTAAAATGAGTTTCCTAAAGTACAGGTCTATCCATATTATCCTCACTTAATAAACTCCAGTAGCTCCCTATTACCTTCAGGATCAAATATAAGATGCTGGTTGATATTTAAAGCCCTTTACAACATTGGCCCCGTCCTACCTTTTCATTCCTCTTATATTTTACTCCTTTCTCCATACTCTCATTTCCAGTGACACTGACCTGCTGCTTCTCACGCATAACATTCCATTTCCCAACTTTGTGTCCTTTCATTGGCTTTCCCCCATGCCTGGAATGCTCTCCCTCCTCACCTTTGCCTCCTGGCTTCCTTGGCTTCTTTCAAGACTCAGCTCAAATCTCACCTTCTGCAAGAGGCCTTTCCTACTTCCCTCCCCTCCCACTTTCCCTCTGAGATTACCTTCAATTTGTACCACAAACATCATGTGCGTACAGTTGTTTGCTTGTTGTTTCTCCCTTTAGAATGTAAGCTCCTAATAGGCAGAGACAGTGTTTTGGCTTTCTTTGTATTCTCAGTACTTAGCATAGTGGCTAGCAGATAGGTGTTTAATAAATGCTTATTGACTGATTGATTGGCTGATTTCTCTGTGGAAGATCTATGGGAGAACATGGGCAAGAATAGCATGATATGAGAAGGCATAGATAGTTTGTGATCTGCTGAGACCACAACTATTGAAATAATAAACTTGGAGAAAGCTTTTCTTGATCATTCTCTCCCCCCACCCCCCAACTCCCTCTCTCCCTCTCTTCCTTCTTCCTTCCCTCCCCCTTCCCTCCCCATCCTCTGTCTCTCCCCTCCCCCTTATTCAATTTAACAAACATTTTTAAGTGCTTACTATGTGCAAGGCACTGTGCATAGTCTTGGGAATGCAAAGACCAAAACAAAACAATCCTTGCTCTCATGAAAATTACTCACTCAACACTCCAAAATATCCGCCCAGTCAGAGTCATGTCCTGTCTTGGGTCATTGGTCTTGTTGTATGTGTTTTAGTCTTGTCTCCCCAGTTACGTTGTCAGCTCCTTCTGTATTCCTCATGATATCTAGCATAGTTCTGAACAAGGAGTAGGCATTCAATGAGTGTTTGTGTAATGAAAGACTCAATAGTGTATGCTCAATACATTCTTGCTGGTCAACTGATTGAAGAAGCGTTATGGTAGGAAATACAGGAGTTGCCTGCTGGCCTTGTATGGGGCAGGGGGGAACGTATGATGCTAAATGCATGTGTCCTGGTGCACAGTCTAGACCGTTTTCTCTCCTGAGTTGGATTTGATCTCATAAATTTTTCTCAGGGTCCTCACATTTCCTCAGGATTTCCTGGAACCTTATACTTGGCTGTCTTCTTTTGTTCTTTCTTGTATATTTTAATTTGGTTCAACTGAGGTCCCTTCTAGGTGACATAATTTACTTTTCTCACTCCTCCATTCTTTACAGCTTATGGATGCTTAGAGTTTTTTTTTCCTCAAACTTCAAAGCTCACTACAAATGTCAGTTATTATTATCATCATTTCTACCCTTCACCCTCATTGCTATTTTAGTCACCTATTAGCCAAGTTCCACAGATTCTTCTTATCTTTCTTCATGAGCAAGTCCCTCCAGCTGCTTATTCATTCTGGCTATGGGATCTACTGGAACTGTTTCTTAAGATTCAGCCATCCTTACTTTGCCAAAGGTTGGGTTTGAAAACAGCTTCATCAGTGACATTCAGAAATTCCCCATTGTGCAAGTCCAGATCTGATCCCCATTTTGACTCATCCCGTTGTTCTCTCACCCAACAAATTTTCTCTCTTTCATGTCTTCCTGGTGATTTCTGCTCTTGTGAAGCCGATTTTCCTCTTGAATATGTCTTCCTCTTTCTTTCCCTCTTGATACTATGATTATTATCAAGTCTCTTATGCTCTTAGTTTCTGATTTCTTCTGTATTTTACTCATTTGTTTCCTATTGGCAACAGATACTGATTCAGTTTTATTAACATCATACATTTTCAGAACTGGAAGTGACATTATAGGTCACATAAGCTAATATCCTCATTTTACAGGGTTGGAAAATGAGACTCAGAAAGGGAAAGGTATTTGCCTGAAGATCACATAACTAGCTAATGGCAGACATTGAATTTGAACCCAGGTGTCTTGACATCTAATTTTTTTTTCAGATCTACATGTTGTTGACATTCTATTTGTTCATTCTTCTACCTATTCACCATGTATGCTGTCACTGATCTCATCACTGAGTCAGCTAAGTGACCCATAGTTACCTGTGGCTAAAGATGGATCTCCATTTTTCAGTATGTATGTATGTATTATTATTCCAGAAAGTAGGGTATATCCCTAGATAAAACACTTGGGAGTTAACATATAGTATTCTAACCCACCCTTCCCCCACAATGAGACATTTATATACAACCAATCCCTAAAGCAAGAGTTATGCTGAAAACTGTTATTTATAATGCATACCACCAAAAATAGAAAAGATCTCATGTGATGTGTGGACATGAAGACTGGGTATGCATTAGAGGGACAATTTCTTCTCTTCTGAGTGGTCTAGATTCTAGACAAGTTATTTTCTCAGAGCCTTATTTTGTAAAATGGAGGTAATACTATCCTTTGCCTCCTCTTCCTCCTTCTTTTCTCTCTCTCTCTCTCTCCCTCTCTCTCTCTCTCTCTCTCTCCCTCTTTCTCTCTCTCTCTCTCTTTCCATAGGTTTCACCAGGTTCCATGGGCTCATCTTTATGTAGATGTCACCTAAATTTACATATGCAGTCCTAACCTCTCTCTTGGAATCCAGTTGCTTTATTAATTACCTGTTGGACAGTTCTACCTGGATATCCCACAAACATCTCAAACCCAAGGTGTCCCAAACAGAACTCATTATATTTCCCTTCAAACCCAGCACTATCATCCTTTCAGCCACCCAAGTTCACAACCTCAGAGTTATCCTTGACTCTTCCTTCTTCCTCAGCTTCCACATCCAATCAGTTACCAGGTCTTATCTTTTCTACTTCTACAATATCTCCTGCTTATATTCCTTTCTTTTCACTTAAACAGCACATCTGCCTTAGTTCAAGCTATCATCATCTCCTGTCTTGACAATTATAACATCCTCAATAATCTCCTGGCTTCCACTCTGTCCCTCTCCATCCTTCACACAACTACCAACTTGGTATTTTTAAAACACAGATTCAACCACATCACTCCTTTATTCAGTGACTCCCTATTGTTTCTAGGATAAAATACAAAAACCTTTAGCCTGTCATTAAAAGTTCTCCACAATCTGGCCTGCATCCCACCTTTTTTTTCTTATTTCACCTTATTTCTCTTCATGTACTCATGGAGAGATAATGTGGCATTGTGAAAAAAGAGCTGGCCTTAAACCAAAGATCTGGGTTCAAGTCTAGCCTCTGATACATATTAACTCCATGACCCTGAACAAATCATTCTTCCTTTCAGTGCTACAAGCAAAACTCTAAGATGATAACTTGCATAGAAGGCGCTGCCCTGCATTGGTAAGAGGAGTTTCCTCATATGGGAATTCCCTATGCTAATGAAATCCCAGGTATAATTTCTAGGCAATGCACTCTACTGTCAAGCCAAAGTGGTCTACAAACAGTTGCCCATATATGACATCCCATCTCCCATCTCCAAGTCTTTGTCTCCATGCCTGGAATTGCAGTCCTTTCTCATTTTTACCCCTTAGATTTTCTTGCTTTCTCCAATGCATAGCCCAGATACCACCCTCTCTAGGTACTTTTCCTGATATTCCTAGTTGTTAGTACTGCCTCTCTTCTGAAATTATTTTGACTTTTCTTTGCATATTATTTGTATTTACTTATTTTTGTATGTGTCGTATACCTTAAATGGAATGTAAACTCTTTTAGGGTAGGGCTGTCTCACTTTAGTATTTGTTTTCTCAGCACCTGGCACAACAACAGGCACATAGTAGGAACTTAATCAATATTTGTTAAATCATCTTCTAATTTCACAGACCTGTTGGAAGGATAGACGGGGAGTCTTCAAGATTCTTAGGACAAAGGCACTAAGTGAATTAAAAATGCTATTACTGTTGCCAAATTCCGACCAAATTCTTCTCCTCAGTCTTTCTCTATTCTAAGGCTAATGTCTATTCTGAGACATTTGATGTGAATGACCAAACTGAATTTAGGACTACAGAATCAAAGAATAAGAAGGGAACATAGAATATCAGACCTCAATGGCAGATATTCCTCTCATTTTACAGATGAGTAAACTAATGCTCCTAAGGGCAAGTGATCCTTTTCCAAGACAATACAGTAAATAACAAAACTGGGATTCAAATTCACATTCCCTAACTCTAACTCCATAGCCCAATGAACTTTTCTCATCATGCCTTGCAGCCTGTTGTTTATGAGAAGAAAAAAGTAAGAATTTGGACCTTGAGATAGGACAGAAAGCAGTTCTACTGTATACCAGCTTCCCAAACTGGCTTCAACTTCTTTTCTAGCCTTAAGCTTTATTCATTCACATACACTACAGTCTAGCCCAACTCTCCTTATTTTTGTTCCTTCTATGTGATGCGCCATCTCCCACTTCTGTGACTTTGCACTGGCTGTCCCTCACTCCCTCCTTCCCTCTGAGGTCTTCTTAGAATCCCTAGGGGCCTTCAAAACTCAGCTCAAGACCACTTTCTATAGAAGGCCTTTCCCAATCCCCTTTGCTGCTAATGCCTTTTCCCTTAAAATTACCTTTCCTTTATTTTTTATAATTATATGTGAATATGTTGTGTCTCCTAATAGAATGTGAAGTCCTTGAGGGCAGGAACTGTTTTGTTTTTGCCTGTGTATCCTCAACGTTTAGCACAATGCCTGACACATGATTAATAAATGGTGATTAATTGATTCATTGAATCCCTCTTCCTTGACTGCCCCAATCCTATTACTCTGTTCTTACCTTCCTAATGGAATTGAAACCCAAGAACTTGACAGTTGGTCTGGTGGTTTTCTAGACCTCTATTTATTTTTAGGAGCACAGCACTGCCTTCCACAGACCTAGATTTAAATCACTGGCTTTGTGCTTGGGCCACTGTGTTCGGTGCAGCTGGAAATCCCCAGATCAACTTTTACTAGAGACTTAATTGAAGAACTGTTTGGTTGCAACATTAAAGCCCCAATTTTCTGAGTAAGGGTTAATCCCAGAGATTATAGCTCCTTTCTCTTCCAGTTCTCTCCATCAAAATGGGGGATCTCTGAGTTACCTTATTTCTACTCTACATCTTTGTGTGTGTCCTTGTTGTCTCCCCATTAGAATAGAAGCTCCTTGGTAATAGGAATTGTTTCATTCTTTGTTTTTGTATTCCCAAAGACTAGCACAGTGTCCGGCACAAAGTAGGTGTTTAATAAACACTTGATAAATGATTGACCTTTCTTAGGAAGGCAAGCATTGTCAGGAGAAAACTAGGGAGATCTCACAATGCTACGACTATTCCTAGTTGCTCTGTCTGGAAGAAAAAAAAAACAACCACTTGAGATGTTGGATCAACTGCATTGGAAAGAGTGTATGTCACTTTGTGTTGTCAGAGTTTTCATCTTCTGTTACTTAGTTGTCCCCATTTCTTCTCATTTGGCCTGATTTCTCTTTTACAGATAGACCCTTTTAGTTTCACTCTGTATTCCTAGCTTTATTTCTATTAGGTTGTTCATGATTGGCTCTCTTTAGTTCTTTTTAAAGAAAAATTTAAATTAAAAGATCATATGATTAATGACTGACTCTCTTTGGCATTTTTCCCTATGCGGGTCAGCATTATTCAATCTTAGAACCAGAAAGAACTCTAGAGATACTCTTGCCCAACTTTCTCATTTTATAGAAGAGGAAACTGAAGCCTGGGGAGGGGAAGTGATTTATTCAGGGTCATACAACTATTTAGTGTCCATAACTTATCCAGGTTGGGCAGCTAGGTGGTGTAGTGGCTAGAGTGCAAGGTCTAGAGTCAGGAAGACTCATCTTCTTGAGTTCAAATCTGGCCTCAGACATTTACTAGCTGTGTGACCCTGGGCAAGTCACTTAACCCTATTTGCTTCGGTTTCCTCATCTGTAAAGTGAGCTGCAGAAAGAAATGGTAAACCACTCCAGCATCTCTGCCAAGAAAACCCCAAGTGGGGTCATGAAGAGTTGAACACAACTGAAAAAACTACTAAAGAACAATAACAATGTCATCTAGGAAGCAGTTTTTCTATCTGTAGGTAATAAGCATGTACTTAGATCAGGTTCCAAGTGGATCCAGTCTCAGAAACCACTGGGACTCTTGCCAGGTATTAGGCCATCTTCCCTTGGATCACATTTTTTTTTTTTTTGGTGCTGGGAAGGAGTTTCTGGATCTATGCTTTCATTAGGGGTAAAAACTCCCTCCATCAGTGCAGATCAGCACCTGCCTTATTCACCACTTAGAATCTCCGAGGACTCCTGGGGAGCGCTGGGGAGGTTGTGACTTGCCCCAGATCACAGAACCAGGGTGTACAAGAAGAAGAACATTAACCCAGGTCCTCTTGTTTCCAAAGCTGGCCTCCTAAGCACTTCTACCACAATTCAGCTCTGAAGCACACTTAATCTGCCCATGTCCCAGTCCTTGCTCGTGTCTTTAGAAAGTTTTAAAAATAAATTGCCAGCTACCAGGAAGTCAAAGTTGTTCACTTTTTATAGAATTCCCATTCAAACTTGCTACTCTCTTCTACTCTTCAATACACCGACCTTACTTTTGTGTTTACTTCCTCCCCTTTCTTCATCTTTTCGAGGTAGTGAATTTTGTTGTTACTGTTGAGTTTTACTTCTAATTGCCCCTTATTTACTTTTCTTGTTAAAGGCAGAATTTTAAAAGCAGTTCCATAGATCTGGGAATCATCATTAATTTCCTGGGCTTTCTTCAGTCATTAACAAGCAGACTCCTTTCCTTCCCACTCCTCACCCCCACGCCCCACTCTTGCCCCTGCCCCCATCCCTGATTTTTTCCCAGCACACTTGTAAAAAGCCATTTTTCCATTGGCCTGTTTGGCAGTGTTAACTCCTTCAGCATTCTGCCTCTCATCCCCGGGGTGCTCTCTGTTTCATCGATGGTTCTGCTGTATTACTGCAGTACAACAGAGCCCTTTGGATTTGGCATTTGAAGTCTTGGGTTCAAATCCCAACTCTGCCACCTACTACCAGAGTAACCTTGGGCAATTCATTAAACTCCTCTGGGTCTCAGTATCCTCATCTATAAAAGAAGAGTCTTGGACTAGATGAACTCTAATCTTCCTTCCAGTTCTAAATCTACCCCTGTGGGTGTGTGGGTAGATGTCAGAGGATCCATGAACATGGGTGGGAAAAAAGTACATTTTTATTTTCACTAACCTCTAATTGAAATTATGTCTTTCCTTCAGTTATGAATTTTAAAAAAATATTTGGAAAAGGGGTTCATAGACTTCACCAGGCTGCTAAAGGGATCAATGATAACAAAATAGTTAAGATTGCATGCTCTCTGAAGATTTAGTTCATACTGAGTAAGGTGTTAACCATTTTTACTTTTCTTAAAACAGAAATTCTATCCCAGGCTCCATTCATATATGTCCCATGGGGTCCTAGCTTCTTTTCCTTGGAGGTTCCCCTCCTCTTTCAGATCTTAAGGGATCAAATTGGCACCCTGCTTTCATTTCTACCTTAGGGTAATACCCTAGGAAGCCCTGATCGTTTCTTTCTGTTCCTGTTGTGTTTTCCCCTGTCAGGGGAAATTTAATTTTTATATTGGTTTCGATGGATTTGAGGAAGCTATTACTCTCTTTGGCCCAAATCCCTCCTTCAGTCCACTGAGCATCACCTTCAACAATAGTAAAGTTTTATATCAAGAACTGAGGATATCACTGTCACCAAAAAGGTCAGGTGATTGTAAATACATTTTCAAAATTTAAATAAATTAAAGGACTCATTTTCTATTCATTGAGACTATTTAAAAAAGGCAGCAGAGGGTAATGGACAAAGGGTTGGCTTTGGGGTAAGGAAGATCCCTGAATTCAAGTCTTGTCTCTCATGTTAGCTATGTGAGCATGGGCAAATAACTTAATCTCTCAATGTCCCCAGCCAACTAGTTATAGATGAGTAACATTGTGGAGAGTTTCTATACAGGGAATTCTCTTCACAGACAAAATAGCATGTCTGGATCATGCCCACTATAAAAGGTGCCTGCATAAATAAAAGAAGACAAATAATTAGTGAGTCATTGTTAATGGCTGGGCCATACCAATGTAACAAAAAATGACAATAGTGTCTGAATTAATTTACAGATTTAGCTTATACAAATCAAACTACTAAGGAGCTACTGTGTAGACAAATTAAGCTAATTTGGGGCCAATTGAAGAAGAAAAGGTAAATAATTTCAAGGGAAATAATGAGGAAAAAAAGGGGCCTAACATTACCAGATCTCAAACTATTAAGTAGTAATCAGCAAAGCCATTGGGAGCAGTTTAAAAAAATACTAAAGCAAATCAGATTGGAAAAGCACAACCTAGTGAACACAATAGCCTAGTGTTTGATAAACCCAAGAACACAAATTGTTGGAGTATGGTAAATGAGGGATGGGAAGATTCTTTGTGAAAAAAAAATGCTGCAAATACTAGAATAGAAAATAATTTTAGCCCAGCATCTTTTACCATACACCACTTCAAAGTTCTAATGAATTGATGATCACATCTATCTGAGTACTTCCTTCAAAGACACATATCATAGCCCATCATACCCAGATATAGATCCCTGCCCATTTGGGGCCCCTCTTGTCCATTTCCTCCCATGAATTTGCCACAGGGAATCCACCCAAAGTTCTGGGGACCTTCTTTGTGTTCTTTTCATATTATAAAGATACTCGTGGAGCATGAAGGTTGTACAATCACTCTTTCCCACCATGTGAATATTTCCTCTTCCTTTCTGATGGTATATTTCTCTAGTAATATCCTTTATATGGATCCTCTTACATAGTTACTTAGTTGTAATAAGCAGCTTCCTCACACCTTTCATTTCCTTTGCCCTTTGAGTGACACTCAACTTTAACTTTCCCATACATTCCATCATTCTCAGCCATACAACATTGCCAGAAGAATATTGGTGTGAATAAGGTGAACTTTTGCACCTGAGATCAGTCAAGCCATTGCACAATTTCTCAAATGCAATCTAAGACACTCTCTTCTGTTCAGTTCTTGGCCCACTTCATTGTTCATGTAGTGCCTTTTCAACATATATGTGCTGCTGCACTAACTCGGTGGTCTACATAGGACATCTGTGAAGGGAGCACCAATATCAATAAGAACAAATCCATTGAAATAATGGATTTCAAGGGAAATATAAGATGTATAGGGCATAAGATGCAGGTCTATCCACATATTATTGTTTGGACAATAGGCATTTTTCATCCATTTGTTTTTTCCTATGAGAATAGTTAGGCTGAACTCTTTAGAATGATTATGAATCTGATTTAGGTGGCTCTGCAATGTTCCAGAGCATGATAAAATCAGTACCTGGAGCACCTGGAGGTACACTAATTCACTATTGGTGGAGTTGGGAATTAGTCTAATCATTTTTTTAATTTTCAAATTTAATTTAATTTTTCAATAAACAAAAATCTATTTTCTTCCCCTCCCACCTCCCCCAACCCAACTATTTTAGGAATCTATTTGGAATGATTCCAGGAAAGTTATTAAAATTTTAATATCTTTGATCCAATTATCCTACTATGAGGCGTGTATCACAAGAAGGTCAAAGACAGAAAGAAAGGCCCCATATTTGCCAAAATATTCATAACAACATTTTCTATAGTAGTAAAGGGCTGGAAATAAAGTGAATGCTCATGGATCAGCAAATATATGAATTAATTGTGGTATGTGAATATAATGGAACAGTGCTATACTATAAAAATGACAAATATGAAGAATTCAGAGAAATGGGTAGGCTTTTATGAATTGATGTACAGAACAAGGAAATCAAAACTAGGAGAATAGATATAATGACTATCATAATGCAAATAAAAATAACACAAAAAGGCATCAGAAATCAGATTAAATTCCACAAGTTCCAGAGACTGATGATAAAATATCCTCTCTTCTTTTTGGTTGAGAGGTGGTGGACTACAGGTTGAGGATATTGTGTTTACTTCTGGTTTTGTTTATTGTGTCAGTTACTTTTGCTAAACGTTTTTTTTTTTTTCATTAGAAAGGAGGATTCAATGTAGGGACAGCAGTGATTAGGAAGTGACCAGGTTGAAGAAAACAAAAAGCAGCAATAAAATGCTTTTTAAAGTTACTGTATTAGAGACTATTAGTCAGTCCATTACTATATCCTATGATCAAGAAGAGATAGATGACTATTACCTAGGGATATTGCCTACTTTTCCAGCCTTATCTCACATTATTCCCCATCACATATTCTACATTCCAGCTATGTTGGAAACCTAACTTCATGCCCCCATTCTCACATTCTTATCTTACCTTCTTGTTTATGCTGCTTCTTATACTTAAAATAAACTCATGTCCCATTTTGGTCTGTTGAAATCTGTCCTTTCTTCAAGGTCCAATTCAGACACCATATTCTTCATGAAATCTTCCCTGAATCCCTCTCCCTCTTCCTCAAGTGAAAGCAATCTTTACTTCCTCAACTTTCTCTTGGCATATTACTTGGAGGACTCTTTTGTCTTATCACACTCTTTGTTATTATTATCATTGTTATTTGTAGATGTGCCCTTCC
>NW_020954571.1:10442296-10454185 GCF_900497805.2 Vombatus ursinus | reverse complement strand
CTCTCTCTCTCTCTCTCTCTCTCTCTCTCTCTCTCTCTCTCTCTCCCATTGATATTGTGGCCCATTGGTAACCAAATAACATCAAGAGCTCTACTAACAAGGTCTCTGTATGTTAGGTGGACTTTTTACAGTTCATCATGGACAAGAGTCTTGCACAAAATGAGAAAGACTGGTCCACACCATTGAATGGAATATACTCACATCGATGGGCTCTCATATCATTCAAGAGACCTGGATTCAGTCCCACCTCTGAAGAATAATACCTGTATGACTTTGGTCAAATCATATTGTCTCAGTTTCTTCATCTAATGGGGCTGGAGTAGATGACCTTTGAAATCCTTCCCAGCTCTCGATCAATGATCTATAGAAGTAGCTATATTTTGGAGAAACTCCTATTTCCGGAAGGGATTAGACTACATGGCTTCTGAAGTTCTATGATATTGTCCTGTAGTAGTTGGTCGGAAACAGAGGCCAGGTTACTATTAATTCCTCTTGCTGGCTTTCTAATATTCTTTACTTAAGGATATTTGGTCTTAGCACTTTTAGAATTCCCCTGATAGTTTCTGTGGACCTAAGAAGAACCATTAAAATTTCAGCCTCAGGTTTATAAAATGATGAACTAAAGAAGAACTAGAGAGATTTTGAAGGTCCGGCAACAAAGAGGAAGTGGGGGGGGGCATCAATAACTGAACCAGAAAGAACCCAACCAGTAAAACGAGAAAGAAAGGAAGACTGAGTTGTGGAAGAGAAGGGAGAAAGTGAGGAGGGCTGTTGACACTACAGACATCTGAGAGCAGACTCAGGCTGAGGCCACCAATTTTACCCAGCTCCTTGAGGATGGAGTGGAGTTCCAAGAAAAGGCCTACTTTTTCCCTGACTTCCCTTCCCAGTGTTTGTCTAGTAACAGATACTGTAGTATACTTGGATAGTTCCTTGCCCAAATGTTACTAATAACTTGAATATTGCTTCAACCACAAAGAGGGGTTATCTAGAGAAAATGAATGTAAATTAAGGTAGAGAATCAAACTTTGCTCTAAAAGTTAGGGATTTTCCTAACTGGGGGCTTAGAGCAATTGTGATCATTCTTTTAATTTTTTGTTTAATATAAGCTTCCTAAAGTAGCAGAGAAAGGAGCTATCTGGGTGTGAGGAGCCATCATATTACCCCCAAATTTAAAATGAGCTAATTATTGCAATAAGATGTTATATAGCATATAAGCTCCTTGAGGGCAGGATGATTTTTATTTTGTGATCCCCTGCTCCTCATATAGAACCTGGGACACAGTAGACATTTAATAAATACTTGTTGATTGATGACTAAGGTTTAAAATAAAAAATTAGGTGGTTCAATCATTTGTCCTCCACTGTTCTATTTTCTTAATTGTACATGGGTGCATGTTCAAGATTAATCAGAGGTAATCATTTGAGATTTTAAAATAATAATTTTAAAGTAGTAATTTAATAAAAATAACATTTAAGTATTAATTTAGCAATGCTAGTTAAACAATTTAAGAGTAAATATGATTTATATAATTTAATAATAACATTTAAAATAATCAGAGATTCTTAAGTAATATTATTTCAAACAATAAAATAGTGAGGAGGTAGGACAAGATGGCAGGGTAGTGGGAAGAAGTACATTTGAGTTCTCCCTCACAATTCTTCCACAAAGATCTAGAAAATGCACCAGATTGAGTCTTAATTGGGAAATCTAAGAAAAAGTCACGGTGAATCATTTTTTCAGCTCAGGTTGGCATACAGAGATAGAGAAGTCTGTAGACACATTAGATCTAGCTAGGAATGACCATACAGAACATTCCAGTTCCAGTCCCATTCCAGGGACTAAAGAAGACCACCAGTCATATGGCATTGAGCTAGGGCAAGAAGAAGACCCAAATCCATACAGAAGAGACTGATGTGCAGGATGCAGGAGTAGTTGCCAACTGGTAGCTCTGTTGCTCACTACCCAGATCTAGGTCATAGGTGCAGGGTGGATTGAGGAAGAGTACTGCACCTAGAGGTGTTATTCCAAGGTGATAAGGGATTATGGACCCTGGACTTTATACTAAACAAGAAACAAGTTAAAAAGCAAGAAATATCTCTGTGTCTCTGACCCCAGGAGCAGTCTCAGTTCTAGCTCCCAGCCTAGGTTGAAGCTTGCAGTGAAATAACCAGGGCAGGAATCCCACCCCAAAGGGAAGCCTGTAGCTCTGTCACTCTGAACCAGCATAGCTAGTAGCTGAGTCCAGCAGCAGTCTCTTGGAATTCCAAATGGGGTAAGCTTATAGATGTAGTGCTCAGACCCAAATCCAGGTCAGGAATATGCAGAGCTCAGACCAGAAGAACAGCAATAAGATTTCGCCTTCCTGAATTAGACAACTTTGGAAACACTGAAAGTTTATAGGTCCTTAGTCCAAGCTGTCCCTGAGATCCTGGAATAACCCAACACTCAATACCCCAAGAAAACAGTAACTAGACCAAAGAGGACACAAGCTTAGCCCAGATATTCTCTCCAGAAGTACATGGAGTCTTGCTCTAACATAAAGTCTGGAGTCAAGAAGTAGGGTGGAAGAATGAGCAAACAAACAAACAAACAAACACAATCTCACCATAAAAATCTATTTTGGTGAAAAGAGACAACCCAAGAAGAAATGAATGACTCCAACACATCTATAAGCAAAACCTCAAAGTAAAACACAGCTTGGGCACAATTTCTACCAAAATTCCTGGAGGAGATGAAGCAAGAGTTTAAAAAAAGTTTAAAATGTTTCACAAATGAAATGAGAGCACTAAAGGAAAAATTTGGAAAAGAAATTAGAGCCAAGGACAAAAATACCAGAAAGAAAGCCCCTTGAAAATTAGAATGGATCAATGAGAAAAAAATGACTCCATGAGACAACTAGGAATATTTTAGAACAAAGTGAAGAGATGAAAAAAAAATAGAAAACCTAAGGTATTTCATAGCAAAAACAACTGACTTGGAATTTATTTGGAATTAGAATAATTTAAGGATCATTAGAGTTCCTGAAACCACGACCAAAAAAGAGCCATCATATTTCAAGAAATCATAAAATAAAACTGCTTACATCTGTAATCTACCATTTACCTCCTAAAAGAAACCCCCAAATGAAAATTCCCGGTAATACTATATCAAAAATCCAGAATTTCTAAATCAAAGAAAAAATACTACAGTGCCCAGAAAGAAAAAAATATATAAGTACTGAGAAGCCACAGTCAGGATCATATGTGATTTAGAAGCTGCCACCATAAAGAAGTGGGGATCTTGGAACATTAAATTCCAGAAGGCAAGAGATATAGGCTTGCAAACTAGAATAACTTACCCAGCAAAACTGAATAGAATCCTACAGGGTGAAAAAAAGTGCCTCTAAAGAAATAGAGGACAAGCATTCCTGATTAAAAGACCGAAGCTTCACAGACACTTTGAAAAACAAACACAGGAGTTAAAAGAAACAGAAAAAGAGTAATAGGAACAAGAAATCACAAGAGACTACAATTTACTTTCTAATATGGATAAACTTACAAAGAGATAAACAATTTACTTTCTAATATGGGGGAATGATACATGTATCCCTACCAACAGTCTATTCCAATGCAACCCAGCAAGCATTCATTGAGCATTTACAGTATTATGTCCAAGGCACTCTGGTAACTAGGAGAACCATCTCTATAAGGATCACAATATTATAAAGAAAAACAATTTGGAAAGACTTAAGAACTCTGACCAATGCAATCATAAACCACTATTCCAGAGGACTGAAGATAAAACCCACTACCCACCTCCTGCCTGAGCAGTGATGGACTTAAAATGTGGAATGAGACATACATTGTTGGACATGGCCAATGTACTCTAGTATCTTTGCCAAGAAAACCCCAAATGAGGTCATGAAGAGTTAGATAAGACTGAACAAAAAAAGTGGGAATCAGTTTTGTTTAGTTATAAATATTTGTTATGAGGGCTTTCTCTCTCTCTCTCTCTCTAAGGCAATTGGGGTTAAGTGACTTTCCCAGAGTCACATAGTTAGTGAGTGTTATGTGTCTGAGGCTACATTTGAGCTCAGGTCCTCCTGACTCCAGGGCTGGTACTCTATCCACTGTGCCACCTAGCTGCCCTGGGGTTTTCCCTCTTTAAAATTCTTTTTTTGTTTAATGGTGGGGGAAGTGAGAGAGGGAAAGAAAATAAATGCTTGTTAATAAAAAAAAAAAACAAAAACAAACAAACCCCGGCACTGGGGAAAGTGCTGTGTATTCAAAGACAAAATGAAGAACAGGTCCTGTCCTCAAGGAGCTTGTATACTATGACTGAAGACCACTACCCGCCCAACCCTTAGATGGTTTTGTGTGTTGCTAAGTCCAAAAGATTCATCATTTGGTAGCCTACCCTCTGGGGACAAGCCTCTCCATACATAACCTGGGCCCTGGATAACAGATACCCTGTCAGTTTCCAGGCCTGTGCTCTAAGTCTTTCCAGCTGGTAGAACCTGTCAGAGCTTGTGCTCTGCTGGCTTGGCTTTTAAGAAGCTAGGGTTGCCTCAACAGAATGATTATTATTCCTCCAGTACACAGATGAATAGCTGAAATCCTCCCTGGAGCCCATATCATGAGGCTTTTGTCTCACTGCTATAAGAACTCAAATTCTGAGATGATTGCTTCTCCCATTTGAGCTTGTATAAAGTGTTGATGTGTTGTGTTATGTTAGGTCAAAATTCCACACTCTGGTGGACATGCCTCTGCATCCATTGACCGGTCTCAAGTTTGTTGGGACAGAGATTTAATGAACTCATGCACCATCACCCATCCCAGTGTGTGACCCTGCCAAGCAAACAGTGAATATTTGGTATATCAAAGGTACTGAGCAAATAGAAAGAATGCTTGACCTGAAATTAGGAGATCTGGATTCAGATCTCAGCTCTGATACTTGCTATCTGCGTGATCTTCAGGAAGATACTTAACTTCTTTGAAATTCAGTTTCCTGTTATTATGTCATTACCAAATGAGATAATATTTCTAAAGCACTTAGCACAATGCTTGGTATATAGTTGTTGTTGTTCAGTCATTTTTCAGTTGCGTCCAACTCTTTGTGACCCCATTTGGGGTTTTCTTGGCAAAGATACTGAAGTGATTCGCCATTTCCTTCTCCAGCTCCTTTTACAGATGAGGAAACCAAGGCAAATGGGGTTAAATGATTTGCCTAGGATCACATAGCTAGGCAGTGTCTGAGGACGAATTTGAACTCAGGTCCTCTTGACTCCAGGGCCTGCACTTTATCTGCTGCACCACCTAGCTGTCCCCTTGCATACAGTAGGTACTATATAAATGCTTATTTATTTTCCCTTCCCCTTTCTTCATCTATAAAATGAGGACAATAATGTTTGCCCTGTGTACCTTAGAAGATTATTATGAGGAAAAGACTTTGTGAATTTTAGAGCACTATAAAAAGTGTACATTATTGTCATTGTTGTCAGTAATGATCCATGATGGGGACAATGAAGTTTCTCTCTGACCTTGTTCTTGTAGCCCCAGGTCAGCTTCCAGGTGATTCTGACCCGATGATTAGTTCTCTCGTTTCTCCAGGGGAGACCCAACAGATAAATCCGAGGCTGACTTGCCCAGCGCTTAGCTTCCTCTTGTTAAGTGCTAATTAGAATGCTATAATCACAGAATGTTGGAGCTGGAAGGGACCTTCGAGACCTTCCTTGCCCATGGAAAGCTCTTAGAAGCCCCCTAGTCCAACCTCCTCATTTGACAGGCCCACAGAGGTTAAATTACTCCCTCCCAGTTATCCAGCCAGCCGGTGGCAGAACCAGCACACTCCAACCCAGGGCTTCCAAATAGGCTAGGATGTGTAAGATGGAAAGAAGATGTGCAGAGCAGCGAGGATGCCAGGGTGATGAGGGGCAGATTTTATAGCAATCTAAGGCTTACAGAGCACTTTTCTCCCAATAGCCCTGTGAGGTAGGTAGTGCATGGAGAATTATTTCCAGTTTGCAAACAAGGAAACTAAGGCTCTGAGTTATTAAATGATTTGCTTAATGTCCTACAGCTAGTATTGACTCTTAAGTCCAACATTCCCAGGATAGAAGTTCTAGTGTCAGAGGGGAGGCCCTCAAGTCCAACACCCTCATTTTACACATGAGGAAAACTGGGCCTAGGGAAGTCAGGCGTCTTGCCTGAGATCACTCGAGTATCTCAATCAGTCAGTCAATTAAAAAAAAAACACATTTATTAAGCACCTACTGTGTGCTAGGCACTATGCTAAATGCTGGGGATACAAATACAAAAGAGAAAGACAGAAGTGAGGTTAAGAGTGGCATCAGAAATGAATTTTGAATCCAGGTTCTCTGACTTCAGAAACATTTCCCTTTCTGCTCTACCAGGCTACCTCATTTCACTCATTTTATTGCCTCAGAAGTAGTGGTAGGAAAACCCTAGACCTTGCCCAAACATGAACATATTTACTTTTATTTTCTTCTTTTTTTTTCTCTTCATCTTTCTCAAGTCTCTCCCCACTTCAATCCATCCTCCATCCAGCCACCAAAGTGGGTTTCCTAAAGCACTGGTCCAACCATGTCCCTCCAGCACACAATAAATTTCAGTGGCTCCTTCACGCCTTCAAGATCAAATACAAAACCTTCTGTTTGGCATTCGAACCTCTTCATAACCTGTTCCTACTGCTCCAGTCTTCTTACCTCTTATTCCCACACACTCTGATCCCATTACACTGTCCTGCTGGCTGTTCCACAAACAGACGCTCCATCTCTCAGTTCTTCCCCATGCCTGGAATGCCCTCCCTCCTCATCTCCGTCCCAACTAAAATGTTATCTTCTACAGGAGGCCTTTCCCTAATCCCTTTTAATTCTAGCACCCTTCCTCTCTTAAATATCTCACATTTATCGTTCACATAGAGCTTGTTTGTGCATATTTGTTTGTTTATTGTCTCCCCCATTAGACTGTGAGCTCCTTGAAGGCAGAGACTGTCTTTTGCCTTCTTTTTGCATCCCCAATGCTTAGCACATAGTAGGTGGTTAATAAATGGCTTCTTGACTGACTGTGACCTCTTCATCTTCTTTGTGCTTTAGCTACTCTTCCTCTTCCCTGTGATCGAAAGCAAGAAACGACAATGAGCTGTAGTCATGGTTAGAGGGCTTAAAGCTTATGTATTTCCAGTTAGAGATTTTCGGAGCAAAATATTCCATGAACACACACACACACACACACACACACACACACGAGTTCAGTTGTTAGAACGCACCTCTGTGTGAGATGCAGATTTAACACACAGGTGAAGGAAGGGAAGTTGAGGGCACAGCCTAGTTAACTGTGAATGGCAGACGGTTATTTTTTCTGGCCAGCTTTTTCTCTGGCAAAATAAGCAGTTCTAGAAACTGAAGCTTAAAGTGTAGCAGCGGCCTGGTCTGGACTTCATGCTTCAATGAGGAGAGTGATTGGCGCCTTGGAACCAAGACACAGGTGGAAGATTTTCCAGAGATGCATACGACCGGGAATTGGTTCTAATTCCATCCCTGGTACATGTCTGATTGGGTTTCCTATTTCTCAAGGGAGACTCAACAAACCCAGTCCTACTCTTATTTGTCTAGCATTGGGCATCCTCCTCCAGGAACGACTTGTTAGACTCCTAGAAATTCAGGACTTTGGAGCCTTAGAATCTTCTCAGAGATAGACAGATGGACACACAGATGGGTGTGGGCAACATGCACAAATTCTGAACTCAGGAGACCAGGCCATGGTCAGACATAAGAACATCAGAGTTGACAAGAAAAGGAGCTGAAATAATTCAATTCAGCAAGAGTCTCTTAAGTGGCTCCCAGGTGCCAGGCACTGGCTTAGGTGCTGGAGATAGATAGACATAAAAAGGTCACTGCCCTCAGGAAGAGTCTTCCATTCTACAACAGTTCTCCTCGCTGCTTTCTTCTCTCTGTCACTGCCCCTTCACCTGGGGGGACTGGGAGGAACAAAGATAGGGAAAACAAAAGATGTTCTGATTTTTTTTTTGTAGGGGACACTGAAATGAGACTGGAATGTACTTTCCTATTCACTCCATTTTACCTCTTGTCCAATGTATACTGCTGTTGCTAGGTGTCTCCTCTTTTCACATTCTAGCTCAAGAATAGATGTCATATTTTTCTTCTTTCCTTTCTTCCTTCCTCCCTTCCCTCTTTCCTTACCTTCTTCATCCATCCATCCACTCATCCATCCCTTCCTTCCTTTCCTCCTTCCATCTTTCTCTCCCTCCCTCCTTCTTTCCCTCTCCTTCTCTTCTTCCTTTCCTTCCTCCCCTCCTTCTTTCTTTCCCTCCTTCCTTCTTTTCCTCTTCTTTCTCTTTTCCTCTCTCCCTCCTTCTCTCTCTCTCCCTCCCTGCCTTCTTTCTTCCTTCTTTCCTTCCTTTCTTTCTTTCTTTCCTTCCTTCCTATTTCAGAATCTCTATTGTGAATCTACCTATCCCTCTCAAATTCCACCCCCAAATTTAAACAAAGAAACAAGACCTGTATCCAATAAACATAAGCAAACAAAACAAATCTAGACATTGTCTGTGAATGAAAATGCATTATCTCAATTTGCCCCCTCAGGTTTCCCACTTCCCTTTCAAATGATGGACAATATGTTTCACATTCAGTCCTCTGGTATGGTGGTGGTCGTTGAACTGAGCAGAGTTCTTTAGCCTGTCAAAGTAGTTTTTCTTTACAAGATTGTAGTTATTGTGTAAATTATCTCCTCATTCTGCACACTTCTCTTTACAACAATTCATACGTCTTTCCAAGTTTCTCTGAGTTCATCCCTTTTATAATTTCTTATGGTACAATAATATTCTATTACATTTGGATACCATAATCTCTTTAGCCATTCTTCAGTCAACGGGCATCCCCTAATTTTTTAATTCTTTGCTATAACAAAAGTACTACTATGAATATTTTCATGCATATGGGTCCTTTCCACTTTTCTTTGATATCTTTGTGATATATAGGTATGAGTGGTACTGTTGGTTCAAAGGGTAGGTACAATTTAGTGACTTTTTGGATATAATTCCAAACTGCTTTCCAGAATGACTAGACCAACTCACAGCTCCTCCAATATGTATTAGTGTGCCTGTTCTTCCATTGCCCCTCCAACAATTGTCATTTTTCTTTTTTGTCATCTGACAGTTGCTGGGTATGAGGGGGAACCTCAGGGTTGTTTTAATTTGCATTTCTCTTATTAGTGATTTGAGGCATTTTTAAATGACTATTGATAATTCAGATTTCTTTTTCTGAGAACTATTCACAGCCTTTGACCATTTTCTCTTGGACAATGGTTCCTGTTTTTATATAACCAGAACTAGTATGTATATATATATATGTATATGTATATATATATGTATGTATGTATGCATATATGTCTTTGGTATCAGACCCTCATCAGGAAATTTGCTACAAAGATTTTTTTCCCCAATTAGCTGTTTCCCTTCTAATTTTAATGAACAGATGTTATCTTATGTCAACAATTGTCCATCACACACTATGTCTTGTGGGATACCTAATGGGGCCCTTCTCAATCTATTGGGGTCCAAAAGGGTCTAGTCCCTGGATTGACTACAATACTTAATGTCCTCACATGTACTTACATTGGGCATGAAACTTCTCCTGGGGCTCAGAATCAGTGAGAAATATAGACTCTTAAAGGTAGAAGGGAATTTAGAGCTTGCCTCCTTACAGTCCTATTGCAGAATCTTTTCTATAGCACCTGTAACGATGGTCACTCAATATCATCTTAAAAATTTCCATTGATAGGGAGCTTGCTTGGTGGTGCAGGGGGTATAGTACTGGGCCTGAAGATCTGTGTTCAAATCTAGCCTGAGACACTTTCTAGTTGTATGACCCAGGGCAACCTCTGCCAGTTTCCTTAACCTAAAAATGAGGATAGTAATAGCACCTACCTTCCAGGGTTGTTACGAGGGTCAAATGAGATAATAATTGAAAAGTACTTAGCACAATGACTGACATACACACACACACACACACACACATATACATATATAAATTCTAACTATTATTACTATTGCTATCTAAGGAAAGAACCAATGGCATTGTTAATTCTACCTGTTAGAAAGTTCTTCCTTAGACTTTCCTCTCATATACTTCACCCCTTTGTCCTATTTCTGGTTCAGGTTAATATCCATGCACCAGATTCTTCACCATCCTGATCTTTCTCTAGACACGTTGTTGTTGTTGTTGAGTTATTTCAGTTGTATCTGACTCTTCCTGACCCTTTTCTGGGTTTTCTTGGGAAAGATAATGGAGTGGCTTGCCATTTCCTTCTCTAGTTCATTTTACAGATGAGGAAACTGAAACAAACAGGGTTAAGTTAAGTTGAGGCCACATTTGAACTCAGATCTTCCTGATTCCAGGCCCAGTCAGTGCTCTATCTACTCCACCACCTAGCTAGACGCATTGAGCTTGGTGATTTTCTTATAAGCCTGCCAGAATGAGCAGACTTCAGATATGGTCTGACTGGGTCAGGCTATGGTAGGAATTTTACCTCCCTCAGCTTGAACATTATATTTTTATTAACACAGCCTTAGATTTCATTAGCTTTTCTTTTTTCTTTTTGGTGCTGTGTCACACTGCACTAATATTGAGCTTGCAGTCCACTAACTCTATTACATTTTTCTCTATGAGAATTGATGTTAAGCCAAGTCTTCCCATCTTCTTCTGGTACAGTTGATTTTTTGAACCTAAGTATAGAACTTTACATTCTTCTCAATTCAGTTCACTCTGGTTGGTTTCAGTGTGCCCTTCTGGTTTATCTAGATCTCTTTGGATCCTTACGTATTCTGCTGTATAATATTCTCAATGTTCCCCCCAGCTTTGTGAGATATCTAGGCATAGGGACCTGATCCATGGTTTCCTTGGAATAGAGAACTCCCAGATAAGTAAACTCCAGCTCAGAACTTTCTCTTCGACTCAATCTTCAAGGATTACCCAGGGGTGCCCAGGGTCATGCAGCCAGAATGTGTCAGAGGTGAGATCTGAACCCAGGTCTTCTTGACTTCAAGACCAGCTCTCCATCCACTATACCATGTTACCTCTCATTGGATCTGGTATATGGCCCTAATTGATTAACAGAGTCCAGCCAAAACAGGAAGGCTGGCCAGTAGATGAGCAGCTTGAGGGCCCAGAGCTTCCCCAGACCCAAACCTCCCTCTCCTACCAGCCAGCACAGAACATTGTCATAATCAGATGTCGGAATGAGCACCTGTGGGATGCATCCTCCCATATTGTGTACTCTCTTGGTTATGTTTGGAGCTGCCTCAGGGGCCTCTGTGTCTTCAGAATCTTGTCTCTAACCCCAGAGTTTCCCAGATTCCTCTAGAGGAAGATTTACTCTGTCCCAGTTGGTGGTGCCAGACTTCCAAGGACGTGTGTTGTTGTTGTTGTTTTTTTATCCTCTTCTCACTCACTTATTTTATTATTTCTATTTAAAGGGGGAAAAAAAAACCAAACCCAAACCAATTCTAAGCTATTTTAACCTTAGGGGTAGCAGCAGAACCTCGTCTCCTTTCTCTCCCCATCCCTGGCAATTTGTTGTTAGGATGGAAAAGAGGAGGAGGAAGAAAAAGGGGGAAAAATCCCCTTTGTAGCTCCCTAAGCAGATAGGAGGGAGAGAGTGAGATACACAGATGAATAATTTATTACAGAAATGCAAAAAGGATTTAAAAACTCTCAATATATAAATATTTATTTTCACAAGTTTCTCTCCCTCCTCCCAGTTCTCCCCCACCACATTTATTTTTCCCTCCCTTTTGCTGTTTTCCTTTTTAGAAGCCCGTCAGAGGTGGGGAGCATGGGGATTCCACTTGGCTTTCTGACTGTGTAGC
>NW_020954571.1:10403155-10442286 GCF_900497805.2 Vombatus ursinus | reverse complement strand
TCTGCCCGTCTCCCTCTCTTCCCTTTTCTTTCTCCTCTCTCCCCTCCCTGGGTTCTCTATTTCCCCTTCTCTTTTCACATGATCTAAGCTCCACTGCCAGCTATTCCCTGGGAAAAAAAAAAGAAAGAAATGAGAGGGAAAAAAAAAAGACTGGAGGTGGAGGGGAGAGAGGGAAGAAAAACCCTTTGAAGCCTCTGAAGGGTAAAGGTTGTTTCTGTGGTAACAGGCTGGCGATTGGAGGAGACGCCGAGGGCCCTGAATCCCTCTCCCTGTGCTGGGTGATTAATGAGCCGTCACTGGGCCAAGTCGAGGAGTGAACGGGCTGGAGATCCGGTCTCTCTACTCCAGGGTTATTACCCTAACTTCTGTCTTGCTCTCTACTGCTTTTTCTATTCCCATCCTCCCCCTCCCCAAGTCACTGAACCCCCTCCCCCCCCTTTTCTGCATGAGCCCCCACCCCAGTCCCCGTCTCCTCTCCCTTTTCTCACAGATGGCTTTGGACACCCAAAGTTCCACTGCGGGGGTGGGACGAAATTCCAGAGGCACGTGGAGTCCCCGGTGGGGACTGAGTGTGGGAGGAAAGAGCTCTCTGCTAGGAATATGTGGAAATTGGAGGGACCCAGGAGATCACTAGCTGCTCTCCTCTTCACTCTCCTTGTTTTGTTTTGTTGTGTGTTTTTTTTTCTCTGTCCAGGATTAGCTCCACACATCCCATGCAGAGTGTTTGACTCATATTCATTGAGTGACACCAGGAGAACTGGGTTCCCATGGCTTGTGATTCTGCTTCTAAGCTTTCTTTCCTGTCATTTCTCACCCCTCCCCATGTGGGAGGTGCTGGGTGCTCAGTTACAATATAGCCGTAGGTAGCACAGTAGATGGCAGTAGCCAGAACATCTAGAACCCAGTGCCCTATCCAATCGTTAGTCCCCTATTTTAAGGCCGCTTCCTTGCTTCTTGGTTGGTGTTGTGGCACTGGTGTGTGTGTGTGTGTGTGTGTGTGTGTATGCTAACAATAGGACATTGCTCAGCCAACGCCTTCTTCTCAGTTCCCAAATAATTTTTGTGCTTTTTGTGTTAAGGGGGAAATCTTCCCCCAACTTAAAACCAAAAGGGGTGAATTTAAAAATGTTGCCACTTAAAAAAAAATCCCTTCTTTTTAATCATGCTAACATTTAATTTAGAATCAGCCTAGCTTTCTCCCTCTTCGTTCTCACCTCCTTTCCCTCCCTAAGCCCCCAACAGGCCACCGAAATAGAAGGGCAAGAACCCAACTGAGCCTCTGAAAGTCTGTGCCTCGAACAGATGTGCGGCCAGGAAGGCGGCTATTTATAATACACAGCGTCCCCTTTAAGCCAGAGCGACTCCAGCTCTCGGCTCGCCTGTGCGCTCGCTCCTTTTGAAGCCTGCAGCTCTAATCCAGGGTCTGCTCCTGGTGCTGCTAAAATCTTCCTCATAAACCCACTTGGATGTGAGGGAGCCCGGGCCGTCGGTCTATCTGTGTCTGCCTGGGCTTCAAAGTGATTTCAACATCTCCACTGGCTCCAGTCGTGCTGGACTGGCGGAGGCATTATTGGGCTCAGAGACAGCTGCATCTGCGCCCCCGCCCACTCCCATCTCCTGCCTCTTTTTCTATAGCCTTAGAGGATGTTTTAAACACACATGCACACACACACACACACACACACACACACACCAGCAAACCTCCCTTCTCCCAGAAAAAAAGCAACCCTCCCCCCAAACACATAACTCACTCATACACACTCATACAATACCACCCAAACATCCACCTACACAAGCCTTCATTCACTCCAACACCCAAACACACATACTCCTACACATACCCCTAAGTATGCACTGATGCTTATACTCTTACAAACCTGGATGCACCCTGTCCCACCCAGCCATGCACTCCCATAGCAGGGCTCTCTTTTTGTCTCTTCTTATCCTGCCTCTCTTACACACACACACACACACACACACACACACACACACACACACACACATACTCACCCACAGCCATTCAGAAGGAAAAACACAAATACAGGGTTGTAGAAATTCTCTGGCTACTTCCTGGATTCAGAAACACTGTCTGAAGGTAAAACCAGGTTGAAGAGTAAGAAATTACTTTGTATTTACTTATACATGTAAATAATTCCCTTCTTCCAATAGAATATAAGCTCCTAAAGGGCAAGGACTGTTTACCTTTTCCTTGTCTTTGTATTCTCATCAACCTAGCAAATAGTAGGTGTTTAATAAATGCTTACTAATTGATTTGAAAGAATGTGATCACTATGGAGCCTTGGCAACTTTCACATATAGAGGGGCTCCAGCACTGTATACAAAATGCTTCCAGAAGTCTTCTAGTAGTTCTAGAATTCTGAGTATCCTGTGCATTCAATAATTCTAGGATTCCAAGCCCCAAATGGTTCTTAGATTAGCCTAGAATAGACCTACAACTGATGGATGATGAAAGAAAAGAGAGCTAGAAAGGACAGGGGTGCACTTATTTATGCCACCTCCACATGCCTCCTGGAGGGAATGGGGGTTCCAGGCTTGAAGGAGGTAAGCTGATCCAAGTGCCCTCCCAACAAATGATCATTAAATTGATCAGCTCTGGCTAGAGAGTACCAGTGGAGTGGAGATGGGTGGATGTTTCTATTCTCTAAAGGGAGGGCTATTTCCTGCTTCTGATGGTGCTTTGCACCATAGTAGATGCTCAATAAATATTTGTGTGTTGATTATGTGTTTGTCTATCTATATGTATGTAATCAGAAAGGAGAAAAAGAGGCAAAAGGGTACTTAATGAAGCTAAATTGTTGTCAGAAGTAGAAACTTCGCCTGAGCTTACACCTCAGTTTCCATCTGTTGTGGTTCACTGTGAGATTGGACCCAGGAATTAATCAAACAATCAAACATTTACTAAGGGCTTACTATATGCCAGGCATTGTGCTTGGCAATGGGTATATAAAGACAAAAGGAAAAGTCCTTGATCTCAAGGAGCTTGTGTTCTATTGCAGAGACAATGTGTACATATGTTAATATATATGGAATAAGTACATTCAGCATACATATAAAGTAAAGACAAGGTGTTTAGGGAAGGAGTGCACCAGCTGCTGGTGGGGGATGAAGGGGATCAGGAAAGGCATCACTGAGAAGGTGATATTTGAGCTGAGTCTTGAAGAAAGTGAGAAAATCCAAGAGGCAGAGGTGAGGAGAGAATGCATTCTAGGAAGGGAGAAAAGAAAGGTATAAGAAACCACTTAGATACAGCATGAAGGCTCTTTCTCTCTTCATGTGCCCTTCCAATAGCCCATGATTATTTGGTTTCTTCTCTTCCTCCTCCTCCTCTTCCTCCTCCTCAACCTTCTTCTATTCCTCCTTTCCTCCTCCTCCTTCTTCTCTTCCCTCTCTTCTTCCTTCTTCTCTGCCTTTTCCTTTTTCTTCCCCTCCTTCTGTTACGTCTTTTGCTATTTATGGCTGTCTTCTCTCCTGACCCTCCAGTGAGAGTTCCTTTATAATAAAGAAAAAAAAAACAGTTAAGGAAAATCAGCAAACACATTGCCCAGTCTGGCAGCCCTTACAACACTGCATACTGACAGTCCCCTACTTCTTCAACAAGTCAGGAGCTGCATTTCCTCATCTCTTCTCCAGGTCCCAGATTTGACCCTGGGTTCTTGGAAGCTGTGCTGATTCAGTATAAGCTCTGGCAGGTCCTATGCTTCATCTATCTTTTAAGAGCCTATCAAAAGTGCAAAGATGCTCATTACCTTAGGGGTAGCCACTAAGGAATAAATTTTTTGAATCTTGGCATCTCAGGAAAGGTACTAGAGGGGTTGTGATCTCTGTTGGACCAGTACCCACATCGCTGAAATCATGGGTTTTTGGAAGTGAGATGAAGGATAATGAGATGTTAAGCTCTTGAGACTTCAGATTATAATTTGGAGTCACCTGCCAATGTGGGTAAGCAGAGGTCTCCAGATGTTACAGCTCTATATGAAGTGAAAATGGATTTATGTTCATCTCCATGCTGGACAAGTTCTCTGATGCTGTCCATCTGCACGCTGATTAGCAAAGCATAGTTAAGATCTTGCCTCTCTTCCTCATACCAGCAACCTAGGCCCAGGCCACTGGGTGTTCACCCTCTAGGAAAGTGTAATACTCTTGCAGATTTGGGGACTAAAAACCCACTTTTTTCCCAGGGCAGATGAGAAGGAGAATAATGGAAGGGAATAAACATTTATATGCCACCTACTATGTGACAGGCACTGAGCAAAATTCTTTACAAATATTATTTCATTTAATCTTCATAACAACCTTGCAAAGTAGGTGCTATTATCTCCATTTCATGGTTGAGGAAACTGAGGGGCAGAGGTTAAGTGACTTATCCAGGGTAACACAACTAACTACTAAGTAACTGAAGCTGAATTGGAACTCAGATCTTCTTGACTTCAGGCCTGGCATTCCATCCCCTATGCCACCAGCTGCCTGGTGTCTTAAACAAGGCAAGTGTATCTGTGTGTGCTGTATATAGGGGCATGGACTCTGGCTCTCAGACTGGGGATGCTTCCAGATGTTGCAATATATAGAGCACTGGACTTTTAGTCAGGAAGACCTGATTTCAAATCTTGCCTCAGAAACTTACTAGCTGTACCTCATTTAACCTATTTCAGCCTCAGTCTCCTCATTTGTAAAATGGGAATATTAATAGCAGCAATCTTTCAGGGTTGTCATGAGGATCAGATGAGATAACCCATTTAAAGTACTTTTCAAACCTTGAAGTGCTCAATAAATGCTTATTATTATTATTGTTTTTGTTATTGATATAGACACTGTAGCACTAATTCTGTGCCCCTACCCTCAGGTTCCTCCTGAGAACCTCCGTGCACCACCTGCTTTCTTCCCCTCGGGAAGCCTCCAGCTCACACACTCCCCAGCCCTGTCTGGGAGCTCCCTGGGGGGCCTCAAGCTCACAGTTCTGTCTGCACTCTTCCCCCAGAGTCTCCTTGTATACACTACAACTTTGTTTGTTCTCTCCCCCTCCCCCTTTCCTAGTCCCCTCTTTCACTCTCTGTCCCTGCCCTGGAGGCTTGTAGCTCAGTGCCTGCTGTGTTCTGTTTTAGGAGGCAGTTGAACCATACATGTCACAGTCTTGCCACTGACCCCCAGGAATGGTAGGGATAGATCTCCCAAACACAAGGCTATGGATTTCATAGTGTCTAATTCTGGATCTGGGCAGATGGGGCATTCATCAGCTCCCTTGTCCTGGAAAGACAATCTTGGCTGCCTCTCAGAAGACATTAGAGGTGCTCCTAGATCTTAACCCAGGGTCTGTGAACTTGTTTTTAAACCTATTTTGATGGTTGTATTTCAATAAAATTAGTTTTCTTAGAAATCCTATATATTTTATTTTATATTTAAAAGCATTAATCTAAGGTTTCATCAGACTGACAAAAGGGTCTATGATACAAATAAAATTTTTTTAAAAACCCTGTGGATGTCAAAGAATTAAAGGGCCCAATTTGATATAATTTTATTTAAGCAATTTAATTTAAGCAAACACTTATTAAACATCTATGGTACAATATTCAGAGCAAGACACTGGCAGAAATAAACACTTTAGATAGGATATTGTCTCTGCCTTCGTGGCACTTAGAGTCTAGCATAAGGATAAGGTACCAGTAGTTATAATAGATGTTATTTTGATCAAGTGTGAATTAGCATTCCCGAGACTATAGCCATTAAAACTCTCAGGGAACTTAAAGAAAGAAAGATTATTTCAGGAAGACCCAAAGCCTAGAGGAGAAATTTTGGGAGGCAGACAGACAGTCGGGCACTGTTAGGGGACCAACATTGGGAGGAAAGGGGCTGACTAGTAGCCATCTGAAGTACCTGAATCTTCTTTGACTTGACTCCTGGGACCTTGGACTAGTATTCGACCCAGACAGGCTAGGGATTGTGTTGACCCTGCAAAGGAATGAATGAGAAGTCTTTATAAGGTACCTACTAGGTGTCAAGGAAGGAGACAAATTAAAAGCATAGGGACATTGAACAAGGAGGAGCCAAAAAATCTCAGAGGTAACTTCATTTGCATTTTTGCCAAAGATCAGGACATTTATAAACTACTAAGATGTCTTTTTAGAAAGTATGTATGTATAACATATATGTAAACATTGTTGCTGTTCAATCATTTTCAGTTGTGTTCAACTCTTTGTGACAGTGTTTGGGGTTTCTTGGCAAAGATACTAGAGCAGTTTGCCATTTCCTTCTCCGGTTCATTTTACAGATGAGGAAACTGAGGCAAACAGGGTTAAGGGACTTGTGCAGAGTCACCTAGCTAATAAGTGTCTGGGACTGAATTTGAACTCAGGTCCTCCTGACTCCAGGGCCGGCACTCTTACTATTGTGCCACTTGGCTGCCCCACACATGTATGTATGCATTTATATTATATAAGCTTTATACATAAGTTTTGAAATGGCACTAAGACTTTTGGGACACCCTGTATAATAGGACCCTAGGTATAAAGTGAGAAGAGGTCTTAGCTTTCATTTCCAACCCCTTTATTTGAAATAAGAAAGCTAAGGCTAAGAAATGTTACGTAGCTCACCCAAAGTGGCAGAATGGGAAATTGACTCCCAGGTCCTCTGGCTCCAAATTCAACACACAGTCTACTATATCATGGGATTTCTCATGGATTGTTAGGTGGCCGGTGCATTAAAAATCTGCGTTATCAAGTAGAAGGCGATTGCGATGGGAAGAGGGAGTTTCAGGGAAGGTGGCCTTTGAGTTGAATTTTAAAGGTTAGAAGGTGGGGAGGGAGGACATTCCAGATTTAGAGAACAGTATGATCAAAGACCTTGTTGTGGGAAAGCAGAGACTGTTTGGATGACATTTGCCTGGAGTGTAGAGTTAGAGGAAAGGAGTCCTCCCAGCTAAGACTGGGATGGTGGAGGCCCTTGGATGCCAGGCAAAAGAGTTTGAATTTAATTCAGGCTAGGGAGCTAGTGAAGATTTTTTGAGTTGAGATATGCCATGATCAGATCTAATAAAAAGATGAACTTAGTGGTGGCAACAAGGCTGGAATGTAGGGTGGGAAAGCAGTTGAGGTGGGAAGATGTGCCAAAGCTTGGAATTGTCTGGTATAGCCATCAAGAACTGAGTGGCACCTCAGGAGCACTTGGAGGGTTCTCATATAGCAGAGGGAGAGATTTGCTTTGTGTTGCCCCAGCAGACGAGGGGCAGACCAGGGGATATTCCTCCCAGAATGTCCATTTTGAGGAAGGGTCCAGGCCAGCCATCCTCCAGTGTTCAGGATACTTTCTCCCTTACAGCTCTCCTCACCCCATTTCAGGTCCCTTTTGTGTGTTTGTGTGTTGTCTTCTCCCATTAGAATGTCATCTTCTTGAAGGCAGGTACTGGATTTCTTTTTTTCTTGTATTTGCGTAACCAGAGCTTAGAATAGTGCCTGGTACATAGTGCCTTAATAAATGGTCGACTTGCTAAATACTTCTGAGTTCCCTCCAGGCTTTTTAATTTAGTGATTTACTTCCTACAGGGGAAGGATGGGTTGAGGTTGAGAGGAGGAGGAGGAGGAGGAGGTAGAGGCAATAAGAACAACAACAATAACAATAACAGCTTGCTGTTTTAGAGCACTTTAAAGTTTATAAAGCGCTTTAGGCACACTGTCTTATTTGATCCAGCAATCCTGTGGGCTAGGCAGGGCAAGTTTTGGTACAAAGGAAAGAGGGCTAGGTTTGGAATCAGAGGGATGGATAGCAACCCTAGCTCTGCTACTTACTCCCCATGTGATCTTGAATAAATGACATCATCTTTCTGGACCTCGGTTTCCTCATCTATAAAATGATGAGGTTGGAATTGGCCACTGAGGTCTCTTCCAGTTCCAAATCTGTTACTCCTATTTTACAGATAGGGAGGTTGAAACTCAGAGAGATCCAGTGACTTACCTGACTCTGACATCCTATGCTATTTCAATTATAGCCCAGAGGAGTCTACATCAGGGCACGTGCAGTGTAGCATTCTCTCAGTTACATTTGCCTTCTTCCCTGATTATGGAGGATCCACCTTAGAATCATAGAATCTCAGCTGCAAAGGCCCTCAGAAGTCACCTGGTCTGTTCTCCCTACTCCTCATTGGCTCTCACCTTTATAACAACACAGGCGATCATCCCACATGAAGTCTTCCTGGGATGGGAGGTCACCAAACCCTGAGGCAGCCCACCTCATTACTGGGTAGTTCTCATGGAGAAGAAGTTCTTAGGTTGAGTCAAAATAAAAGAAGGGGGATGCAGAGGAAGAGGGAGAAATACACCTCCTTGTAGAGTTCATCTGTTCATTGGGTCCGAGTTCCATCTCTTAGGGCAACACAGAACAAATTTACTTCCTCCTCTATGAGGAGAATGAAGGATGGACCTTACCTCAAAATGAAGGCTCTGGGAAGAGCTCACTGATGGGAGAAGGGAAATGGCAGCAGAAGCATGTAAATGAATTAGCCAGCCTCTGAGGTACCTTCCAGGTCGATGATCAGTACTTTTTTTTTTTTTTTAATATTAAGCTAGCAAGAGTCCTTTCAGTCTTTTTCATTCAGACTTATAAATCAGACAGGAAATGCAGAACAATGGTTGGTTGTTCTTCTGTTGTGTCTGACCCTTTATGACCCCATTTGGGATTTTCTTGCAAAGATACTGGAATGGTTTGCCATTTCCTTCTCCAGCTCATTTTACACATGAGGAAACTGAGGCAAACAGGGTTTAGTGACTTGCCCATCATCACACACTATGTATCTGAGACCAGATTTGAACTCTAGAAGATAAGTCCTCCTAACTCCAGGCCTGGTGCTCTATCCACTATGCTACCATATTGACTTAGAAACCCACAAATTACCATTATCTATGTTGTATTGTGCTTTTATGTATTTTTAAAAAATTTCCCATTACGTTTTAATTTGCACTGTAGAGTTTTGCCTGTGCATGTGGCCCAGACAATAACTGGTAAACTAGGCCATCTTTTGCCTCAATTTTTACCTAGCCTTTAATTACTGAATAGGCATTGCCTCAGACAAACTGAGACCCAGGAAAGACCTTAGCTTAAAAAGGCCAAGGTCTCCCACTGCGTCCGGGGCCATCACCAATCATCTTGACTCATGTCTTGCCACTGAACTCCAGTGACTCTGGAGGAGCGAGTGAGGTGAGTGAGGCTGGTGACTTTCCACAGCTCAGCCTCCCTTAAATCCAATTCACTTGCAAGTCAGGACATCACCCTCTTCCAGAACAAAGGACAAACAACAACAACAACAGACACCTATGGCTAGTCCAATTGCTTAATTTTATCCATGAGGTAACCCAGGCCAAGAGAATTAAAGTGACAACCCAGGCCACGCAGGTGGTAAGTGTCAAAGCCATAATTCAAGCCAAGGTTCTTTGACTTCAAATCCAGCTCTCTTTTTCCTCCATCACATGGCTGACTAATGTCTCTGCCTTTGAGAAGGTGCTCACCTGGAGCCAAATGGCACACCCTGACAAACAAGGCAGCATCCGTCGATTTTCTCTAGGGGAATTACCGGTAATACTGGCTCAAATTCCAGCTCTGTTCCTTCCTATCTCTAAGTCACTTGTTCTGTGGATGTGAAGGTGGTAGATTCTTAGGAGGCCTTAAAGCAGAGGCTGGAGGCCACTTGCCAGGGATATTAGAGGGGAGGTTCCTTTCAGGTATGGTTTAGACTAGGTAACCACTGAGACCCATTCCATTTCCCAAATTCTGAGGTTTCATGATTCTGAGAAGTGTTTTGTACTCATAAAGTACATGAAGTCATAGAGGGCATTGTTTTGAAAAAGGTAATAGATTTAGTCAAGGAGTGGGGGGTGGGGTAGCATTCCTTAGGTCAGGGTGGTGACATTTTCAAGGACCAAGATGAGAATTTGGAGAGGGCTAGTGGAAAGAGTTCTGGTCTTGCGCTCTGGAGAAAACTGGGTTCAAATCCTATCTTTTGCACTTATATGGCTATGTGATCATGGGCAACTCATTTAACCTAAATTTCAATTTCCTGACCTCTAAAATGGGAGTGACACTTACAGCACAGAGTTCTTTTGAGGATAAGATGATATTAGAGATCAGAGATTTAGATATCATCAAATGCAAATCCCTCATTTTACAAATGAAACAATTAGTAACTTACCAAAAGTTACACCAGTGGTAGGTGGAATAGTTAGTATTCAGACAAAGGTCCTCTGACTCCAAACCCAGCCATCTTTCCACTGGACCATACTAACATGTGTAGAAAATGCTCTGCAAAGTGAAGTGAGAAAAGTAGGGACACCATTGTGCACAGTGCTGGCAATGCTGTAATGATGATCAACTGTGAAAGATTTGGCTACTCGGATCAATCCAGTGATCCAAGACAGTTCCGAAGGACTCTTGATGAAAAGTGTTAGCCACCTCCAGCAAGAGAACTGATAAACTCTGAGTGCAAATGAAGTCTGATTTTCTCACTTTATTTTTCTTGTTTTTTTGAAATATGGCTAATATGAAAATATGTTTTACATGATTTCCCATGCATAATTGATCTCACATTGCTTGCTTTCTCAGTGCACGTGGGAGGGGTGGGAGGGTGGGAGAGAATTTGGAGTTCAAAATTTAAAAAGAAAAAAAGGTAAAAAATAAATTAAGTAAAATGTAAAAAAATAAAATAAAATGCTTCGCAAGCCTTAAAGCACTATGTAAATGCCAGTTATTATTATGAATGAGGAGTCATGCATCAGCAGATTTGCACTACTGGGATGTGGGTCTGTTCTAAGGTGCTGTGGCAGTTCAATTCAATTCGGCAAATATTTATATATGTACAATGCTGCTCTGGGTATTGGGGATACAAAATGAAAAATGACACAGTCCTTGACCTCAAGGAGCTTACAATCTAATGAGGATAAAGGTGGTTGTTTTTCAATGGTTTCAGTCATATCCAACTCTTAGTGCCCCCCTTTGGGTTTTTCTTGGCAAAGATACTATAGTAATTTGCCATTTCCTTCTTCAGTTCATTTTACAGATGAGGAAACTTGAGGCAAATAAGGTTAAGTGACTTACCCAGGTTCACACGGCTATCTGAAGCCATATTTGAACTCAGGTGTTCTTGACTCTAGGCTAGGTGCTCTACCCACTGTGCCACTTACCTGCACCTAAGGATAGAGGAGGGAAAACAGCGACACAAGCGTGATGCAAGGTTGAATACAATACAGGCAAAGAAGAATCAGGCAAAGTGCCATGAGACGTCTGAGGACAGAGAAAGATATTCTCACCTCTGGAATGGTGGTGATCAGGGGATGGCTTCATGGAGGACCAGCAGACAGATTTAGAGCTGGAAGGGCCCTGAAAAGCCATATAGTTCAACCCCCTCATTTTTGTAGAGGAAACTGAAGCTTAGAGAGGTTAAGGGACTTGCCTAGGGTCACACAGTAAGAGACAGAGCAAGATTCCAACTCAGATATACTGATTCCAAAGCAAGCACTCTTTCCATTGAACCCTACGACTGCTCCAAGGAGGTTGCAGCTATGTTGGGCCTTAAAGAAAAGGAGGAATTTGAACAGATGGAGATGAAGGTGGGAGCGGGGGCAGAGGGAGGCTATTCCAAGCATCAACATAAGCCAAGACACGAAGATGAGAAAGGGCAGGACAAACACGGCGTGCACGGAGAGTAGGCCAATCGGCTGCAATGCAGACTGTGAGGAGAATGATAGGAGAGAAAGCCAGAAGGAGAGGAGGGAGCCAGATCATGGGAGGCTTTGATCACAAGAGTCAGGCATTCCCAGATGCCCCCAAACTAGAAGACCGTCTCATGAGATGTTAGCTGTCTGCCATCACTGCCACCCCTGAGAGATGTAGGGATGCTTCTGGGGCCATGGTCTCTGGGACCTGTATAGCCTTCTTGTTAGGTCTGGTGCCCTTCCTCAATAGTAAGTCACTGAGGATAGAGTATTGTACTCTCCATCCCCTCTAACACCTCACTCGTCCCAGCCCTTAGCATTACAATTTGAATTGGGTCTTATGGCCCCTACTGAATTGTAAGCTTCTGGCAGACAGGGTTTGTCTTATTTATCTTTGCCTTTCTCACAGTACTTAGCACAATGCATCGCACATAGTATATATTTGAAAAATGTTTTCTTAATTCATGAATGTTACCCCTCTCCTAAACCAGTGCTTTTTAAACTATGGGTCTGAAACCCATATGGAGTTGCAAAAAATTTGGCAACAGTAAAAGGTTTCTGAACACGCAACAACCAAAAATTAATTAAAAATCAAACATGTAATGACTCTGAGGTGTTTCTGCCACTGCTTGCCCATGTTGCATTGCTCAACTTCACTGCAGCCTTGGTTCTGAACACAAAGCATGGGCACTTTGCACTGTGTATGCCCTCAGGCCACACAACACCAGTGAACGGTGGAAATGCCAAAAGGGGTCCTGAGTGGAAAAAGTTTAAGAAGCCCTGTCCTAAACTACTGCTATAGTATCATAACAAATCTGCCTACCTCTTCTTTTTTCCAGTCTATGCTGCATATGCTGCCAGATTTATTTCCTAAAACATAGCTTTAGTCATTTCTCTCCTGCTCAAAGACCTTCAATGACTCCCATTGGCTACTGCATCAAGCCTAAACTTTGTCTGACTTTCAAGGCCTTCTAGAATTTCATTCCATTCAACCTATCCAATCTTATTTCCTATTGCTCCCCAATATGCACTTTCCAGCCAGGCTGCTATCTTCTCTGTCCTCCACACTGAACTCCATGCTCTATCCCTGCCTCTACTCCTGCCTTCTTTGCTCTTATTCAGCTCTCATAGAATGTCCTGCCCTCTACTTTTTGCTGATCTACTTCTTTCCCATTCTTTTAGGACTAGCTCAGTACCTATAACTTCTTCCATGAAGCCTTCTCTGATTAACTAGAGCCCCCCATAATCCTTCCTCCTGTTAATTCAGCTCAGCAAACATGTGTTAGGTATCTATTATGTGCAAATGACTCTTCTGGGCACCAAGGATACAAAGATAGAGATGACCCTAGCCCTGCTCTTAGGAGTTTGCAGTCTATTTGGGTAAAAGGTCAAAGGTACACATCTCCTGTTACATAGGAGAATGATCTAAGGGCAAAGTATAGTCTGGACAAAGTACAAAGTACATTGGGAAATATGAGGAAGGGGTGATCACAATTACATGGGGAAGATCAGGGGTGGTTTCCTGGAAGAGGCAGCATCTGAGACGGACCTTACAAAAAGCGAAAGACTTTAACAGACAGAGACTGGGGGCAAGGACAGACAGGCTCATCCTTTCTAGGAAGGCTAGCCCTTCCCTGAACTGCTTTATCTTCCTCACCTGAATCATAAGGTCTGGTATGTTCACTGTGCCTTATATGTTCATGTAACCATATTGGCAGTTCCTCACATGCAGGAGGCATAACATCAGTGCTCCTGCCTGTAATGCTCTGCCTCCTCCGCACCACTTCTTAGAATTGCCCTTTTTCTTTCTGTTTTTTTTTTTGTTGTTGTTTTGTTTTGTTTTTGGATTGTTTTTCTTTTTTTTGCTGAGCAATGGGATTAAGTGACTTGCCCAGGGTCACACAGTTAGTGAGTGTTTTGTGTCCGAGGCAGGATTTGAACTCAGGTCCTTCTGAGTTAAGGGTCGGTGCTCTATCCACTGCACCACCTAGCTGCCCACATCCATTTTCTTTCTAAGTTCAACTCAAGCACCATCTTCTTTATGAAGTTTTTCTTGAGACTCCCAACTCCATCTGCCTTTCCACCCCAAATGATCTTGGGTTTCTTTTGTATTTTGTTGGGATATACTTACTCGCAGATGGGATGTTCTTCCCAATAGAATGCATACCTTGGAGGGCAGAGACTATTTCATTTTTGTCTTTGTCTTCACTCTTACTGCCCAGCCTCTTCCATTGTAATACTTAAGAAATACTTGTTGAAATGTGGAAAGACAAACAACTTTGAAAGACTCAAGGACTCTGATAAACATGATGACCAGCCATGACTCCAGAAACCTGATATGAAGCCTACTACCCACTTCCTGACGAAGAGGCCATGAAATCAGGGTGCAGAATGAAATATGGAGTTTTGGGTCATGGCCATCGTGGGGATTTGTTTTCCTTGACTCTGCGTATTTGCTACAAGGCATTTCTTTTTCTCTTCAATTGGGTGGGGGTGGTGGGAATGAGAGGGGAGATGTGGGAGGGAGGGAAAATAGAGAAAGTAGATTTTTGTTAGTTGAAAAAAATTTAATTTAAAAAATGTTTGATTCATTCATGTACTCTACATTTCAGCCAAATATGTCAACTTGCTGTTCCTTGAACTTAAAGTATTTCAACATGCTCCCCTGGGTTTTTGCACAGACAGCTTCTGTGCCTGCAATGTACTTGGTCTTCATTGCCACTTCTTAAAATCATTCCTATCTTTCAATGCTGAGCTCACATACATCTTATGAGAAAGCCTTTCTGAGTCCCCTGGTTATTAGTGATCTTTTCCTTCCAAATGATCACAGGACAATTTTATCTGTTTACTTATATCCCATCAGTAAAATGTAAGGCAAGGGCTGTCCCTTATTTTGTTTTTCCAGCCTCAGTGTCTAGTACATAGTTGGTGCTTAAGAAATGCCTTTCGAGTTGGCTTAACATACTTGTACTACCTTGATCATAGGGTTACTGTGAGGAAAGTGGTTTGTTAACCTTGAAGTCCTATAAAAATATGAGCTGTTATATTGTTGGTGACGTATACAAGACCAGAGGAGCTATCATAAGCTTCTCCTTGAGGGAACTGGGACTAGATCAATGCAGGGGAAGCAGGGGCTGGAGGCTGGGGTGGCCATGAAGGGTCAATGGGAAGAGAGGGAGTCTGCAAGAAGGGTCTGCAGGGTAGAATTCAATGGGGTTCGGGACTGGAGGAGAGAAGGGTGTTGTATGACAGAGACAGTGAACCTTCTAACTAGATGTCCCCATCATAGCAGATGCAGTGATGTGTAATGTGAATCCTTTTGGGGGAAATCCTTGGCGGGCAGCATAATACAGCAATGGCAGCAGATTCTATTAAAAGCAACGCTCATTACTGTACTGTTAATTATTAATAGTATTGGGTAAATAGGGGATGGGAAAACCCAAACATGCCTGACTAAACTTTGCCTCTAAAGCAAATGGTTTTTGGTTCAAGTCCAGCAGGCCTGGCCATGAACATGTCTACTGGAAGAAAAAGTGATAGAGAGGTCAAGAGTAAGGGAGAGGAAAATGGGTAAAGGAAAGGGAGAGGAAAAGGTTAGGGTGAATGAGAGAAAGAGGGGGAGATGAAGGGAAGAGAGAAGTGGGAGAAGGAAAGATAAGAGGATAGGGAAAAAGAGAAGGGGAAAGGGAAAGAGGAAAAGAAAGAGTGAAAGGAAAGGCAGAGGAAAGAGGGACAAACAAAGAGTAAGGGAAAAGGGACAAAGGGAGAGGGCAAGGAGACATGGGAGGGGAGGGAGAGAAGAAGGCAGAGGGAAAGAGGGAGGAAAATGAAGAAAGAAAGCTAAGAGAGGGGAGAGAGAAGAGGAGACAGACAGACAGAGACAGAGACAGAGAGACAGAGAGAGACAGAGAGAGAGCACTGGTTGGTCTTTCTCCTGAGTGGGCCAAATTCTATTTTCTTTAAAACAAAATAAAACACCTGAAAGAAACAGGTCAGCAAGAGTGCCTCCTTCAGCACTTGCAAAATCTTTGCTTTCTGACCTAGATACCTTAATGCTGAGAGATGTTAAGTTAGCTGAAGAAGGAAATCATGATAAAGTAAAAAGGAGGACTGATAGAGTCAGAGGACCTGGGTTCAAATCCCTGTTCTGCTACTTCCTAGCTTTATGACTTTGGGTCAATTCTGGGCCCCAGGGTCTCAACTTTGATCCTAAAAGACCTAGACTCCCTGGTGATGACACATGTATCCTTATACAAACAAATACACAATTAATTCTTCAAGAATTAGCCCTGTCTTACAGCAGGTGTGAAAACCATGGAGAGAGACAAAAAGGTCAGATACAGAGCCTTGAAGCAGGAAAAAGGTGGGACGCAGGTAAAGGGGCTTGGGAAGGAATGAAAATTGTCAGGGCCTGGAACCACAAGCAGAGTGATGCATTAGGATTCTGGTGTGGGCCTAGGAAAGCAGTTTTTGTTGCTTAGCTGCAGTTTGTGGGTTCTATTGTCTTTAGTAATAGCTGATACACATTTCAGAATGTGGTTGTCACTCAGTTACCTCCACAATTTGGAGGTAACACTCACTGCTATAACCTTATCTTCCATTGCTCCCATATGCCAACCTTTTGCTCTGACCACTCCATCAAATCACTGTCTCACCGCCCCCCAATACACATCATTCTTTCCCACCTCTCTGCCTTTGTTCGTACCATTCACCCAGATTAGAGTATTTCATCCTGTGCTCCCTCAAATCTTCACCTATCAAATCTTCTGCGTCCTCTAAGGTCCAGTACAAGCAAAGAAAACAACTCCCTCAAATCCTGATGGGGGGTACCTGTAATCTCTGTTGTTGGGGGGAAGCTGAGGTAGATTGCTTCTTCTAATCTGGGGGCTCCAACCTGTTTCAGGGCAAAAGCCAATAGGACGTCCCCACCACGCTAATACAATTAACACCCAGAGAGTGGAGGGCCACCAGGCTGTCTGAGGAGGGGTGTGGGAGAAATGTTCCAGGTTAGAAAAACTAAGCAGCTGTTTTTAGCTTCTGTATTAATTCTGTTTAAAGCCTCCATACTAATCAGCATTGAGATGGGGTGTGAGCTCCTCCCTTTCAGCCTGGGCAAGATATGGAGATTCAGTCTAAAAACAAAATGAAACAACAGAAACCACCACTACCACCACTACCAAACCCAAATACCACCTTCTCCATAAAGCCGCTTCTGATCCTCCTTTCTGGACATCATAAGTCATAGGATTTAGATCCAAAAGGGACATTAAAGTTCGTTTTGTTTAATCTGATGAAGACATTGAGACTGGAAGAGGTAATGGACTAGTCTGGGGTCTCACAAGTAGTAGAACGAGGGATCGAAGCCAGGTTCTCTGACCATGGACTCAATGATTGATCTTTCATCTGAACTCATAGAGTTCATAGAGGAGGCAGACTGTGCTCCTGGTATGCGAACGATCATTTATTGCCTGGCATTATTACTCTTTATGTACCTGTCTTGTCTTAACTACATTGTAAGCTGCTGGAGGGCAGGAACTTTTCCTCATGTTTTTTTTTAATCCTTTGAATCATAGAGTCTAGGGCTCCATATGCCCTGAAGACACTCAATAAATATTTGTTGAATGGATCATGGGTTCATAGATTTAGAGTTGGGAGGGGCCCCAGAGGTCATTGTGTCCAACCCTCTCATTTTACAGATGAAAAAACTAGGGCCCGGAGAGAATAAATGACTTGGCTTAGGGCCACACAGCTAGTAAGGATCTGAGGCAGGATTCAAATTCAGGATCCTATTCACTATACCGTATGGAAGGAAGGCAGGACAAGGAAGGGAGAAAGAGGGATACAGAGAGTTTTAGACAGGCTGTTCAGGGGACACACAGAGAGGACACACATACAGAGACAGAGAAACAGAAAGAGTCAGAGAGAGAAGGAAACAGAGAGAAAAAGAGACAGAGAGATGGAGAGAGAAAGAGAGAAACAGAAACAGAGAGAGACAGAGAGAGGGACAGAGAAATAGAGATGGAGAAAGAAATAGAGACCCAGATGGATACAGAAAGAGACAGAGAGGAGAGAGGGGGAAGGGAGATGGAGAGAGAAAGAGAGAAGAGGAGAGAGAGAGGAAGGGAGGGAGGGAGGGAAGGAGAGACAGAGAGAGAGACAGAGAGAGAGAGAGAGAGAGAGACAGAGACAGAGAGAGAGAGAGAGACAGAGAGAGACAGAGAGAGAGAGAGAGAGAGAGAGACAGAGAGAGAGAGAGAGAGAGAGAGAGAGAGAGAGAGAGAGAGAGAGAGAGAATTTGACTCCATGGATTACTGGTAGACAAGAGGAGATCCCAGAGACAGATGGCCCTAAGGATGAGAGGTCCCCTGGGGATAAGGCCAGACACTGGAGAAACAAGGATAGAGTCTGGCACTTTTCTAATCCATCCTGCAGCCGACAGCTGAGTCCTTCTCCACCCTCAGTTTCCTTTTTTGTAAAATGAGATGGCTGCACTAGGTGATTTTTTAATCCCTTCCATCTCCACAAATCTCTGCCTTAATGACTCCACGCTTGGAAACAACCCCCAGCTCATGGTGGGGTGTGGAGGCTTGAATCCTGCTCTTAAGTCTTCTTGTGTATGGAAAGACTTAGGGCTCTAGCTCCAGACATTTTGCTCTCTTCTCAGGCTGGCATTATGCACAGAGAGCCTATTGCAAGGGCAGACACCCTCATTCTCTAGGTCTTTCTTCTCCTTTTCTCTTCTTCTCATCCTCCATGCTGCCATCCACCCCCCTTCCCCCACTCTCTTGGTCTCCACCTTCTCCCTCTCCAGCTCTCTCTTCTGTGGGGCATTGATTTTTCCATCCGTCAGCAAAATGCCTGAGGAAAATGAAAGAGCATCTTCGGGATCGATCAGTAGAGCTCTGAAGCCTGGGGTCAGGGAGGGTTGGAATCAGGCACTCTCAGTGCATATAATTACCCCCATCCTTCCAAGAACAAGGCTGCTTCAAATACCTGTGTCCAGTGGAGTTTTCACAGAGTCCTAGGGGTGAGGTGGGAGTTGGGGGATCTGCAGGGGCAACCTAGGGGTGACCATTAAGGGGTGCGAATGCCAGGCTAGCTGGCTCTGCAGCCTGGAGTGGGTCTGGAACTGGTCTTGTGGTCCAGATTTGAATGTGCATTGAACTTGATCTAGAAGTCCACTGGCATAATTTTTTTTTCTGTGTAAGCATCTCAGTTGATGATATATGAAATGTGGGAAATACTTCTTAGGGACAGAGCCTGGTGTTGGAGAATTGTTGGGATGACATCCTACAGTTTACCATAAGGCTCTCAGTCTGATTAGGTTTATTCAATGTTGTGTATAGGTGGGTGGGCAATTAAGGGTATGTGTGTACTAGCTAGCATTCCTCCATCCTCACCCTCCAACAACCCAAAGTTTCTGCCTCTCTGCTTTTTCATGCAGCATCTTTTTCAAGCTCCATCTTCTTAGTTCCTAACTCATCCTTCAAGGCCCAGTTCAAAGGCTACTCCCTCCATGAGACCCTGTCCGATGTCCTTCTCCACCACTATCCCCACCATGACCTCTCTTAGAGTGAATGTTCCCTCATCTGTGCTCCCAATGAGCTTTGTATTTGTCATTGCACTTTCACATCAGACTTTGTATTGGAGTTTTATACATGTCTTATCTCCCTTGCTAGACTGCAAGCTTCTTGAGGGCAGCATCCATATCATATTTATCTTTATATCCTTCATAGTGTTTGCAAATGGAAATTGCTCGATAAATGTTTGTTGAGATTGAATGGTTCAAATTAAGCTTGGTGGCCTGGGAGAGTACCCTCACAGCTGTGCCAATTTCAGGGGATGATATTCCTGAGATGAAATTCCCTTAACCATTGATTCATGAGAGGAATGAAAACTGAGTGGTAGGGGGCAGGGAGGAAGCATGGGCCCTGGTTTGTTCTTTGTCTCTTTCTTCTTTCAGGTAATGGAGGGAAACAAATTCCAACCTCCCTCCCCCCAAATGGACTCTGTTACAGATTTTGCTTCAAACCTGAAATTCCAGCCAGATAGATAAGAAGGAAGTTTCAATGGGCCCCTCAGATTCTTAGCAGAATCCAGGGAAGCTAAGGGAGCCTGGATGCATTCTGCAGAGAGCTTCTCTGGGTGGAAGGAAGGCAGACCTTGGTAAATGCAGCTGCTTGTGCTCAGGGGTCTAAGAGGTCATTTGAACTAGAAAATTAAAGCCAATGAGGGGGCATCTGAGACTGCAAAAACTCCCCCCCCACCTTCATGCTCAGAATGTTGCTGCCTGGGGGTCACCTTGGAGGTTTGAGAGAACAGTGACTGCTGTGCTCCAGGGTTTATCTTGGTTGTGTTTATAGGTACCAATGTTGCCCCAAAGATGGCTCTAATTGTGGGCAGCAACCAAAACAGAAACCCTGGGAAACATTAAGTATTAAAACCAACAGGTATATTGGGGAGGCAAGGAGTCCAGGGAGAAAAAGAAACCATAGGCTCATAAGATCACAGATATAAAGCTGGAAGGGACCATAGAGGCAACTGAGGAACGTTCAGTCTTTGTATTGTGTTTAATTGTGTGGTGACAAGAGTATTGCCTTGGGGGTTAAGAGGCACAGATTCTACTCCCTGATCTACCACTTTTGTGTAATGGAAGGAAGGAAGGAAGGAAAGGAAGGAAGGAAAGAAAGGAAAGATAAGAAGGAAGAAAAAAGGAACTGAAGAGAGGAAAGATAGGAAAAGAAGGAAAAAAGAAGGAAAGGATGGAAGGAAGGAAAAAAGGAAAAGAAGGAAGGAAAGAAGAAAAGAAGGAAAGAAGGAAAGGAAGGAAGGAAAAAAGGAAAGGAAAGAAGGAAGGAAGGAAAAAGAGGGAAAGGAAGAGAAAGAAGGAAAAAAGAAGGAAAGGAAGGACAACATAGTCTATAATTAGATAAAGCACTGAATTCATAGCTAGGAGCCCTAAGCTATTTTCCCCAATTCTAAAATGCTGGGCTAGCTGCATACCCTTCTCTGTGACTTTGCTCGAAAGCCATATAGGGATATTAATGCTTGCACTGTCTTCAATCACATTAGGGTATTACCGATATTTAGTGTACATCAGCTAAGTGAATTGAGATTTTTAGTGAAAGGGAGAATCTAGAGATGAGGTGAATATTATTATTGTTACTGCCTTTCTTTTGTTAAGCAATTAGTGTCCCACTTGACTAACATTTATCAAATCATCACCAGCATCATCATTTTCTTCTTCTCCTCCTTTTCCTCCTTCTCTTCTCCTCCTTCCTCTTTTTTCCTCCTTTCCTCTCTTCTTATCCTTTTCCTTCTGCTTCTTTTAGCTGAGCTATTCCTTGAAAATTCTCCCAAAGTTGTTCTTCTGGACTGAGGAATTGACCCTTTGTAAGACTTCTTTCTTTTCATTTTGTTTTGCTCTAACTCCCAGGGGCAAAAACAATTCACACAATTCAGTAACTGGAACAGCAGATGGGGTGTGGCTTGAAAATCTGGTTCTTTAAGGAAAAGACCTAGGATGGGAAATGGGCTGGGAGTGCTGTTTGTCATGTGAAACCTAGGGCTGACACGGTCCTATAGATTCCTAACTCTTTTGTTCTACCTTGTGAAACATTTAGGGTTGACACTAATGATAGCTGAGGTCTTTAAAGTTTTTGAAACATTTTCAGGGGTTCTTAACCTGGGGTCCATGAATATTTTGATAATTATGTTCAATATAATTGGTTTCCTTTGTAATCTTATATATATATTATTTTATGCAATTAACATTATTCTGAGAAGAGAACCATAGGCTTTACTAGACTGCCAGAGGGGTCTATAACACATAAAAAAGTTTGAGCGTCTGCTTTAGATACCATATCTCATTGGAGCTTCCTAACAGTCCTGTGAGATATTAATTTTAATATTAATATTGATAATTAGAATTTATTTAGCCTCATGTTATTTTGGTTGATTCTCAGACCCATTTTACAGATGAGAAAACTGGTTTAGGGAGAAGGAAATTACTTTTCCATTGGCACGCAGCTGTTAAACATCAGAGGCAGTATTTGAATCCAAGTCTTCTGAACTCCAATTCCCATGGGCTTTCAATTAACCAACAAGCATTTATTAAGGGCTTATTAGGTGCCAGGCATAGTGCTAAGTTCTGAGAAGAAAACAATAACTGCATGATACCAGAAGAAAAAAGTAACTGCATGATTAATGTCTTCATTAAGAAGCTCCATGCCTCATATTCCCTTCCTGCAAGGGAAGGGTAAGGGGTAGGCTAGGGGTGGGGTGGGTGGATGAGTGGAATATTCCCTAGAAGAACACTTGTAGCCAGTATATTGAACTTGCTCATTTGGTGAGGGGATTTGAAAGTTTCCATTGTTCCATGTAGTTGACCTCCTTTGGTTGAGTCTGCTTTTAAGAAATATCATTAATGTAACAGGACAGAAAACGCTCCTTTTCAGATAACCCTTGGGTTATGCTGGGCATATGGAGTTGGTTAGTGAGAAGACACATAGCTGGTCAGCCCTTGACTGAAGAGCATGGGGAGCGGGGGTGGTGGAATTGAAATTCCAGACCCATAGGCACAACTTCACATAGGTTTGGGGGCTCCTTTGGCTTAGTTTGACTGATGGATATTTGTGGAGCATTTCCTATATGACGGGAGCTGGATAAAGTGCTTCGGCTCCAGGCACCCATCAGGCCTGATGCCTCAGTCTGTAACTGGGAAAGCCTGTGGTACCTGAAGCTCCTGGTCCTTCCTCTCCCACTTAGACTCAGAATGACATCCAAAGCAAAGCTTCATCTCCCAAGCCAGGAAGCCGGGGTCTTCCTGACCTTCCTAGGGATGCTCAAAAACTGCCACAGAAAGAGGAAATGCCCAGCTCCCTGGCTAGTGAGCTGAGTGGGAGGAGAGAGCAGGGGGTGGAGAGAGCCATGCCTAGTTCTGTAGCAACCACATAAATATCAGAGCTGTCTGTGCATGTCTCTTCCTTTCACTAGAGGTTGCTCACTTTCACTTCTTGCCTCCTTTCAGGGTTGTTTCAGCTTATTTGACAGCTGTGTGAGTGTGTGTGTATGTGTGTGTGTGTGTGTGTTCATGTGCACGTGTGAGCACGCAAGCTAGCGTGCCTGTGCGTGCAGAGGAGGGAGCAGAGGAGAGACCCAGGCAAGGCTCCAGCTGCTAGGAAAAACTGACCACCAGCTTTCAGGAACAGCACGCCCCTAATGGACCGGGTGTCTATCAGCTACAGAGAGCCTTGTGCGGCTCCTCCTCCCCCGCTGCCCAGCTGCCTTCCTGCTAATGCTGCTCTAATTAACAGCAGCCTGGAGAGGCTGAAGCCTGGGCAGCAGGAGAGCATGATTTTATCCAATAGATTCATGTCTCTGGCTTGGGAGCCAGGAGAAAAACCCCTTTCATATTGCCAGATCAATAAGCAGGTGGGTTTTCTATTTCTTTCCCATTTCTAGATTTTTCCTTTCAAAACCCTTTCCAGTACTTGTTACTTCTCCCCACATCTACTCAGTCTCTCCTCACGTGATGATGAGTTTCCCTAACTCCTTGGTTTTTGCATCATCTTCCTGCCCCCACCCCTGCTTCTTCTACCCAACTTGCTTCTGCAGAGGGTGAGAGCTTGGTGGCCTTCTTTCAGTTAGTGGTGAGGCCACATCCTGGGGAGGCCAGATACTTTCCTTGGATCCAGCGTTCAGGCCCTTGCAAACTCTGGACTCTTGGGTAATGAGTGACCAGGGAACACTCTTTCCATGTGCCAATGGCACACCATTAGCTCTCGTGCATGAGCTCTATGGGCCTTTTCAGTTCTAATATTCTTTGATTCTATCCATCAGCTCTGAGGGTTGGGGCCTGAAGAAGATTCTCAGTAGACAGATGAACTGTGATGGTTAGACTGGCTCTTTGGGCATTTTTTTTAATTTGCAGAACTCAATAAAATCTTAGGTCTGGGAGGAACTTTAGGGATTGTCTAGTCCAGACATTCTTAACCTGGTATGCACAGATAGATTTCAGGGGGTTGATGAAATTAGAAGGGGAAAAATGTTATTTTCACTAACCTCTGACTGAAATTTAGTGTTTCTTTCAATTATGTTTGTGGGCAAATGTTATTCTGAGAAAGAGTCCACAGGCCTCACCAGATGCCAAAGGGGTCCATGACACAGAAAAGGTTTAAAAGCCCTGATCTAGCCCAACACCCTAATGGTAAGGACAGGGAAGTAGCAGCCTCTACAGAGAAGGAGAATGGCTTGGCAAAGGTCATAGGGGTGCCTGGGAAGCTACAGAGCCCCCCTTTTTTCTCTTCTCTCTTGGTCCCTGCCATCCTTAGCTCCCTTCCATACCTCACTTGGTCTTTCCTGTTCTTGGTACCTCCTTCCATGCTCTTTGGCTTAAGGTAGTTCACCATATTTTCCTAGTCCGTAAAAAAAGCTTCTGCCTTCAAAAGGCGCTGTTCTCAGTTTGTGCCAATTCAGTTCAATAAGCATTTATTAAGTGCCTACTATGTGCAAGGCACTGTGGTACTGGGGATACTAAGACAAAAATGAAAGTCTCCTCCCTCCAGAAGCTTATATTCTACAGTAAGCTGGGGAGGTATAATAGATAGAATGCTGGAGGTGGCATCAGGACAAACCTGTGTTCGAACCCTACCTCTGATAAGGTGTAATCAAAGACAAGTCATTTACCCTTACTAAGCTTCATCTTTATCTTCTGTAAAAAGGAAGATAAGAACACCTGCAGTACCTATGTGAAGGCTATTGTAAGCCTCAAGTGAGATAATCTATGCAAAATGCTATAGGTGTCAGATATTAGTATAGGCCTACCTTGGAGATGCTGCACGTCTACTTCCAGACTACTGCAATAAAGCAAGTCACACATTTTTTGGTTTTCCTGTTCACACAAAAGTTATATTTATACTATACTATAGTCTATTAATTGTGCAATAGTATTATGTCTAAACAAGAATGTATATATCTTAATTAAAAAGTGCTTTATTGCTAAAAAATGCTAGCCATCATCTGAGCCTTCAGTGAGTTGTAATCTTTTTGCTGGTAGAAGGTCTTGCCTTGATGTTGGTGGCTGCTGAAGGTTGGGGTGGCTGTGGCAATTCCTTAAAATAAGGCAGCGATGAAGTTTGCCACATCAGTTAACTCTTCCTTTCATTTGAACACCTGGAGGCTAGTGTTGGGCTATTAATTGGCCTAATGTCAATATTGTTGTGTCTAGACCCAAGAAAAGGGAGAGAGATGGGGAAAGGCTGGTTGGTGGAGCAGTCAGAACACACACAACACTAACTGATTAAGTTGGCCATCTTATATGGGCATGGTTTGTGGTGCTCCAAAACAGTGACAATAGCAACATCAAAGATCACTGATCACAGTTCACCAAAATAGATACAATAAAATGAAAAACTTTGAAATACTGCGAGAATTACCAAAATGTAAACAAAAACACAATGTGAGCATATGCTGTTGAAAAAATGGCACCGATAAACTTGCTCAACACAGGATTGTACAAACCTTCAATTTGTAAAAAATGCAATGTCTGCAAAGTGCAATAAAGCAAAATACAATAGAACAAGGTAGGCCTGTACTGTGGTAAGTCCCTCAGGCATTGGGATCAGGCTAGTCGACTTTTTAACTTAAGCAAACACCACCTACATTTTGAAGGGTTATGCTCCTACCTCATGAGGTTAGGGATAACATCTATTTGCTCTTAACTCTAATGACCAAAAACAGTAGCTGGAAGAGTTCCTTCTGAAGTAAGAAATTAAGGCAGTAAATACTTACAGAAAACCCATGTGGTGCACCGTGCTAGGTAGGCACTAGGTAGGGAGGGATTGGGGAGTAGGGGATAATGCAAAGATGAATGATATTCTCTTGCCTTTAAGAGGCTTAGAATCTAGTGGAGGAGACAAGATACAATCCAGGCAAAGAGCTATAGAAAAAATACAAAATCTGAAAAATAATAAATGAAAGGGATATTGCAAAGTAGCAAGTAGCCAAATGAAGGATAGAGGCAATCAGAAGTCTGTTTTAAGGAGAGGGAAATCATTGCAGTCGGGGCTGATCATGGAACACTTTATGGTGAGGAAGAGATGTAAGCTGGGCTCTGGTGGCTGCGTGGTTTGGACCTTGACATGGAGAGGGAGGGAAGGTGTAGGCAAGTGGATGAGAGCATTACAAAAGCAGCATGATGTAGTACCAAAGAATGCCAGGCTTGTAGTCAACAGAGATCTACCTTTCAATCTCAACTCTAATGCTTATGGCTTGTGTGACCCCCAAGTAGCCTCTTAATTGCTCTGAGCCTCAATTTCCTTATCTGTTAAATAGGACAATAATATTTGCACTGTGTACCTTAGTGAATAATTCTGAAGACCTTACACTAATAGACAAATGTGAGTGGTTATTCTGCCTGTCTGTCTGTCTCTTTTAAAATCTGTATTTGTGATTTCATCGGTGTGGAGAACTCCCTAGTGAAGACACTCTTTCTACCAATGCAGATAAATGACTGTTCCACAATTTATAGTCTTACTAATATGGACATACATTTAACATGATTGCACATATATAAGCCATATCAAATTTCTTACCACTTTAGGGAGGGAGAAAATTTGGAACTCAAAAATTGTTTTAAAATGAATGTTAAAAATTGTCTTCACATGGAATTGGAAAAAATAAATACTATTCAAAAAAAGCCTTATAGTCTTACCAACTTATTTGGGGTTGTGAGATGTTTAAGTGACTTGCCCAGGGTCACATAGCCAAGAAGTGTTGAACTTCTTGAGCGAAGTTGGGTCTCTTTCCACTGTGCCAGACTACTTTTCATTATTTTCATTTTCATTATTGATGTTATTATTCCAAGAAGGGAAGTTGGCAATTTAATCCAATAATTCAGTTTAACAAACACTGAGGTAGGCCCTGGGAATACAAAAATAAAAAGGGAAATGGTCCCTGTTCTCAAGGAGCTTATGTTCTGCCGGGGGAAAATAAGATCTACTGAGACTTGTGAATGTGGAATGTATGCAAAATAATTTGGGGTATGGGTGCGAAGCTAGCTAATAAAGTGGGGGCTGTCAGGGGTTAGGATGAACTTTGAATAGAAGGTAGCACTTGAGGTGAACCTTGAGTAAAGCTAAGGATTTCGAAGATGGATGGCATTCAGGCCTAGGGATAACCAGTATATAGGCCTGAAGGTAGGAGGTGGAATGCCAAGTATGAAGAGCATTAATGAGGCCAGTTTGTCTGGGACTTAGAGTGCATATGGGTGGGTAATGTCAAATAAGTCTTCAGGCAAAGGTACGGAGTCAGGAAAGTGCAAGGTCTTTCTGAAAGATAGTAAGTGAGCCAGTGTGGCCATTGATGAGGCCTTCTTTGGGCAAATGGGGGGGGGGCTTAAGCCAGGGTGGTAGGTTCTGTTTTTAACATCTACTCCGTACCCTGGGAACAATGAAAGGAGGCAGCAGGGTTTAGAGGTCAGCCTTGTTCAGTATTGTTCTGCTTCCCTTTCTTGTACCTGTGAGTATCCTTATTATGGTTTAATGACTATTTCTATTTAAGTTTGACCACATTGGACTGGGTGATCTTTAAGGTTCCTTCCAATCCTGATGTCCTTTGTTCTAAGGTCCCTTCTAACTATAAGATTATATAATTCTGTAAAATAAAACCTTCGAGAAATTATCATAGCCTTACCTAAAGATGGTTCGCTTAGGCTGCTCACTTTTTCCAAAATGTTGTGGAGGAGGCCAGAATTCTGGTATGCCTCTGAATGTGACCATGTGCTGTTTTGCATTTCACTTTCCCAGGCTCAAATGCCCAAGCCTAGACTCGATGTCCTTACCAAGGTTTCACCTTCCTCCAGTAATCTTTGTTCCTCACCCCTTTAGTTTTTAATTTATACTTTTAATTTTCCAAAGTGTTTTCAAATCCATTATTTCATTTGATCTTCTCTATAATTCTGGAATAGGTAAAATTTCAGTATTTCCAAAATTGACGATTTCATTGGTCTGGGCATTTCTTCTATTGGTTTCAGATTGCACCACCTCTTCCACCTGGTAGACATTTTTCAGAAGGTGCTGTGGCCAAAGGGTTCATTGCACCATGGACAACCTGAGGAAGATCTCTAAATTTAGTTAGGCTGATCTTTAGAATGCAAAGGCTACCATTAGGACCATACTTAAAGTCTTTCCAGCCTGGCAGGGCCTTATAGGACTTATACTTTGTTGAAATAACCTTTAAGAGCCCTGGGTCACCTGCATGCCACAATGAGACATCAAAGGAGGTTTTTGGTAGAAAATTTGGGCAAGTATGTGGAATAGCAGTAGAGCACAGGTCAGGAAGACCTGAGTTTGAATCTTGCCTCAGATAATTACTAGCTGTGTGACCTTAGGCAAGTCACTTCTCTGTGACTCAGTTTCCTTATCTGTAAAATGGAGATGATAATAGAACCTACCTCAAAGGTTGTTGTGAGGGGCAATGAGTTGACATATGTAAAGTGCTCAGGCAAGTCTAGAAGAGCTATATAAATGCTAGCTCTTATTATTAGCTATCAGGATAAGTATTGTCTTATTGCTAAAGAAAGGTGAAGTAAATTACCCAACGTTACCAAGCTAATTAGTGGCAGAATCAGGACTAGAACCCAGGTCTTTTGACTTTCATCCAATCCAATTCAATCCAACAAGCATCTACTTATCATGTGCAAAGTACTATGCTAGATACTGGGAATATAAAGAGAAAATGAAAAACAGTCCTTGCCAATTTATAGTTTAGTTGGTGGGGAGAGAAGGCGAGGAAGGATACAACACGTGAATAGTTAATATGTGTATCATAATCTGAGGATGAGGGAGCAAGCACTTACAACCAAGGGGCTTGCTACTGGAGATGGCTCAGGAGTTGAGCCTTAAATACGGCTGATGATTCTACCCAGGTAGTGGTGGGGAGGGCGTGCATTCCAGACAGAGGGAACAGCCTATGCAGAGGCATGAAAGTGGGAAATGGAGTGCTGAGTTCAGGAAAAACAAATAGGCCATTTGGCTAGAACATAGACTACATGAAAGGAAAAAAAGGAGTAATAAGCCTCGAAAGGCAAGCTGGAGCCAGATTGTGAAGGGTTTTAATTGCCAAGCTAAGGAATTTGTATTTTAAGCTAGAGGCAATAGGGAGTTGTTGGAATTTCTTAAGCAGATGAGTGACATGCTTAGATCTGTGCTTCAGGAATATTATTTTGCCAATTTTCTGGAGGATGGGTTGGAGGAAAGAGAGGCTAGATATAAGGAGACCAGTTGGGAGGCCATTGTAACAGTCTTAGCAGGAGGTACATGAGTTACGTTGGTGGCCAGATAAGTGAGGAGAAGGTATGGATGTGTGATATATTGGAAGGTAGAATCAATAAGTTTTGGTGGCTGATTGCTTTGTGAGAAGAGGTGAGTAAGCATGAAGAGTTGAAGATGACTCTGAGGAGGGGAGCCTGGATGACTGGACTGATGGTAGTGCCCTCAACAGAAACAGAAAAATTTGAAGTGTGCGTGTGGGGGGAGATAACAAATTCTGTTCTGGACATGTCGTGTTGAGAGGCCTATGGGACATCCAGGTGCAGATGATGTGGGATTGGACGTTCAGGACAGGAGTCTAGGTCTGGATACACAAACCTGGGGATGAACTGTGTAGAAACAATAAATCCTCTGGCTCTTTCCACCAAATACCTTATAACAATTTTAGAATTGGGCTACTGGTTTTTTGTATGTGTGTCTCTTACTGTCACATTTTTTTGCATTGTTTATCCTAGACTGTGAATGCATTACTTTGTAGTCCTTTATTCTTCAGGGTTTCCAGGGATTCAGCTTATTATTATTATTATTTACAAAACAAAATCCTTGATACTAATTATTTATGTTAATAAATAATAACGTGTGTATACACATCAATGGCATATTGAAACAATGTCTAAATAAGACCTTGTGACTGATAACTATTGTTATTTTTGAGACAGGATCATAGAATTTAGAGCTTGGTAAGAGACCTTAGAAATTCTCAACAAAATGACTATCTAAAGTTGAAAGTGGCCTTGGTGGTCATTTAGTGCTGCTCTATACAGGAATCCCTTCTATATCACCCTTGATATATAGCTTGAGTGCATTGATTGATGGGGCACTCAGAAGAACTCATGTCACTTTTCAATCATTCTACTAATTAGGAAGTCCTTCTTTTATAATATGCCAAAAATATGTCTTCTTATACCTCCTACCCACCAGCTTCGGTTCTGTTCTTTAGAAATACAGAGAGCTTCTCCATGTGAAAGATCTTAGATAGTCAAGGTCACCATGTTCTTCATTACGCTCCCCTTCGCCTCACTCTTCTTCCTATGAACAAGACAACACATCCCCCATAAGGCATGTTTACACGCAGGTCGTCCTCCTTTGGATATAGCTCAGCTTAGCAATATCCCTCTTAAAAGTGGGTGCACAGAATGGAATGCAACATTCCAGATGTATTCAAACCACATGGAGTATTTGAATACTCTAATATCTCCTTTGCCCTAGAAATTGTGTTTCTTTATATTGAAGTCGAAGGCTACATTATCTTTTTCTGGGGGGGGGGGGGGGGTTGACATGTTACATTGTTGACCTATATTGAGTTCTTATTCCACTGAAACCTCTAGGACATTTTTCACGGTTTAAGCTTGGTCTTCTCAACCTTCTGTTTGTGTAGTTGATTTTTTGAACCTTAGTTCAGGACTTTACATTTATGCCAATTAACCTAGTTAGATTTAACTCTTTTCTCCCCAGCCTGTTGAGATCTTTTTTGAACCTTGATACTACCATCCTATGAGGCATCCTTCCAAGCTTAGGGCCATCTTCAAATTTAAGGATATCATCTGTGTGTTCAGCCAAGTCACTAATAGAAAATGTCATCAAATACATTCCAGGCCTCAGCCCTGCTAAGTCTCTTTGTAACACCTCCAAATAGTTGGAAGATGAGAGTTCTTGAATATCCAGGTGCTTGGATAATCTTTGGATGTAACCTGAGAGCCAGGCCAATATAGACTACACAGTTCTACCTTCTTTCTTCTGGGACAGGAGCTGACAAGGAGCTTCTTAGTTGGTTACACCTGGGGTGTTCATCCACACAGAAACACTGAGGGATGAGTCAACCAAATTAAAATGTGTGGAGGGAAGAGGTATAGGAAAAGTGGAGGCAGAGGCCTATGAAGGCTCTTAGAGGGCAAGGCTGTGTCTGAATAACTCTCTTCCTATGGCATCTCATTATGCAAGTGCTTGATAAATGCTTTTTGATGATGGTAATGAATCAGTCAGCAGATTTTTTAAAAAGTGCCTACTGTATGCACAGCCCTTGCTAGGCATGTATGGGAATTAGAGTTCTAAGATATGTTTCTTTCCCTCTAGGAGTTTACAGTCTCTCTTGGGAGACTGAGCAAAAATATGTGAAATGTTAAATGTTGATACATGAGTTAAATAATAACACAAGAGAATGATACAAGAGATGTCACAAGGCATGATTTATTGTGGGATGAGAGCTACAGGCAATAAACGCCATGAATTTCAGCCAGACCTCCCCGTGGCCTGAAGCTTTCATTTCCTCCTCCTCTCCAACTATCCCCCTCAACCATCTTTCCTGTTCCCCCCCCCAATTTGGGTAGCCCATTCAAGCCCTAGAACAAAGAACAGATTAACAACAATCATTTTTCAACTGAATCATGGTTTTAGATTCTACTTGTTATGTGGGTGACCCTAGAGTTGTTTGCTTACCTCTGGGGATAAAAACCTACACTATCCCTTTCTTTGTTATGTGTTAGTCTAGTCTTCCTCTCTGATCTGTAAGTCTGCAAAGTCTACCCATCCTTCTTCTCCCCTGGCAGGCTTCAGCCATTAAGCATGAATGTCTTGTAAAGCTTCATCCAGTCTGGGTAAGTGCACTTCGGCTCATTAACATGATGATTAGAGTGCTGGTCCTTGGGCCAGCTAATGGACAGCAGGCATTCAAAGAATTGTTTGTGAAGATTTCCTCTGAGACATGAATTAGAAGGCTGGAGAGGAGGTATGACTGGGGTGGTAGGAAGGGATTATCTTTTCATAATAGCCATGTACCTTTCTATGTTACCTTGAGATCTACAAAGGTTGTTGGGAACAAGGCAAGATATTATTACCTCCATTTACGGATGAGGACATAGAGTCCCAGAGAGGGTAGGTGATTGCCTAAGTTCACACAACTAATAAATTAAGCAGTAAGCAAATATTAATTAAACACCTACTGTGAGCCAGGCACTTTGCTAGATACTATCAATATGAGGATAAAGATGAAACAGTTCCTGCTCTCAAGGAGCTTACATTCTACTGGGGTCGGGAGACATACACAGAAATCAATATAAGGTTCACATAAGGGAAATATAAGGGATTTGGGGGGGCACTTAGCTTGGGAGATCAGGAAAAGCCTTATGAAATGAGGTCGTACTTAACCTGAGCTTTGTAAAGAGGTAGGAATTCTAAGAGGAAGAAAGATGAGGAGATTCAGTTCCAGGGATGGGACACAGCCAAGGCAAAGGGAGAGTGGAAGGAGATCGATTGGTGTATAAAATAGCAAATAGGTCAGTTTGACTGCCATATAGAGTGTGTGAAAAACCTGGAAAGGTAAGCAGGAGCCATGTTGTAACAGGCTGTAAATGCCAAACAGAGGAATTTGTATCTGATCCTAGAAGCAATAGGGAGCCACTACAGCTTATTGAACAGGGGAGTGGTCTGTGCTTTAGGAAAATCAATTTGGCAGTTGTGTGGAGGATGGATTAGAGAGGAAAGAGATGAGGCAATGAGATCAATTAGGAAGCTATTGCAAGAGTACAGATAAGAACTGATGAGTGCTCAAACTAGGGAGGTGGCCCTGTGAGTGGAGACAAGGGTATGGATGTGAGAGATGCTGTGGAGGTGGAATCAATAAAACTTGGCAGGTTGTAAATCTGGGTGACAGAAAGGATGGTGGGACCCTGGTCAGAAACAGGGAAGTTTGGAAGAAGGGTGGCTTTGGGGAGAAAGAGAATGAGTTCTGTTGAGTTTGAGATACTTACAGGACATCCAGCGGGAAATATCTTATACCTAGATGATGATGCAGGACTAGTACAAAGGAGAGAGTGGGGTTGGATATACAGATCTAGGAGGCATCATCATTTATCTCTATGAACCTCTGAGATCAGATGAGATAACCAAGGGAGAGCATATAGAAAAAGAACTGGGACAGATCCTTGGAGTATTCTCACAATTAGTTGTCAGGAGATGGACGATGATCCTGCAAAGGAAACTGAAGAAGTCAGAGGGGTAGGAAGAGAACCAAGAGAAAGCAGGGTTATAAAAACTCATAGCAGAAGGAATGTCCAGGACGAGAGAGTGATCAAATCCAGCAATGGGCCAAGAGGATGAGGACTGAGAAAAGGCCATCAGATTTGACAATTAAAAGATCATTGGTAGCTTTGGAGAAAGTGGTTTCAGTTAAGTGATAAGGTCAGAAGCCACATTGCCAGGGGCTGAGAGTGAGAAAAAAGAAAGTGGCCACAACAAATATAGACAGCTTTTTCTAGAAGTTTACAATGAAAGGAAGGAGGTGAAAGGATGACAGCTTAAGAAGATACTAGGTTCAAGTGAAGGGTTTTTTTTTTTTTGAGAATGGGCATGTTTGAAGGCAGCAGGGAAGGAAATAGTAGATGGGGAGAGATTGAAGGTTAAAAAGAATGGAAGTATGATTCAGGGGGAATCTGCTATGAGAGATGAGAGAGTAGTTTCAAGGATAAAAACTGAGAAAAGACCATCAAATCTGACAATTGATCATTTGGGAGGAGAAGGGCCCTTACTTCATCAGACACTGGAGTAAAAAAAAGAGAAAATGGAGAATTAATAGCAAAATTTTGAGATGTGGAGTAAGGAAGAAGAGAGAGATCATAATGTGATGACCTCTATTATCTTAATAAAGAGTGAAGTGAAGTCAGACTTGGACCTGGATTCTTTAACTCCAAATACAGTGCTATCTTCATTAAAAAAAAATAACTGGCATTTATAAAGCTTATGTGCTTTAAGGTTTGCAAAGCATTTACATACATATTTGACTCATCACAACTCTGTGAAGTAGGTGCTATTATTATCTCCATTTTATAGATGAGAAAACTGAGGCACAGAGAGTTGAAATGACTTGCCCAGGGTCACATGGATGATAAGTGTCTGAGGCAGGATTCAAACTCACACCTTTTTGATTTCAATTCCTACACTCTATCTACTGCATTATCTATGGATCATCCATTGACCCGAAAGACAAGACATTAAAAGGCAGATACCAGTCTTCTTTGTAGAGCTGGGGGTGGGTGACTATAGGTGTGCAATACTTTATATAATGCCAGACTTTTTATGTGTATTGTTAGTTTTGCCAAACTTAAAAAAAAATCTTTATTATTCTTTATTTTAAGGGGTAGCTCTGGGAACACAAGAGGGAGGGATACATTGGGAAATGTAGATGTAAAAACAAAAGATATCAATACAAATTTATTTTTAAAAAGTATAGAGATCAATGAATACTAGGGCAGGAGGAGGAGACCTTAAAAATTCATACAATTTTAAATCTAGATGGATCTTAGATGACATTTAGTCCAACCTCTTTTTTCATGCATATTTACTTAAGATATTCCAGATTGTAGAATGGAGAAAGAGTTGGGAAGCAGTCCTCCTGATTTTCTAGTCTATTTCCTTCATTTTATAAAGTAGGAAACTGAGGCCCAGAAAAATCTACCCAAGGTCACAAAGCAAGTTAGCTGCCTTTTTTATTCTTAATAATTTCCAGAGAAGTATCTTCCGCAAGCAAATTCCCTAACTTGTCTCTATCCCTACCACACTATGAATTTAATATGCTCATCTTGAAGCAGCTAGGGTGCAGTGGCAGGGAAAGCACTGACATTGGAATTGGAGGACTGGAATTCAAATCCCAGTTTTGTCATTTATTTGCTTTGTGATTCTGGGCAAGCCATTGTGGTTTGGTAGGGAAAGGACTGGGTCTGGAGTCAGAAGAGTGGGGTTCCACCACTCTCTCTGATATTTACTAGTTCTATGACCCCACATGAGTTTCTTCCCTTGTCTAGATGTGTTTCCTCATTTGACAAATGAAGGGTTTGAATTCTATGATTTCTAAGGTTTCTCCCCACACCCGGGCACCTAGCTCACACATCCTATGCCAGAAAAGGAGTGAATGATTTAAACTTATTGGAATAAATGTGTACAGTACCTTCTGCAAGTGAAGGGGCTTGGCTATAAAAGGTCATAGGGCAGTAATTTGTGTCCTGCTTATTTTCAAGTCAGTAGGCTTACCAGCCACCATGGCATTATGGGGACACTGCCCCTAAGCAATACTATATTTCATTTTAGGCAAAATTGCCATCTTCTTTTCTTTCTATTTTTTTTTCTCTTAACTCTCCCAGCTCCCTATTCATTATAAACTGGAACAAAACACATGATAAACTAATCCACAATAAGTTATTAGTGAAGTAAGTAAGAGTCATTAATTTTATTCCTCATAGGTGCTTTTGCATCTTTTTTTAAAAAAAGGTTTATTTGTTGACTTTTGTTTTCACACCATGGTTATTTCCCCTTAATACAAACTCCCATCAAACCCTTCCATATAAGATAAGAAGAAAGCATTCAAGCAAAGTCAACTGACACCACCACCATGTCTGATTGTGTATGCCATATTCTACCCCTGCAGGTCCCATCCCATTGCTGAAAGAGGGAAAGTGTGTTTTCTTACCAGTGCTGGGTTGTTCACTACATTCGTCAAATTCCAAATACTTCTCAATGTTTTTATTACTTTCATCAGACTGGGAGCATCCTGAGGACAAGGATTATTTCCCCTTCTTTGCATCCACAGAGCAGTACCTGGCCTGTAGTAAGTTCTTCAAGAATGTTTGTTTTTGGCTAAATATAGAAATGTTGTACATGATTGCACGTGTATTACCTAAATCAAATTGCTTGCCTTCTCAAGAAATGATCAGGTGAGGCAGGGAGGGAGAGAATCTGGAACTCAAAATTTTAAAAAGTGAATGTTAAAAATTTTTGTTTACAGGAGGCGGAGCCAAGATGGTGGAGTAAAAGCAGTGACTTGCTTGAGCTCTCCCCCAAACCCCTCCAAATACCTGTAAAAAATTTTTGTTTACATGTAATTGACAAAATTGCTTGTTGACTGTTGTTTACTGATGTTTTGCTTGTCATTGTGTATATTGTTCTCTTGATCCTGCTTCCTTCATTTTGCACCACATCATGAGTCTTCCCATGTTTTTCTGAATTTCTCCTGTTTGTCATTCTTATGGCATAATAACCTGGAACATTCATATCTCCCAATTTGTTCGGCCATTCCCCTGTTTCTACATTTTAGAAGAGAAGGAGGATGGAGAAGACAATAGATTTGTTAATGGTATAATTTCAGGCACCATGACAGAACAATGAAAGAGATGTTGTTGGAGATGGGGTGACCTCCCCAGGACTCTTCATATGCTGTGACAGAGTAGATCAGTAGTAATCTACTGATTCTCTAATTGACCACATGCTCAGGGTCACATGTAGGAATCTTTTATTAACAAAGTCCCATTATTATTAGGGGATATAGTCAGATACGAGCAACTGGAGAAGACGGGGATAGCTAAGACTCAGGCCTTTTTATGGAGGTGCACTGTCCAAGTGTGGTTTTGATGCTGGCTGAAGGTAGCTGACTTGCTTTGGGTATAGAGAAGGGGGTAATAAAGTAGGCAGATAGGGTGTCATTAGGAATGACTGGGGTTTGTCAAGGAGGAATGTCACAATCATTTGGAAGGCGGTCTCTCCTTTTTTTTGCACTAAAGGTCCGGGAGTAGGGCCATGCCTATGATGGTGATATCTGCTGATGATACTCAAGTTAGAAATATTGGGAATACCTTAAGTGACATATATCATCTTTAGGAGGACTTAAGCACATTAAAGGAGGGACCTGTGAAGCAGTTGATGGGTTTCTAAGTGTAGGCAGATGGGCAGCGGATGTACTTTGGATTCCTTTAAAATTAAAGCAGGCATACCATTATTCTTCTGCTAACAGAGACTCAGCAGCTTTGTGAAGTAGTGAGTTCCCGGTCCTAGTGAATATTCAAGCCAGAGAAACTGGATGACCACTTCTCAGGTCTGGTGTAGTAGAAATTACTATGTGACATGGGAGGCTGGATTCAAAGATTTCTAAGGACCTTTTTCAACTCAGAGATTCAGTCTGTTAAAGGTCTGGAGATGAAATTGAGCCTAGGATCCCAATATTTCTAAAGCAATCATGATTATCCTAAAATTATAGAATATTTGAGCTGAAAGAAACCTTAGAGAAAATCTAAAATTTATTTAATCCAGTGCCCCTCGTTCTATATTTGTAAACATTGAGATCCAGTTAGGTAGAGGGATGATCAAAGTTACTGTCACAGGGCTAGTTGGGAGAGGAGCCAGGACTAGGACTCAGATTCTCAGATTCCTGGTCCAGACTCTTTCTACCAAGCCATGAGATCTTCCTCAGGGAGATCTGAATGAGATGCTCTCTGGTGGGCAGCCTGATGGATTCTTTCTGACCATCCAGAGGAGAATGTTTTCTCCTTTCTCTAGGATCCAACCCTGCATGGCTGTCATTCTTAGTACTTCGCATTCTTTGATCAGGAACTTAACAAACACTACATCCAAATTAGAAGGAAGTAATGCTGTCACCAGCCCATTTTACAGAAGATGAAAATGAGGCACAAAGACATTAGGTTTGTTTAGAACTTTGGTATTGGATTCAAAATGCTCCTAATACACCCTTGGTTCTCAATTTCACACTCTCACCTGTAGGGACACTCCACTGCAATGGGGGGTGAGATGCCTTTGTAGTATGTTTGTGATATAGTTTGTGTGTGTATATATAGCTATGTTAATAATTGTTTTTATGCATCTTTCTTCTTCAGATATTCCAAGCATCAGTAATTTTATCCATGTAGGTGCTCACTCTCTGATTTTATCATTATAGGTACTCTGTTGGCTAACACAGATTGTGACCCCTCCACACCTTTGTAGGCCTTCTTGAGTTGCTGAAGTTCACTACCTGGTGGTCACCCTTCTGGTGATAAGCCTCGATACATTTAGCAAGGCTGGTCCTGGAGTGTGATGTAGTGGAAAGAGTACTAGGCCTGGAGTCAGGAGAGACCTGGGTTCAAGTGAAACCTCCAACACTTACTTGATGTGTAACTTCTCTGAGTCTCAGTTTTCTCACTTATAATACTTACATTATGTCTTTCCCAGTGTTATTTTGCACTCAAACAAAATAATGTTTTTTAGTGCTTTCCAAACCTTTAAGTGCTACATAAATGTCATCTATTATTATGATAGGCACAGAATCAAATGCCAGTCCTAAATTCGAAGACTTTCTTTTAAAAGAAATATTTGTTTATTTACTGAAAATTTCCCCCAATTACATGTAAAAACAATTAAAAGACTTTTTCAATCTTGATAGAATATGCTAGACAACATTAATGTATATGTACCAAAGAACATAGTGTCAAAGCTCTTAGAGGGAAAACTAACCAAATTATAGAAAGACATTAGTATTAAACCAATAGTGGCAGGAGAGTTTAACATTCTTCTTTTACAGGTAGGTAAATCTATAGAAAGAGAGATAAGAAGGAAAATATAAAGATAAACAATGTTGGAAAAAATGGAAAGAACTTTGGTTATTTTTTTAATGGAAATATTAAAGAATATACACATTCTTCAACATCCTATGATACATTTACAAAAATTGATCATTTGCTAAAGCATAAAGAACCTGACAGAGCTTGTGCTCCATTGGCTTAGCCTTTAAAAATCCAACGTCATCTTTGTGCCAAAATGAGGCATCAGAGGAAGAAATTAGTAAAGTACAAATTTATTAGTAGATTTCATTTTTCAGAGATAATGGGTGGTTGGTAGGTAAGAGATGTCATTGGATGGCCGATGCGGTAAAATGAATTGCTCTGCCTTTGTATAAAAATCAAAATGTGTCCATATAGGAGACAGGATACAGTTAAGCAAAGAGAGCAGTCCATTCAGGAGAAGCTGGGGACCAGAGTAGAGCTTATGCTCAGCCAGGATGACTGTTTAGGAGTGCATCTTATCTTGAATGGGAGAGAGAACAAGGAAATCAGATAAACTCTGCTACTTTTGAGAATAAAGGTTGGGGGGAAAAGCAAGGGCAAGAACAGCTCAACTTGAACCAGAAGTAGAATGAGAAGTAGAACTATAAATATATATAAATACATATGTATATATATATATGTATACACACATATGTGTGTATACATACATATACATACATACACATATACATCTATCTATCTATCTATCTATCTATCTATCTATCTATCTATCTATC
>NW_020954571.1:10374975-10403145 GCF_900497805.2 Vombatus ursinus | reverse complement strand
ATCTATCTATCTATCTATCTATCTATCTATCTATCTATCTATCTATCTATCTATCTACTTCTAAATGAACCAGAGAGAGAAGGAATAGACTGGGATTGAGACGTTAGATAGAGGTATCCCAAACTGATGGATCTCTAAAGAAGACTTAAGGCTTAAGTTAAACTCTCTATCTTCTCCACATACATGTAATCACCCACACACATATGGCTAAATGTCTATAGATCCCTTTAGAAACATAGTTTTTTGGTTTTGTTTTTAAAGACAAATGGCCTCAAAATGTTATTGATCATTGTTCATCCATCTGTCCAGCTACCCAATGAATTTTAATGCTTCAATTATATGCAATTACAATATATTGTGTGTTTAGAGGGGGAAGAAGTGGGTATAAAAATAAGGCAGTTTTTGTTCTCAATGAGACCACAGTTTAAGCACCTATACAAGAGGTTTTTTTTTAAGTTGTAATAATGATTCACCCTCATATAGAATTTTAAGGTTTAAAAAATATTTTACTTAAGTGTCAAATGAGTGATATGGACAATAATGGATAAACTCAAGGGATCAGTGGGTAAGAAGGGGGCGACACCATGTTCTCAAAGTGCTAGCTACAAAAGAGTTTTAAACCCTGAAGTAGCGGCTGGGACAGCTCACTCCTCTTCCTGAACTGTATGTTGACACCAAATTGGCCTTCTTGCCATTTCTTGTTCATAACCACCCCTTCCCCATCTTCGGGCCTTTCCCCCATTCTTGGCATGCACTTCCTCCTTCCCTGCACCTCAGCACTGCCCAAGTGCCGCCACCTACCTGAAGGTTTTCCCGATTCCCTTGGCTGCCCGGCGTCCCTAGATATTGCTTTGTGTTTACTGTTTTGTCTTCATATGCTGATGTGTTGTATCAGTGTAAGTTCTTTCCAGGCAGGAACTGTTTCATGTTGGTCTTTGTATGCTTAGTGCCCTGGCACCCAGTAGTTACTTGTTGGTCGGTGATGTTGTGGAGAACAATGGGTCTGGGTTCCAGCCCCAGCTGTGCTGTTCTTCAGCTGTGGCATCTTGGGCAATTCATTTAATTTCTTTAAACTTCAGTTTCCTTGTTTGTAAAGTAAGGAGCCTAATACTCATACCACCTACCTCACAGGGTTATTATGATGAAAGTGCTTTTGTAAATTGTAAAGTGTTATTGAAATCTGAACCATTACTATCCATTTAAATGACAGGAGTGGACCACATGATCTCTCTCAGGTTTGATACTCTGAGCCTCTAGGACCCTCCACAAGTCCATGGCACTAGAATGTCATACTTTGGGGAATTTGTCCTTATATTCAGGCATGCACAGGTGGACATTTGTCTGGGGTCACTAATGGAAAATTGATTTAGTGGTAATGTGGTCAGGATTCCTAGAGTAAATCATTTCCACTTATACTGCTGCTTAGGTCCCTCAGGAAACCCCTGGAACTAGAGGTACATTGATGGTCAAATGTAGCCCACAGCATGGCACTCCCACCCCAATTTGCTCCTATAGTAGAAAACCATTTCCTTATGTTCACTCCCCCTTCCATGATCTTCCCTGAGGATTCTCTTACTGTGACATCTGTGCTATTGCTTGAGGTGTGTTCAATTTCCTACCAGCCTGTGTCACAGCTTCTGTTGACTTGTAAACATGAACTTCAAAAGCTGCATGGGTCATTGTATTCCCTTAGTCCCACATATCTCCAGTGGTGGCACCCAGGGATAGTTTGTAGGAAGGTGAAAAGTTGTCCTTCTTAATGTCAACATAATATATTTTGAATTCATTATCCATAAATTGATACAAGCCTTTCTTGAACCTCTTTTCAGCCTATACTGATTCTTGGGAGGTCATGAATTGGAGCGGCAGTAAGTTTTACTGAAAGGAACACTGGAAATGGAGTCAAGAAATCTGAGCAGCTACTACTTAAAAACTGTGTGACCTCCTGCAAATCACTTTATCTTCCTGGCTCTCTATTTCCCCATTTGTGAAATCTGAAGTGGGTCAGACTAAGGGATCTCCAAAGGGTACCTTTCATCTCTAAAATTCTGTGAATTCCAGAAGTATGTCACCAATTTTACAAAGCCATTTCAAATGGATCTGTGAGCCTATCCACATGGATGTTCCCTTTCATGATGCAAAAGTAAAAATAAAATGCACAGTTAGCAAATATAAAGTAATTTGTCAAGGAATATCACTCCAATACTCCAATGAATATATGATCACATCAATGAAAGTACTCCCTCAAAGGATATCGATTGTAACCCATCCACGTCCACTCATCAGGTAACACTTGTCTATTTGTTGTTCAGTTGCTTTCAGTGGTATCTGACTCTTTGTGACCACATTTGGGGTTTTCTTGGCAGAGATATTGGAGTGGTTTGCCATTTCCTTTTCCAGCTCATTTTACAGATGGGGATACTGAGGCAAACAGGGTTAAGTGACTTGCCCAGGATCACACAGCTAGTAAGTATCTGAGGCCAGATTTGAACTCAGGAAGATGAGTCTTCTTGATTCCAGGCGCTGCTATCTACTGTGCCACCTAGCTGCCCAACATTTGTCTATGTTCTCCCCTGGGTTCACCACAGAAAGTCTATTCAACCTGCTCAAGACCTTCTCTGTTTTCTTTAAAAAGTAATTTTTACTCTGAAGTTAAATACCAAATAAAATGGGCATTTGCATCTGCAAGATGAAAACAGAAAAAAGGATTATACATGAAACTGCAAATCTCTATTATCTATAGCTTATTTTTAAAAAAGCATATAATGAGTTTGACCTGTAGTTTTCAAAGCTGTCCCGTTTGTCTGTGCTTCCTTCTATTCTTGTCTTTGCACCTCAATGGCTCTCTTTGCTTTTTCATTTTCTTTTCTTTTTTTGCTACCCAGGCTTGATTTATTGTTTTGTTGATTATTTATACTTATTAAGGAAGTGATGGAGAAAATGTTAATAATGCCAATCAAACTTAAAGTGTGTTCGGTGTCTATGTTTTTTCCCCTTGGACAGCTGGTTGTTTTAACTTTTACCAGCACGCCTCTGGCTTTAGGTGTAGAAGTACCACTAGGCCAAATGGTACGCAGTGCTGAATGAAGTTGGGGACATAGTTCCAAGCTGCTTCTCAGAATGGATGGACCCAATCATAGCTCCACCGATGGTGCATTGATGTGCCTATTTCCCCACCACCTCTCCAACATTTGTAATTTTCTTTTTTTTTGTCATCTTTGCCAGTCTGATGGATATGAGGTATTGCTTAGCTTCATAATAAAACCAAAGTAGGTGTCTATTTCAAAGTTACAAAAATTTGAAAGTAACTCAAATTATATTCCTCCCATCATGTTACTTTACAAAATTAAAACATAAGTATCTAAAAAGCTTAGGAATTATGACAAGGATTACAAGATGAATGTGAAAGTGATTGAGGGTGTGTCAATGTTATAAAACATATAATAGACATTTCAATTGAAAATATAATAAAGCTTCCTACTTCACATTTGATTATCACATGTTCAAAATGAATCTGAAAAATTATTTAAAACTATTCATTCTTAGAATTGTCTTTGGCCCCCTTCAGATGACACAGAGGGGAAACTGAGATCAGAGAGATGAAGTGATTTGCTCAAGGTCACATAGTAATTGAGTGGTGGAGTCAGGCTCCCAGCTCAGGTTTCCTGACTCCAGGCCCAAAACTGTTTCCAGTACAACTTATTCTTTGTCCATTTCATGACCTCCCAAGAAGCAACATTGCTTCAATTTGTGATTTGGTGCCATATTTTCATGTGGTTGTTGCTAGTTTGGATTTTTTCCTTTGAAAATTGCCTGTCTATATCTACTGGGATTGTCTATTTTCACTTATCTAATAGTGAGGCAAATAGGCCATCTATTGGTTATCCCTTAGCCTCATCACATGAGAAGCTCATTCTTTTTCAATTATGCACTTCTTTGATGGTATCTTTTATTCTGATTCTTCTCCATGGTTCCTTTTTTTTTAAATGTGTTGCAATCTTTGCAAACTCATGAAACAAATAAAATTTTGAAGTGGTTCTCAGTGCTGTGGATAAAATATCTTTCAATAAAAATTCAACAAACATTTAATTGCATCTGATTTATGCACAGCACTACAATTGGTGCTGGGGAGATGCAATGATGACTAAGGCATGGTACCTTTAATTCACCCATTTCACAAGTATTTCTAAGTGCCTATTATGTGGTAGGCCCTGGAGATGCAAAGACAAAAATGAATGCAGTTTCTGCCCTCAAAGAGCTTGTATTCTACAAGAGGGAAACACCATATAAAAGAACTGAGGAGATCAGGAGAGACCTTATACAGGAGGCAGTACTTACTCTAGGCCTTGGATGGAGCCAGGGATTCTAAGGACTGGAAAGGACAAGGAAGAGCATGCCAGGCATGGTGACAGCCAGTGCAAAGACAAGCAGGACAGTAATGTTAAATGGAAAACTGCAAATTGGCCCATTTGGCTAGATACAGAGATGAAGAACCTTTGGCCTTGAGGCTGTAGATTCCATACCTCCACTAGAATATAGAGTAGGTGAAGAAAATAATGTGGAATCAATCTGGAAATAAAGGTTAGATCCGGATTGTGAAGGGGCCCTAAGTATCAAACGAGTTTGCATTTTATCCTAAGGCAATAGGGAATCACTGAATCTTTTTTTGAATTGGGAAATCACACAGTCAGACTTGTGCTTTAAGAATATATAAAATTTGGCTACTATACAGATGATGGATTGCAGAGGGAAGAGCCTGGGGACAGATAGACCAATTGGAAGGCTACTGTAGTAGTCCAAGCAAGGGGTGATGAGGGTTTGAAATAGGGAGTGGAGAGTGGGATGGATGTTGGAATATGTTGTGGAGAAAGAGATGATGTAAGACTTGACAACTGATTGGCTAGTGGGTGCAAGGAAGAGTGACAAGTCTGGTTCAACTCCAACATTGTGAACCTGGGTGATTGGAAAGATGGCGGTAGCTTCAACAGAAATAGGGATGGAGTTTACAGATGATTCAGGGAGAAACAGGGCATGTTTACAACTAATTAGAACAGAAGGCATGCATGAGAAGGCTGCAAGGAAGGTCTGAGAAAGGAAAGCAGCACTAGGGAGTGGGTTTTCTCTCCTGATACTAGAAAAGAATGCAGGGTAGGGTATGGACCTCAGGATAATTCCCACAGAATCTCAGAACATGGAGGGAGCTCAGAGGTCATCTCTTCCAACCTGTACCTGAACAAAGATTCCTTCTATGAATTCAATGACATGTGGTCATCCAGCCTTCTCTTGAAAACCTCTAATAATCTAGAAGCTGGTCTCTCACAAAGTAGTCCATTCCACTTTCAGACAGCTGATTGTTAGGAAAATATCTCCTTATAGCAAAGCAAAATCTACTGTCTTGTTCAACCCCCTCAAGAAACTGAGGCCCAGAGAGGTTATGATTTGTCCAAGACACAAAGAGAACAAGTAAAGAACTACAGCTTGAGCTCAGGTCCTTTGACTTCAATCCAGGCCTCTTTTCACTATGCTATGCTGCCTTATAGAGGCAAAAGGGACTTTAAAGACTATATGAAATAACATACATAAAATGCTTTACAAATCTAAAAGTGCTCTATAAATGCCAGCTGTAATTGTTAAAGATTACCTAGTTCATCTCTCTTTCTACAGATTATGAAATAGGTTTAGAGAGGCAAATTGACTGCCTTACATGATTGGTAGCAAAGCCAGGATTCAAATCCAGGTCTTCTGAAATTCTGCCCTCTAGGACCAAGCAACAGGCAGAATTTCTGTTCTTTATGTCAGCCTTCCAAACATTTGAAAGTTATTTTCATGTGCCCCTTCAGCCTTTTCATGAGAGTGTCTCCCCTTGACATAAGTCAGATCTCCCCCAACCTTCCCTCCACCACGCTTGGCTTTGGCAGATACAATCATAACTTCCAGGGTAGAATAATTTCTTTATGGCTTTTCACGAGCTGGTATCTGCATTTATACTGCTCTGCATGCCTGGGGAGTTTGCAGCTGGGATGCTAAACAGAAGGAAATCACTAGAGCTATTCAATACTGAACCCCACTCACAGACACCCCTCAGAAGGCTACTGAAATATTTAGAACTATTTTATACTGTGCTAAGTAATCCTAGTTGCTAGGGTTCTTGAGTTCTTGTGCCTGCTTTTTATAGTTTTTCTTTCTCAACCTTTGCTGTCAGGAATTACTTCTCATTGCTTCTAGTGTTCGACTCTGTAAAAACACTAACTCCCCTCTTCTGATTTGCGGCTTCTGATTATGGGCTGGAAAATCAACTAATGAAACCTGTTAGAATTATGTCCAGTTAGAGTAAGGACCAAGGGACTGCATTCTGGGTAAAGTATTTGGAACTTGACGTGTGTATTTTGTGACATTTTGGATACTCAGAAGCCTTTTTTGCTTTTTTCTTGCCTCTCAGCTGTGTGCTGAAAAGTGGAATTTGGGCCAAGTGAGGTGCTGCTGTGCATGGCATGGGGCAAGGGTTTGAGGTATAGCAGAAGTGACACCCTGTCTCAAAAAGTCTTATTTTCCTCCTCCCCTGCCCTCCCCCAGTGTCCTTTCTACTGCACAAATTATCCAGAATTTACAATCCATTGAAGAGCTGGGCCTTGAGGATAGGGCCTCAGAAATAAGTAAACAGGAAGACTTTACCCCAGCTCAATTCATGTGGTATAGACACAGCCCTGGGGGTTAAAGATAGAAGAGTTGTAGTATGTGGTTGGACCACTCACAGGCAGAAGACTGGAGCTGAGCTGGTCTGGGTCAAAAGATGGAGAATAATTACATGTTTCTGGGACCTGAAAGCTAAAGTTAGAGAAATCTCCCAGGCAGCTGGGGAAAAGGGAGCCCACTGTTTCATCCACAGAAGATATCTTTCTGCACACACCAGCTCAGCTCTAGGCTTCAAGGTTCTTTCTCACTTGAGTGGGCTTGTCCTCAGCAAGGCCCTGCTTATCTCCGAGCCAAGCTCAAAGTGAAATACCCTTAAAAGTAAGTGCTTTATTTGGAAATCTTGATTCCATTGAGAAACCACCAGATGAATGGAACGGATCACAAATGTGGTGCTGGAAGTCTCTTAGACAATCAAATGCAGTGTTCATCAGGTAAGGATGATGCAACAACATGGAGACATTTTATTGAAGCAGAAACTGAAGATTGAGCCTGACATTTTTCTGTTGGCATTCTGAGTGTACTGACTTACATTTTTTGTTGTTCAGTTGTTTTTCAGTTGTGTCTGAGTCTGTGACCCCATTTGGTGTCTTCTTGGCAAAGATACTAGAATGGTTTGTCATTTCCTTCTCCAGCTCATTTTACAGATGAGCAAAATGAGGCAAACTGGGTTAAGTGGCTTGCCCAGGGTCACACAGGTAGTGCGTGTCTGAGGCTGGATCTGAACTCAGATTTTTCTGACTACTAGTAAGCATAGTGTTGTCTCTATTGTGCTAGGCTGCCTTGGACAGTCATGTAACCCTAGAGCCTGAGGGAACCTTCAAGATCATCTAACCCAATACCCACATTTTATATTTTAAGGGGATGTGTTTGTTCCTTTTGCACAACAGGATATTTTGGGGTCACTGGTAAGCTACCAGGTACATGTAGCCATGCTGTAGAGTTCAACTCAATTGCCACCTCCTCCATGATGCCTTCTCTGAAATTCCATCAGGAGTGATCTTCCCTCTTGGAACTCAGGAACACCTTGTCTTTAATCTCTCTAATACACTTAAATTCTAATGTTGTATATCATAATTAACTGTATTTGTGCTTTATCCCCCTTCTAAACTATAAGCTCTATGAGGGCAGGGATAGCCTCTTTTTAAAACTTTGTGTCTCCTGCATTTATTATGGACCTACTACACTTCCTATGCTGAGTGCTGGGGATAAAATGACAGAAATAAAACTATGGCTATCCTTAAGGAACTTATATTCTTTGTACTGAAGTTCACTGAAGGGTTTCCAGGAGTGTTGACTGGGGCTTTTAGGTATCCTTATGAAACTGATAAAGCAAAATTTCCCTTTTGTAGGCAAAAATTCCCATTAAATCAACTGGTACTTTCATTCTGCCTAAGGGGACAGGACTGAAACTCTCAACTTGATGTTATCTTTAGAGAAATGAAAAGCAAGCCCACCCTGTTCTCATCAATAGGCTAAGTGGACGTTAAAAGAGAAGCCAATGGCCTGACAAAGGGCATCAGAATCCAGGTCTCCAGGCTCTCAGATTGAAGACACCATTATTCTCTCCATGTGTTTTTGCTGGAGTACTTCCAAGTTGAATCTCCTGTCCTGCTTTTCTGCATTTATTTCCAGCCTTTCCAGAATCTCCTCACATGACTGAGGCATAGCGCGTTGAAAAAGCTTACGCGGTCAAGAGCCCTGAATTCTAGTCCCGGCAATGTTCCTGCCTAGCTGGATGACTTTGGGTAAGCTGCTCCCCTTGCCGTGCCTTGGTGTCTTCACTTAGCAAATGGGGCCTCACTCAGCAGTATTATTACAAGTGTCAACTTAGATAATAATAATTAGTCACATTGAATTGTACTTCAAGGTTTCCAAAGTGCTTTCCTCATAATTGCCTGGTGATAAAAATAATACAGATATGGTTTTCTGCATTTTATAGATGAAAAGACTGAGTTCCACAGTGGTTAAAGGACTTGCCTGTGGTCAAATGGCTAGTAAGTTACCAAGCTGTGACAGCACATATGAATGCCCTGGAGGAAGTTTGAAAGGGGGGAAGAAAGGAGTGAGCATTTAGTAAGCACCAACTGTGTGCTAAGCACTAAGCATTTGTAAAGCGCTGTGCTAAATGCTTTACGATATTATCAGATTCATGCCTCCCAACAACTCAGGGGAATAGGCATTATTTGCATCTCCATTTTACGGATGAGGAAACTGAGGCAGGCAGCAGTTAAGCGAATTGCCTGGGGTAATACAGCTAGAAATTGTCTGAGACTGGATTTGAAACTCAGGTTTTCCTGACTCCAGGCCCAGGGCTCTATCTACTGCACCTCCCAGATGCTTAGCTAAAGAAGTTTAAAACATTATGGAACTGCCAGGAGTTAGTAATACTTTTACATGGCCACAGTTTGTTGTTGTTCAGTCATTTCAGTTGTGTCTGCTTGTTTGTGACCCCATTCGAGGTTTTCTTGGCAAGGATACTAGAATGGTTTTCTATTTTCTTCTCCAGCTCATAATTTCACAGATGAGGAAACTGAGACAAACAGGGTTAAGTGACTTGCCCAGGGTCACACAGCGAGTAAGTATCTGAGGCCAGATTTGAATTCAGGATGATGGGTCTTTTTGACTCCAGGCCCGGCGCTCTATACTCCATGCCACTTAGCTGCCCCAGTGGCCACAATTTACTCATGTAGATTTTGAAGTTGTGGTAGGATGTTGTGAGTGCTGTGGCTGATCTAGTCAATAAATGGACTTCCCTTACCATTACTGGCTCATATCTCCTTCATGCCCAAATGACTGTTCTTTATAGGAGGTAGCTTGATATAAGTAAGGGAAGGAGCTCTGGACTAGGGATTCAGGAGACCTAGCTGGATTCAGATTCCAGCTCTGTACTCAGCTAGTTGTGTGACCATGGGCAGTTACTTCTGCTCTCCATTTCTTCATCTGTGATATTAGGGGATTAGACTAGATGATTTCTAAGGTCCATCCCTCTCTCAAGTTCTGATTCTAGTGTCATTTGGGAGAAGAACAGAGATTTCCAGTGTGCTGAGTTTTTTACTACCAGGTCCTAATTCTAACCTCAGTCCCAATCCCAAAATTAGGTATGATGTTCCTAATGATGGACAGATCTTCAGCACTGAGAGTTCTTTTATGACCAAAATGTGTGGGGCTTATTTTCACATAGTTTCTGCTCTAGGTCTTGCTTGTCTGTTGATTGTGTTCAGGGTGAATTAGGGTTAAAGATGCAGGCTGCTTATCTTGGAAGGTCTGAGTCAGTTTTTCCTTGTGTGACTTTCCTAATAAGCCAGAGCTAAGCAGGCCAAGGAGGGTCTGGAGGAGCAATAAATAGTTTCTGAAGCATAGAAAGCATTTCTGTCTGTAGGGAAGAGGGGGTGACAGATGACCAGTAGTTTCCCAAAGTCCAGCAAGTAGATGGATACATGCACTCCTAGGCTTGTAAAGCAGGACTCTGAATACAGCAAAGACTGTGGCTCTGGTTCTGTAGCTGGTTGGCTTGGTGGGTTAGAACAGAATGATTATGAGGAAAAGGATATGTCTCATCACACCAATCTGTGCTATTGGAGGACCAGGCACAAGAATAATCTACAGAATGTTAAGTGTCAAATAGGACTATAGATACCATCTACTCCAACTCCCTCATTTTACAGATGGGGAAACTGAGGCTCAGGGGAAATTATTGATTGAATGATTGACATGACAACATTTTATTAAAGTAGTTGGATCAGTGCAAGCCCATTCCCAGCACTGGAAAAAGAGGTCAAAATCACTTTCACTTGGGAGATGGGTACGGAGGTGGGAGGTATCATGCAAAGTTTCATGAAAGAGGTTTCAACTGAGTGGGGCCTTGAAGAAAGAGAGAGACTTCACTGAGTAGAAGGGTAGGAGAGCTCATTCCATGCTGGAGTACAGCTTGCACAGAAGGACAGAGATGGGACATTTCAGTTTTTTCAGCCATGTCTGATTCTTTGTGACCCCAGTTAGGGTTTTTTTTCCCTTGGCAAAGATACTGTAGTGGTTGCCATTTTCTTCTCCAGTTCATTTTATAGGTAAGGAACTGAGGGAAACACGGTAAAGTGACTTGCTCAGGGTCACACAGCGAGTAAGTATCTGAGGTCATATTTGAACTCAGGTCTTCCTGACTCTAGTTCTGGCAACTCTATCCACTGCATTACCTAGCTGCCCCAGAGAGATGAAGAGAAGGCATGGTAAAAATAGAATAGAGAGTACTCTAGTTTGGCTACAACATCAAAAAAACAGTAGCATGAGTTACTGTGGGACAAGATGGAATCAGTTTGAGGAAGACCTTGAATGTCAGTTTCAGGAGTTGACGCTCGTTTCCATTAGACAATGAAGGGTCACTCAAGGTCTTTGGGTAGAGGAGTAATACTTAGAGACATATTAAGAAGATTGCTTGGGCAGCTATATGGAGAGCTGACTGATGAGGGAATAGCCTGGAGATCCGGAGACCAAGCAAGGTGCTATTACAAGAGTCTGGTTGAGAAGAGACGAGATTTTTCCATGAAGAGGATCTTTCTTCCCCTTCCCTATTATAGGCCGAGTTAATCCTGTCTTCCTCTGAATGGGACCTTAGCCTAAAGACCTAGTCATTAATTATAGACTGAATTGCAGAATTCGAAGGGAACTCAGTGAGCATTTAGTCCAACACATACCCATCCCTCAGTGTTCCCTGGTAGAACATACCCAACAGGAGGTCATTCATGATGAATACTTACAGACCTCCAAGGAGGCATATGCCTCCGGAGGCAGCCCTATTCTGCTTTGGGACAGCTCTAATCATTAGGAAATTTTCCTGGTATCAAGCCTAGCATCTCTTTGCAGCCTTAGCCCCCCTCCCCAGTGTTGCCCTCTGGGACCAAACAAAACAAGTTTAGTTTCTTTTCCACATATTACATCTTTCAAGTACCTGAACACAGCTATCCTATCTCCCTTTAAGTCATCTCTTCTCCAGGCTAACCATCCTTCAACCTAGCCTCACATGGCATAGATTCAAGGCCCTTTGCCATTCTAGTTGCCCTCTTCTGGACACTTAACAATGACCTCTTAAATGGTAGTGACCAGAACTGAATACATTACTGCAGATATAATCTGATCAGGGCAGAGTACAGCAAAACTATCAGCACCTTATCCCCGGAAATTATGCCTCTCTTAATGTAAGCTAAGATCACATTAGCCTTTTCGGATGCTACATCACATTTCTGACTCATGTTGAGCATGGAGTCCACAAACCCTCCCCTGTCCCCAGTGCTGATCTATTTTCAGATGAACCACTGTCTAACCAGATCTCCTCCTTCTTGTATATGGGAAGCTGATTTTTTTTGAACCCAAGTGAAATACCTTACATTTGTCCCTATTGAATTTTATTAGATTCAACCCATTGCCAGTCAAAAACATTTTAAAATCTTGACTGTCATCTAGTGTGTTAGCTATTCCTCCCAGATTTGTGTTATCTGCAAATCTGATGAGCAAGCTCTTCATGTTTTTGTCCAAATGACTGATAAAAAATGTTAAACAGCATAGGGTCAAGATCAGTACAGATCTGTGGGGACACTTCACTGGACAGCTCTGGCCAAGCTGACATTGAACCATTAATGACTAACTTTTGAATCTGGCCATTCAACCTGTTCTGAATCCCATCTAATTATATTGTTGTCTGGTCCACATGCCTTCAACTTTTCTAAAAGAATAGTACGAGATTCTTTATCAAAGGTTTTGTTAACATCCAGGTAAAATATATCTATAGCATTTCCATCATCTAAGAGTTAGGTAACCTTGTTGAAAGAGGAAATAAGATTAGCCTAGTTGTTGATGAAACCATGTTGGATTTTGTTTTCACGACTTCTATTTTTTGGAAGATGTTAACGATATCTGAAAGACTGGGGAGAATTGGAGAGGTACCATAGTCTTGGAGAAGGGCAAAGGCAGTTTTGATTTTTAATAAAAAGGAAGAGAAATTATAGGCCAATGAGTATGACTTCAATCCCAGGAGAACATTCTAGAGCAGATTATTAAAGAGGTTGTTAGTGACTATCTAGAAAACACCTACAGATCAGCAGATCAGCAGATGCCATGTGCCAGGTCTTTTGGTACCCAAGGCTATAGTTCATCAGGTGATTTGAAGTCATCAAGGGCAACTTCAGGTGCTTTCTTAATATTGCCTTCCTTAGCTTGGGCAGCAATTCACTGTTAGCTCTCTTGGTTTTATTCTTCAGAGTTCAAGGCTCATTCTCCCAGGTAGAGACAACAGAAGACAAGTAAAAACCAAGCTATTCCGTTCTTTTCTCCACTATCATCCTTCCATCCACTGCTTTGATCTTCTTTTTCTCTATATTCTGTTCTATATAAACAACTGTTTATTAGTCTCAGTTCCTTCTAAGCTTTAGTTTTTCTGACACTATTCTTCTAGGTCTTCTAAACTCTTAAATTCATCTTCTTTTGCTTGGCCTGACTTTGATTTTCTGTATCTCTTTACAATCTCAATTGTTCCATGGTTCTTCATGTAGTCACATGTCTTCAGAGAATTCTTGTTTTTTCTTCATTATTCACATTTTTTCCTTTTGGGGCCCTTTGGAATCTCATTTTTAAGAGTTTTCCATTCCTCCTGGGCTGATTTTCCCAGTAGAATTTTAGTCTGTGGAATACTACCTAACCTTTCTCTGAACTCTGAAATCTCCCCTTCCCAAATCAAGAGTGTATGTGTTAGACTATTCCCTCTTTCCTCTCCTTTTTCACAAACTTTAGGCGGGAGTGGTAATTCCCTGCCCACCCCCACTTTCTGGCAAGGTTCCCATGATTTGTACTCCAGCAGCTCATTCTTCCCTGTTAGTGAGAATTGGACCCAAAGTAGAGTTTTTCCTCTTTTTGGTTCCTCCACCTTTTGATATATGAAATTAACATCTAAGCAGTTCAGGAAGTTATCAACTATTCTGCCAATGGCAATTCTCTAGCTATTTCACGTGTCAAGTATTTGTCTTCCCAATTAGACTGGAAGCTCGGGTGAGGGTGGGATTTGGATTTGATAGATTTTTTTTGTATGCCTGAGCAGAGTACTAATCTCTTAATAGACTTTCAACAAATAGTCCTTGGATTCACTTGATTTTACAAAGAAAGTCTTTTCTTTCCTGCTCTTCCTATTCCTTCTTCAACTTTTCCAAAGCACTTTAGGGTTTTTAAATTGGTGTACACACACACACACACACACACACACTTGATATTTTCTCACAACTCTATAAAGTGAGTAGTGCAATTATTTTTATGCCCCCCTTTTTTTTACAGATGAGGAAACTGAGGCCCAGAATGGTGACAGAACTTGTCTAAAGTGACTTAGTCATTAAGTGGTAGAGCAGGATGTGAATCCAGGTCTTTGGAATACCAGTCTAAGCCTAAGGTAAGATACAGAGAGGGAATCTGGGAACTCCTCCTAATGGGGTCTACCACTTAGAGCCTGGCCTTCAAGCACCTAGACTAGGTTCTTCCTACCCCAAAGGCTTGGGTGCATGGTCAGGGCTAGACAGCTTCCACAAAACACAGATGGGTTTTAACAAAACAGTCCAGTAAAACCCTCAGGATGCCAATATTTCTAGGTAGAGTTTCAATGAACTCAGACCACAACTGTTCTCTCTCACCTAGGAAAGTCCCCAAAGTAATACAGTATTACTAACAGGGTCAGTCCTCCATCATTCTCTGTGGGAGTCTAGTCCTTGATGTGCATGAGAAGGAGTTGGACTGCAGGATAAGGGGAGAAAGGGAGGGAAGAACAGTTACCCTGGATGAAGCACTGCAGAGATAGATTCTAGCAAACATTCCTTTGAGTCTGGTCCCTGAAGGCCAGTCCTGCATCCAAGCAGAGTGTGTCTGCCTTACCCTATTGGCCTGCCTGCCTCAACCTCAGAGGGCTGCTGGACCCTGTGAGGGCGACCGGGAGGGGTTAGCAGTCATCCTGGGAGCCCAGTAGGACTGGCTGGCATTTGGATCTGCCTCAGCCTGAGCCCAGAATCTCTTGATCTCTCTGCTGCTCTTGTCTGTGGAGGAGCCTGGGCTCCCGAGATGGTCTCCATAGCAACCACTGCCAGTCACTCCTCATCTTGGATGTAAATTAGTTACAATTTTATTAGTGTGCAGAATTTCAAGAGGCTGGAGCCTGCATCGGCCAGGGAGGGGTTGGGGGGGAGAGAGATTTTCAAAATTCATCACACACTTTGTGTGGGGGGCCATGGTTGCATGCTCAGGATGAGACCTAGGGGTGGACCTTGAGAGAGAGTTAAGTGGACTTGGACAAAATGTCCTCTTTACTCTCTCATCATGAGCTAGTGGGTGCCAGGGGATATACAGTCTGGCTTCTAGAGGAGACTCAAAACAGTCACTGAGGAAGAAGGTGGGAATTGGCTCTGGTGGGCAAGAAGTTGGGGATCTAAGATGTGTTGAGGCCAATCCTGAGTATGGCAAAGAGGTCTGTTAGTATTGTCTGTCATTCTCATAGATACTTATCCACAGGCTTGGTGGTACATTGGTATAAATAATCCAAGAGTCATTTCTATCTTACTTTGGCATGTATATTATACTATCATGTCTTTCTTTGGTTGGGGGTGGGGGAGAAATGGAAGAAAGGGCACAGATTTACTTTCTTGCTAAGGCTATTGTTAAAATTAGCCTGCATTTTCTAGACACACACCAGCTTGGGGTGCGGTGGGGTGGATGGGAGGGAATTTTTTTTTTCAGCCAAAGACAAGGTTTATTAGAACATCCATCATATTGGGCAGACTCTTAAGGAGTCTGAACATGGGTAAGCAGTGGTTAGAGTATAAGAATCTAAGCAGTGGCTAGATTTTAAGAATCTGAGCATCTTAATGGAGACAAGATGGACCTTATATACAGAAAGACTGTGGGAAGGCTCTAGGAGTGGCCAAGTAGTTTGGGGTGATGGGAGGAAGGGCCTTTGGAGATCTGGATGGGAGTGGCCAGTAAGTTGGTGTGAACAGAACTCCTGGGACCTGGACCTCGACACCAAGGGAGAATGGAGCATAGCTAGGATTAAGGGTGGGAAGTGGTCTGGGGCCATAGGGAGGTAAGACAATGGAGGGGAGATTGGGTATAGCCACAACGAAAGGCCAGCTGATAGGATTATAGCCTCAGGGGAACTCCAGAGATTTGGCCATGTAGGAAAGTCCAGGGTTTTTCCTTTCTGGGGCCCAGATTCCAACCCCATCATTCCCCCCCTCAAACAAATAGGAGCCCAAATTCTTTTGGGGCAAGGGGCAAAGGTCTCAACTTCTGAAACTGCTTCCTGCTGGCAAGGGGCATAGAGCTGTCCCTGCCTCAAGGGTGTCCCAAAGAGGAGGTTGACTGGACTGAGCACAGGCTGCATCCAGGGAACGATGGGGGAACCTTGGCTGGCACTCGCTGTTACCAACTGTAGGTGAATGGCCTGTCGTCTAGAAGACATAAATCTGACAGAAAAAAACTGCAGGGCCCAGATATAAAGCAGGGACTAGATTTAGGGCCCAACTTTGAGAGGATAAAACATCCTTAGCTCTGCTTAGATTCAGATAATTCAGTTTTCCAATCATACAGTATCAAATCTACTTCATAGCCAGACTCAGGAATAGCCAGGTGGGTAACATTCCCTTTCAAAGGAACATAATGGGGAAACTGAGCTGGGAGGATCCCATCCTAGACTGAGGCTAAAATTGTCCTCTCAGCTTTTCCTGATGCTGACTTCTCACCAGCATCACCTTCTCTGAGTAGCTCATGGCATTTCTCTCAGATGGTGGATTATTGATTATCGATGGATTATGACCCATCAGACAACTCAAAATAAAATCCTATGAGCTTTTACCTCAAACAGCAAGTTTTACTAATCACAGTTTAAGAAGAACTTTTCCAAGATTTACATCTCAAACTTAAATTTGTCCTGGTGTAAAAAGCCAATCATGAGAGATTTCTGTGCACTTGCAAATTTACACATTAAAACAATAACCTACAATAGCCAAATTATTTTAGCAGTAACCAAATTATGAAAAGTTGCTTGACATAACTGATACAGAAAGTTCACCAATTTGAAATGTGAAACAAACCCATTACCAATCAGGTGATTTCAGTGTTGTTAAATGCACTTCCAAATTACTTTACACAGAGAATCAACATCTCATCATTAACAGTTAAAACTACAAATTTAAAAGAGCATGCTCACCCAAGTTTGGAGGCTAGCTTCATTACCTTGAGCAGGATGTGCTGAACCTGGGTGAAGCTTCCAGGCAAAGGCTGCCCTAGGGCCCAAGGCTATTGCCAGTGGGGCCCACGCTGCAGCCTCCACCCCTTCCCCAGGTGGGGGAGGGTGAAATCAAAAGCACCCAAGCGAAGGGAGTGGAAGAAAAGAGCAACCAGGGTTGTAAGGAGGAGCTCCAAACTCCTCAATGATCAATCACAAAACCTCCAGAATCTGCCAAGATATTTTCAGGTGTTCTAACTTTCCCCTGTAACCTCCGCGAAGGAGAACCCAGGGGCATAGAGCGAAGGGAGCAAGTAAGCCTCAGGGAACCAAAGAGCAACTGCAGTTTTCCCCAACTCCCCAGCGCCGAGGGAATTCACAGATACACCCCCGGATAGGGTGTCCATCCTTGTCCTCTGTGCCATGGAAGGTGCACCCAGGTCCATGGCCTTGAACTGACCCAGTGGACCGACAGCCTGAGAGCATCAGGCCTAGGGTTAGACAGCCTGGTAACTGTCTGCCAGAAAAGCACTTCCAAGCCTTGGTGCTTGGAGAGCGACCCCAACCGAAGAGCAAGAAAGGAGGGGAGGGGGGAGGCTTATATACCCTCCAGTCTTGGCTGGAGAAGAACTTGGGGTTAGACAATTTTCCCCGTACGGGCCACCAAAATGATGCGGTTTGGGGGTTCAGGGGGTCCTGGGACCCCAAAATCACAATAGCCGGGTCCTTCCTGAAAGAACTTGACCCAAGCCTTCCTTCAGCCAAAGACAAGGTTTATTAGAACATCCATCACATTGGGCAGACTCTTAAGGAATCTGAACATGGGTAAGCAGTGGTTAGAGTATAAGAATCTAAGCCAGGGAATTGGTTTTTAAATGGTATTGAGGTATTTAGTAAGATCCAGTTTGGGATTAAAAACCGATTGCAGAGAATCCACAAAAAGAGTAGTCTACATGTGGATAGCTAAGAATAGACAAAGTTTGTTTTTTAAATTGACAAGCTCTCAAAATGTTCCCCAGCCTTGTTGATTTTTGTACCCTAATTATGTGACGATAGATCCAGTGTGACACCCTAAACTACTGCAAAAATTCCCTGAGGTGGATCCTTCCTCCCTCCTTCCTTTCCCCCTAAGTTTCTTCCATCCCACCCCCTTGTGGAAGTCTCTCTCTGGTCTTCAGATACTTTTGGAGAACCTTGGGAGAAGCTTGTAAAAGACAGTGTGGCCTAGAGGAGAGAGAGTGGGCCTCAGACCCTTGGCAAGAATGGAAGACCTTTGGGTCAAGTTCTGCCCTTTATACATCTAAGTACCAGCACCTAATAAAAGTTTTGCCTGGCACACATTGTTTAATCTCTCAGTGCCCTTGCAGAGAAGGTGCTCATTGCACTGATAGAGAAAGCTTTGTGGGCAGATTCCTGTCCCAATGAAATCATAGGTCTGGTTAAAAAAAAGTTTAAAAGTAAGCTCATTAAGGTTAGGGACTGTTTTTCATCATGTGTTTGTATCTCTTGTAGTAGTCATTTAATAAATGCTTGTTGAATTGAATAGTTATTGAATTTGAGAGGAGAATTAACTCTTTCAAGTCTTACAGTATATGCTAGCAGTAACAAACTCTCTGGGACCCTCAGAGCCCCAAAGAGTTGTAGCAGAGGTTGAGGAACCATCTCAGGAAAGGTGGACCTTGAGCTCCCCTAGAACCTTTTGAGCCTTCAGAGACACGGAGACTTAGTACTTGGGGTCTTTGGACTATGATGACCTTCCTAGCTGCTTCTAACCATATGGTATCCCACAGGCAGAATGACCTAGAATTTTGGTTTGATGTAGACAGCCCTGAGTGGTCCCTTGGCCCTCCCTTGGCTCTTGACAGTGGAAGGGGTGAGGATGCTGCTGCATCATTTAAAAGGAGAGATGACTCTTATGCTTTGACTCTTCTAAGTGGCAAGTAGTGAAGGGGAAAAGCTATGCTATTGCTTCTTCTCCCCTCTCTTCTGCTATTCCCAGATGGAGAATAGACTCAATTAGGTGAGCTTGTGCCTAGATCCCTGGTTGACTTGTCTATGTTGTGTTTCCTTTTTTGAGAAGGTGATTGAACATCAGTCTCAAGTGCCCAGCCTTGGAGGTGACCATGTGAGATTGAGGGGATCCAGGGTACTGTATCCCATCAGGCAAGAGCTGGCTTGTGGCAGAAGGAGGAATTCCCCAGAAATTACTCCAACACTCTTGGAGAAGACAACCACCATCAAGAGGATTGGCCCAAGCCCTGACCTTTTAACCAGGAGACATGTACTGGAGATTGTTTGGACAATGGTAGAATGGAGGGGAAATAAAGAATGCCTACTCAGCAGTCATGTAAACAGATTTCTATTTTGATGTAGGGTTTTAAGTATCAACTTCCCAAGAGAATATGAGTAGTTATAAATTAAGTTACTGAATCTTGTTTTAAGTTGTCTTATCAATATACATCATGAATCTTTTGTGTTTATCAGTATTTTTTTTGTGTATAGGAAATAAATACCTGTCTCATACCTGATTTACATTGGGCACTGAGTAACTTTCTACTCCTTTACCCCCATCCCCTTTGGGAAGACCTAGACATGAGCCAAAACCTAAGCTTTAAGTAAATATCCCTAGGACACTGGAATGGGGCTTAATGAGGCAAAAGGTATGAGAAAATGGAGCCCAACCACTCTCAGAGGTCAGGCTCCCCAAGTCTTAACTCAATCAGACTAAATGCCTAGGCCTAGAGTGGAGGCTCCTTTTAGTAGAGAAGGGAGTGGGCATAGTACCCCTTCTCCTGTAGTCCCAGCAATGGTTCCTTAAGGAGTTCATGCACTAAAGGCCCTGTGAAGAATAGAAATCTGGGAAAGAACAGAAACTAGTGTCCTAAGTGATGAACTGCAACACTCTTTTGTGAGTGAAATGTTAGCATTATAATGGTATTCTTACAGAGCAAACAGATACAAATCCTTTATAGATAATGTCCTAGTGCCCAGTGCAGAGCCATGTACATAGTAGGAGCTTAATAAATGTATGTCATTTGTTGAATTGCCTCTTAAAGAGGCAAATTCAAGTTGCTGCCATTTTTGTTAGCCTGATAAGATGCCAGTTTATAACTGCTTTGGATCTACTGGCATTTTCTTATTTAAGCAACTACTTTAGGGCCACTGGACTTTATGGGAACAGAAGAGAGGGAATGTGTTTTATGGGATGAGCCAGAAAACATAGGCAGAAGTTGTATAGCATTCAACCTTCTATTCATAATAGGGTCTGGGCCCACCCAAATTTTCTACTCCTTTTTCCTCTTTCTCTTGGTTAGCTTCCACACATGCGCAAACAGGATAGAGCATAGAACACAGATTATGGAATATCAAAGATAAATGTAGTATATCGCAGACAGAAGGGACCTTAGAGGCATTTTCTAATCCAATGTATTTATTTTGCAGATAAGAGAGTTGAAGCCTAGAGAAGGTGAGTGACTTGCCCAAGATCAAGTAGTGAGTGGCAGCATGGTGTGGTGGATTTGGTATCAGGAGATCTGGGTTCAAATCCTGGCTCTGACACTTTCCTAGCTATGAGACCATGAGTAAATCATGTCACTTCTCTGGCCTGACTTTCCTTAGCCGTAAAATTGGGATAACAACATTCGTCCTCCTTACTTCACAGAGTGGTTATGAAAAAGTGCTTTGTGGACCTTAAAGCGGCACATCGATGTGAAATGTCATCATTATTTTTATTAGTGGCAGAAATAGCACCAGAATATGGTCTGTTGACTCCCAGTGCACTCCAGAGCACTTACTGTTAGTCCATACTGCCTCCCTGACCTCAGGGAATAAACTTCAGTCAGATATGCCACAAGAATAGAATTATATGTGGTATATTCCTTCTATGTGATGGAGATGAAATTACAGAAGGTATAAAAGCTATATATTGTTTTTCAGCCTTTGGGCAGAGGTCAAGTGTTTGTGTAACTATCCATTCTGTAATTTGATTTTGGCTAAGAGGCTGCAAAGGATGGTATAGCTAATATGCCATAGATAATTCTGGTCACATGAAATGAACTTATATATAAATCATAATTCTATTTCTATAACACAGAGATGAGCCCCAATGTTCTAATCATGTAATGCATACATTACAGGGCTAGATTGGTGTGATATGCTATCTGTAGTTTATATCAGCATAATTATGGGTAATATATACATGATATGTTCTCTCTGTTTGGCAAATATAATTATTTTCCCTCTTCTATATAGAAGAATAACAGAGGTCTACATAGTAATGTCATGTGGTCAGAGCTGCCTGCATTCTATATTCCCTGTATTAGAGTTTGCCATATTTTTTGGCCTAAGGGCCAAATTCTAATAGTGAGAAGCACTGAAGAGACCTCCCATCCTTTTCCAATAGTGTTTCTTACTAATTATGCCACACACTGAAAAACTTAATTAAATCAATGCTTGGTGTGTAATTTCAACTAGTTTTCAAGTAGAGGGACAATCAGACAGACATGTAGCCCTTTTAGCTCACATCTCCTTCATGAAATTCATTGTGGGCTTTGGGGCAGGATAACTGAGGAGACTTAACTCTCTCTCATTTGTTATGGCTCCAGGGGCAGATGTTTCATGAAGAAAGATTTCAGCTCGAGATAAGGAAGGATGACCTAATCATTAGAACCTTACATACTTGGACTGATCTGTAATCTCACCTATGTGGGTCCTCCACCCACTTCTTCAGATTGCAACCCATCCACAGCTTGTCATCCAGTGAAAATTTTTCCCATGTCTTTCCACAAATCCTCCAACATGCTGGAGGCTTTCTGATGATTCTTTCATTTTTTTTTTGCAGCCCTTGGGCTGTCCATCTGTCATCCCTCAGTCTGGCTACATGGCTAGCCCATCTCCTTTTCTGGTGATATTTGTCCTTGATGGCTTTTATTGTTACTTCTCCCATCCAACTCACTGTCGGTAATATGCTGCTGTCCAGTCACCACATATCTCTCCATTGCCTTTTGACCTACCTGCAATTTTGATTCTTCTGAGATCATGGTATTCTTTTGCTTTATGATTTGCATATACATAGCATCTTCACTAAGAGAATATTGGTGTTAAGAGATGGGCATTTGTTGCAGAAGGAGCTTGGAATCTTTAGAAACACTGCCTGACTTCTCAGATGTGATCTAGCCTACTGTCCTCTCCCCCCATTCAATTCTGCTCTTAGTTCATTATCCATTTGCAGTATCAGTCTAAGATAGATAGATAGATATAGATAGATACATACATATATGCATACATGAATACATACATACATATGTACCTATATACCCATGGACTAATTCAACAGGTTGCTCATCCAGTTATCTGTCATAATCCATGCAAAATGCATTTTTACCCACTTCATTCAGTGTGGGTGGCTAGGCTGATCTTTTTAGAGTGACTACAGCTCTAATTGAGCTAGTTCTACAGTGTTCCAGAATTCCACTGCAAATCAAGCACAAAGTCAAAATAAGAATAGGAACACTGGCGATACTCACCATTGAGAGGGAATCTCTCTTCTATTTAGATATCAGACAGGACCTTCTCTACGACACTGGCCAACACCATTGGTGAACAAGTGGCTCTGAGTGAGCCCTTAGTGCCTTTAAAATTTCTCCATGTATCTATTTGGTCAGCTCCAATTGTTCTTTCTAGTACAATAAAAACTCCTTGAGAGCAGGTACTGTTTTTCAATTTTGTCTTTGTGTGCTTACCAAGAGCCATGTATGTAACGGCACTTAACAAATGCTTATTAAATTCAATTGTACTTTACCTTCTTAAAGGGCATTGAAACTTCCTCACCTATGTAGCACATTGGTTACTGAGATTCTAAATGTGGAAATTCCACTATTCTTGGTGATGAGAATTGACTATTATAGCAACATTGCCAAATCTCATATAAGTTTAGATTAGAGCTGGAAAGGATCACTAGGGATTGTGAGCTTCTTCATCTATAAAATGAAGGTGTTGGAATCCAGCCCCTCCATTTTATATGTGTGGAAGTTGAGACCCAGAGAGAAGAAGTGATTTGTTCAAGATCACACAGTACCCCATTCACCACCTAACAAAGTTCACTACTGATACTTAAAAAGGTGAAGGTCAGTTAAATTCGGCAAGTGTTTGTTAAGTTCTTTGTTGTGGTTGTTTAGTTGTGTTTGATTCTTTGTGACTCATGGAATTGTCCATGGGATTTTCTTGGCAAAGATACTGGAGTGGTTTACCATGTCTTCATCCAGTGTGTCCTCATTTTACAGATGAGGAACCGAGACAAATGGGGTAAAGTGACTTACTCAGGATCGCACAGCTAGTAAGGGTTGGAGGCCAAATTTGAATTCAGATCTTCCTGACTCCAGTGCTCTATTCACTGAGTCACCTAACTTTCTCTACTAAGTTCCTACTATGTGCAAATCACTATGCTAGATGCTAGAGACAAAAAATTTCTTCTGAAATCATGGTTGGAGTCACGCAACATCACCAAGAGAATACCAGTACTAAGAAGACAGCTGCCTGGTGGAACTGGTGGATCAATCAGATCTGAAGGGTTCAGTACTCTCTACTCAAATTATCACATACACACACACATACATACATTTATTTTCTCCATCTGTTGATTATCTCCTCTTCTCACAGAGTCATCTTCTCATATATTAATTCAAGTCAACTGATATTTGTTAGTATGCTATGTGTCCAGCTGTGCAGTAGCACTGTGTTGGGAACATGATGAGTTTTCCTGGCTCCCTCTCTTAGCTCAAGCTATGTGTGTGTGTGTGTGTATGTGTGTGTGTGTGTGTGTGTGTGTGTGTGTGCATCATATACAATATCTCACATTGTACTGGGAGAACAACATGCAAACATTTAATTATATGTATCTTCATCTTTTTATTTATATTTATGTATATGTATATGTACTGATGGCAACAACATGTAAACAGATAACTATGTACACCTGTGTACATTTCTACATAGCTTTATATCTGCATACATATATTTACACACAGCTATCTGTTCACGTGTCATCACCCATCAGTAGAATGAATTGACAGCAAGGACCATTTTCCTTTTTGTCTTTATATTCCCAGCACTGAGCACTTACATTGGTAGGTACTTAACAAAAGCCTGAATTGAAGTCTCTTGCCTCATAGTCCAGTGTTCTTTCCACTAGGTCACACTGCTTCCTAGTCTGTTCCATTTCATGTCTTTTTGTTGTCCTCCTTCCAGGGTCATTTACCAATATTCTTAGAGTGATATAGCTTAGTCTTGTGCCAGGCTCTCTCCAGGCTTTTTTTGGCCTTCAATGATTTTTTTGTTGTTGTCTTTAATCTTCTGTTCTCCTCCTCTAGAACATTTTTCAATTAAGTGTCAACAAAGTTGAAACTGGTGTTGCCCTGGGCTGCCATGCCTCTCTGTTTGGCAGGGCCATCTATCCAATGTTTGCTGGCAGAGGTGGATTCTGGGGCACTTTTTATCTGGGCTGCAATGGCTGCCTCCCAAAGCAATGAGCCTCCTGTCACTGGAGGTGTTCGAGGGGACACTATTTGACCTCCGAGGTCTCTTCCCATTTTAGATTTCTTGGATTCTTTCAGATGAGCACAGCAATATTTCCTTTTCCTCTATGACTTAGAAGGAGTTCCTCCCTGCCTCCCTTCACTCCCCCAAAATCACAGCCTAGAGCCTAGGAGGCTACACCCAGCAAAGAATGGTACAGATAAGGTCAAATAGGCAGGAATGAGGGGATCGGCTGCAGCCAGCTAGACCCTGCATGCCCTTGGTGCCAAAAGTTGAGTTGTTTCTTTTCTCTCCCTCAACTCTTATTAAATTAGATAATCAAGTTTAGGGAAAGAACAGAAACCATGAATCCACATTCCACTTTCTTTTCTTTTTTTGGGGGGGGGGGCCTGGCTAAGCCTCCTTTCATGCTCCTCCCCTCTTCCTTCTCCTCCTCATTCTCTCTCTCTCTCTTACTCTGTCTCTCTTTTCTCTCCCTTTTCTCTCTCCCCCACCACCTTTGTTTGGGGATGTGAGATGGGAGCACAGGTCAACAGAATCAGGATACAATGGAGACCTAGGACTGTTAGAGGGATAGACTAAGAAACAATACATTGAATACGATTCCTCTTAGAGGAATGCTGCTCAGACATCATTGAGAACAAGGAGGAAGTGAAGGGGTGTGTGGAAAAAGCCTGGGAATATTTTTTCTGTGTAAGCACTTAAATGACAGCCACAGTAGAACAAGGAAGACCGCATAATGACGTAAAAAGGGGACCAGGGTCTAGTCCAGACTCTGTCACCGGCATGGCGTGGGAGCTGGAGCAAATCCCCTTGTCTCTGTGGTCCTCAGCTTCCTTCCCTTCAAAATGAGGGGGTGGGGACTAAATGCTTACTTAGTTCCTCTCCAGCCCTACGATTCTACAATTCCAGCCCCAGAGGTGAAAGCATTAGAAAACTAGAGAAGAGTGTTAGTGTTATCTAGTAGTAAGAGATGACAGTGTGATGGTGGATACTTTTCTGAGGGGCACCAAATCCCACAATGGTGACTTTGGAGAGGGACAGGCTGAATAATTTGGCAGCCGGAATGATTAACTTATGAGGCAATGGCAAGACAGCTAACTGTGATCCCGGAACCGGGCAAAAGGGCAGACTTTCTGCCTACCAACCCCAGAAGGGAGCCTATAGGTCAAAGCAAGATAAACAATGCCTCCTTTACCCATACTTAGATTTTCATTGCTTCTTGTTTTGAAATTGAAGCAACTTGGGGGCAGGGGTCATGCTTTATTTTTAATTCTTCTAGGTGGCATTATGGATACCCAGCATGGATAACAAATAAGTAATGATCACTATTATTTCACCTAAAGACTAAAAGTTTTCTCAAGAAACTCTAAGTTGGCACTAAGTAAAGGCATGTTTAAGAGCAGTATTATATAGTCATAGCATTTTTAGAACTAGAAGGGACCTAAGGGGCCATTTAGTCCAACTTCTTCATATGGGAAAACTGAGGCCCAGAAAGAGGGTAAGTCACTTGCTGAATTGAGTTAATGGCAAAGTCAAAATCAGAATTCTGGTTTCCATATAATCCCTATCCATGAAATCTTATGGGGAAAAGACTAGGAACCTTGTGTCACCTATTGGTTTTCATAGGAAAGAAGTTCTTTGCCTTTGCTGCTAATTGCCAAGGTTTCTTACATTGACAATCATGGATTATCTTTTGTGTCCTTAGTTGGAAGAAATTATTCACCCACAGCCACTATTTCCTTCCCTGCTTAGTCACTCTCACTGCCAGGACCAGTCAGGCTTCTTTAGAATAGCAGAGTGCTGGAACTGGACTCAGAAGACCTGGCTTTGAATCTTGCCTCATTTCACTTCCTAGCTGTGTGACCCTAGACAAGTCATTTCACTCCTCTACCTCAGTTTTGTTATGAAAATAATAATAGTACCCACCTCAAGGGGTTGTTATGAGGATCACATAATACATGTACCAATAGAAACGTCAGCTCTTAGCCATATTATCATTCCCCCAAACAAACAAGATACCCTTCTTCTTCCCATGGGGAAAAAAGCCTGCTGATTTTTCCTGTGCCCTTGATACTGAGGTTGCATAAAGATCTCAAAGCATTTTCCAGCCATGGCATCACCATTAAAAGGGATGATGCTCAAGGAGGTGCTCTCATTGTATTTTTTCTCCATCTGTTGATTATCTCCTCTTCTCACAGAGTCATCTTCTCATATATTAATTCAAGTCAACTGATATTTGTTAGTATGTTATGTGTCCAGCTGTGCAGTAGCACTGTGGTGGGAACATGATCAGTTTTCCTGGCTCCCTATCTTTGCTCAAGCTATTCACTATGACTGAAATATCTTCCTTCCCTCTCTATGCCTACTGGATTTTTACCCATCCTTTAAAGTACAACTCAAATATCACCTCCTTCATGAAGTCTTCCTTGATTTCCCTGGTGAGTAAGTGGCCTTTCCATCCTTTCACCTCACTAGCTACTTTGGTAAGTCTCTATTGCAATGTATGATATTGGGCATTATAGCTATCTGTGTTGGTCTTCTCATCAGATTGTAAACTGCATACTGGCATGGACCCTGTTTTACCCAAATTTACTGTCTTTCTCGGTGTTAGCTCAGTACCTAGACACGGTAATAAATGTTTGTTGAATGAATTAATAAATGAAGTATATAATGCAATCCTTACCCTCAAGAAGTTTACACCCTAGTTGGAAATACTCTTTTCCTCTTTCCCTCTCTGTAAGGTGCCTTTCCGGCATCTAGGCACTTTTCTTTTCCCCTTTTCCTTCTCCTCATCCTATCAATACTGATTTAAAAGCCTAATATCTCTGACCAGTACTTGGTGGTAATAGATGGACTGGTCCTGTAATCATGGCAGCAAACACATGAACACAGCCTAGACTGGCCACGCCTTAAACTACATAGCCCATCTGTCAGAGGGAAATGAGGTAGAGATGCGCTATGCCTTTTCCTCTTGTCCAAGGGCCCTCCTAAAGAACAGTTAGTTCTCTGAACTGTATCCCATCCCAGTCCCCCGAAAGTGTCTCTGTCTTTCTCTTTCTCCCCTCTCCTTTTGCTCTCCCATCCTTCCCTCCTTTTTTTCCACTTCCTGTCCCCCTTTCAGCATTTAGACTCCTCAAGGGAGACAAAGCTCCCATCCCTTATCTCTCTCCCCCCAGCCATTTTGAGGGGGGTGATGGGGATTTTATGCCCATATATTTGCAGTCTCTCAAGCGCTTCTCTTTTGCAACTGCACATCTGGATTATTAAGAATCTCTGGAAAACCGAGGCTACAATCAGTTGAGAATCCAGCAACAGCAGTCTCTCTCATTCTCCCTCACTCCCTCCCTCTCTTTCCTCTCCTTGCCTCCCTCCCTCCCTCGCTCCCTCTCCCTCTCTGCACACACCGGTATTTTTAGCTCTACTGTGCATTAGTGTGCAGGAGCTCACACAGCGAAGCCTGGATGAGGTTTTATCTGTTGTGACAGCCCTTAGGGCGGTAGTCAGACTTTTTTTTCCCTCTAAAGTTCTGAGTGGGGACCTTCTCTCTCTTTCCCTGAAGATCTTGTGCGCAGCTGGATAGGAGGGGGAGGGGTCAAAGGGCGAGAGTTCAAGTCAGGACCCTCAGACTCGGCCTTTGTCTCTCTTCTCTCCGTCTTGGTCTCTCTCTCTCTCTCTCTCTCTCTCTCTCTCTCTCTCTC
>NW_020954571.1:10291439-10374875 GCF_900497805.2 Vombatus ursinus | reverse complement strand
CCCCCCCCCCCCCACACTTTTGTACCTCTCTTCTCTCTCCAGCTCTTCATTTCCTTCCTCTCAGGCACTATTCTTTTTCCTCCTCCTCTTCTTGATATGCCGTCTTTTCTCCTTTCTTTTCCTGATTTTATACCACTCACCCTTCCCTTCTCCCTCTCCTCTCCCCCTTCCTATCAAGTTAGGTTTCTCCTTTCTCTTTCCCCCTTTTCCTTTCCCCTCCTGCCTCCTTTATTTCTCACTCCCTCTCTTTTTCTTTTTCCCTTTTCCCTCTCCTTTTTCTCCCTCCCTCTCTTTCCTAACTCCTTCCTCCTCTTTTTTCTCACCTTTTTAATCTTTTCTTCCATTTTCTAGTTCTCTAGGGGTTTTCCCCCCTTTCTATTTCACCACTACCCCCTTTCTAACTCCCTCACACCCTGCTTGCAGGCTCAGGCATTTGCTTATGAGCTTTGCTTGCTCCTAAGGGGCTGAATTTGTGTGCCCCCCCTGCATGCAGCAGTTGCCTTTGCGTGCTGACTCCTTCTCCTTGCCTTAAGGAAAACAAAACTCAAACCCACTCAGAAAACTCTAGCTCCCCAGTTTTTCTCTTTCCCTTTTCTCTTGGCTTTGTGCTCTGCTGGGCAGCATCTTTGGAGGTACAAAGGGGGGAGACCAGGATAAACCTTGGTGATGTCCCCTTCCTAGATCACTAGATAATAGAAACAACTCCAGGAAAAAGGCTAGAACTCCCTTCTATCCTCTGGGCATCTGGAGATTAATACTTGGCCCTGTCCTCCTGCCTGGGGAGATCCCAGGTCCTTCTTGCTATTATTTTTGTGTCTGCCCAGATCCTTACTCCTTTTCTCTCCTACCCCCAACCCCCTCCACAACTCTCCACTCCCTCAAATCCCCATGACATACATATATACACGTATATGTATATATACACACACATATAAATCCCCATTATATATACTACACACACACACACACACACATATACAAATCTCTAGCGTGTGTGTGTGTGTGTGTGTGTGTGTGTGTGTGTGTGTGTGTATCAGTTTGGATTTTATTTGAGGAAAGATACATATGTGGTTTTTGTCTTTGTGAGAACCTGTTTGTCCCTCTGCCTTTACCCCTTTTCTGAGTCCCTCATTTCTGTCCCTCTTCTACCCTCTTTCTCATCTTCCTCTTTTCCCTCTTTTCTCGCTCTCTTTCTTTCTCCGGGTTTCTCTTCTGTTGTTCCTTATGTCGCTCTAATGGAGGCTGCTTTGCTCACCATCTTTCTGCCCCTCTCAGTGTCTGTCTTTCTTCCTACTCTTTCACTGTAGTGAAAGAGAAGAAACCCTGGGATTGGGAGAGGGGGGTGAATGCACCCACTTGTGCTCCCCACACCTAAAATTCAGCTCCTTGGCCATGGCTTTCCTACTCAGACCCCAAGTTCCTATTGAGATTTGGGGAAGAGAGCGGCTGCTGCTAAGAAGGGACCCAGGGTGGGGTGGGAGGAGGGTGGGCTCTCCTTAGATTGAGCAGTTTTGTTTTCCTTGGGCTCCATTTTACTATTGTACGTGTTTGAGTGGAAACAGCCAACTCTAAACCTGGCAAAGCTGTCTCTCAGTGCTTTCTAAGAGCTGGTCTTGTATTAGTTAAAGTTCACAAAGGTGAGCAGAGAAAGGAAAGAGGTTTCTTTGGGGGAGGGAGCTGAGCTACTGCTGGGGAAGGTGGTCCAGCAAATGTGTAGCTAGGTTGCTCCTACCCAAAAGGGAACTGGGGTCAGCACCTAGCACATTGTGGATGCTCAGCAAATATTAATTATTGATGATGATGAATTTAACACCATCAGTGAGGGGTGGACCAAGCCTGCTAAGGACCTGGGCTCAATGTTCAGTTTTGCCCCTTCCTCTCAATTATGTTGCCTTTTCCTCCCTCCCCCCACACCCTCAGCTTCTCCTCCTCCATGTCTCCTTTCTACTCATGTCCCTAAGAGCCTGAATCTGTTCCAGTCTCCTCTATTTCATTGACATCTTAACCCAAATGGAATCTTGGAACCCTGCTCACAATTCACCCCCTCTAGGAAGCTTGCCTTGATTAACCCTCAACTGACTGTTGCTTTTTCCTTCATCTCCCCAGCACTTAAGTAATGGGTTTAAACTATATTTATTTGCACTTGTTGTAGTGTTTTATACTAAAGCCTTTCTTTCCTCTGCTCATGTAGTATTTATTCTGTATTTCCAGCCAGGCTGTGAGCTCTTGAAGGGTAGAAATGATACAGCAGGGGTTTTAACCCTTTTGTGACATGACACGCACCCCTTTGGCAGTCAGATGAAACTAATAGACTCCTCAGAATAGTGTTTTTAAATGAGTAAAATAAAATGCATAGGATTACAAAGGAAATCAATTATGTTGAAGTGTAGTTCTTCAAATATGGAAAACAAAATTCACAGATCCCAGGTTAAGAAACCACCCACCTCCAACACCATGGTAGAGATAGTGTTGGATTTGGCGTCTGAGGGCCACAGTTAAAATTCTGGCTTTGCTATTTACTTCCTATGTGGCCTTGGCAAGTCACTTCACTTCTTCTCTGGGCCTCCATTCCCCATCCATACAATGAGGAACTTGAACACATGAGAGGTCCCTCCCTGCTCCTGTGAATTGTATGTCCCAGCACTTAGTTCAGCATTCTTTGTACACTGAGCACTCTATCATTGGCTGACAAATGAATCCTTCCTCTACAAATCCATGTAGATTTCCTCCAGGAGACTTTGGGCAGCACTTGAAGGAGTGGAGTTGGATGGCCACTGGCTGCTTAACTGGAGTGGGTGTGTGCTGCAGTCTTGCTGGTACACAGCCCTGAGCCGCAGTCTTAGCGCGTTCATCCTGAGGCTGCCAGTGATTCGGAAAACAACAGGTGCTGTGGGCTCTCCTGCATCATGAATCCTGTTCTTATCGTGGGCTTAGGGGACAGAGGTTACATTTGCAAGCCTGGGTTTGCCTCAGACACACAGTACAACCAAAGCAGGGGGGAAATGGGTAGGAGATCTGAGTGTGTGGTGGGGGTTGGGGGGATCAGGCCATGAATGAACAATGAGACCTTTCATGGGGCCTCATTTGGCTGGTCAGTTATTGGAGACAGGGGGCCAGATGCAATGTTAAGTCATGAGGAGCCTAGAATTTTTCTCAGAATCTTCTAGTCCCAAATGGGAGGGACGTATCAGAAAGACCTAGAGCCTGAGGATCAGCATTGCGTGTGACTGATGTTGTGTATGAAAGTATAATACTTATGCATGTGGCACTCTTGGTGAAACTGCACATTTTTTTCTTGCTTTTTGGTGAGGCAATCGGGGTTAAGTGACTTGCCCAGGGTCATACAGCTAGTAAGTGTCAAGTGTCTGAGGTCATATTTGAACTCAGGTCCTCCTGACTCCAAGGCCGGAGCTCTATTCACTGTGCCACCTAGCTATTCCCCCCCCCCCCTTTTTTTTTTTTTTTGAAATTGAACATTTTTGATGATTCAGTTCAATAAATATTTATTGAATGTCCACTATGTGAAAGGCCCTATCCTGGGTACTGAAGATGCAAAGATGAAATAAGATAAAGAGCCTGCCCTCAAGTAACCTATAGTCCAAAAGAAGGGATAAAACCTACATAAATACAATACAAGGCAGAATGAGATAATCACAAAGGAGAAGATCAGACAAAATGGTAGGAGAGATTTGATGAGGGGGGCAGACATGGTGAGCTCAGAAATGGAGCGCTTGAGAAATGCAGTGGAAAGTCAGAAATTTTATTCTAGGGAGTTCTGAGTTCTAGTTCCCGAGAGATATGAATTTTAGTTATACTTTTGTTGCTAATTCCTTCAATCTAATCCTCTGACCCTGTGGCCCTAGGGTCCTGCCATGAGATAGGACCTGCTTCTATTTTAACAGAGGAGTTGTAGGTTTGTGATCAGCAAAAATTCCTATTATAGATTGGTCTTTTCTTGATTATCTGGACAAAGTACTGGGGCGGGGGGGGGGGGGGGGGGGGGGCCGGGGGCCAGCAGCTAGCCAGGGGAAGCTCTCAGCCAGGTACTAGTTTCCTAGAAATGCCTTTCTTCTACAAAGACCTTTAAGACAGTTTGAAGGAATGAAGAACCAAGCAGCCTGCTCCATGAAGGCCACGAGGGACATCTCCAAACTGGTCAGTGCTCCTCATAGTTGTCATCAGGGTTCCCGCACAGGCTGTCTGGTTCAGCCTATGCAGCTGCTCGGTGGGGCTTCCTTCCGGTTTGATGAGTCCTGTTATTACCACACACTGCACATGTATTTCATGCCACGTTGGGATATTGCCCTCTGGATGATAATCTCATTTATTCAGGCTCATTGCATGGAGGCTCCACTTTATAGGGTTTTTACCTGCCTCATTCATTAGTTCTCCAGTTTTCTCACTCCCCCCCTCCTCTTTCCTTCTCCTTTTTAATCCCCGTTTTAGAATTATCACCCCTCTCCTATCACATTTTACTCTTTTCTTTCATCTTTCTGTTCTTCCTTTGCTTCTGGCTTACTGCTGTGTTCTCTCCACCCCTTGCCCCCCACCCCTCCACATACATGCACATATACACACACATACATATATACACACTCCCTGCATTTCCTAACCTACAGCAGTAGCTGCGGCTTTTCTGGACCTTACTGTCAATGGTTCCTACTTCAGCCCTTTCCTCCCAGTGTGAGTGCTCTAGCTAAGGCTGGGGATACTGTGAGATCCTGGTAGAACAGAAGCTGTTCTTCAGTCAATAGGTCAGGAGCACTACAATTCCCCAATTCTTGTGCTCACAGCGAAAGGAAAAGAGAGCAAGACTGGGGGCAGAGAAAAAGGAGAGCTGGGGTAGGGGAATGAGGTCAGGGTGGGGGAAGTGAGAGTCTTAGAAGAAGGGTGGAGCAGGAGAAATTCAAGAGAAGAGTGGGGAGCCTGGGAGTGGGGAAATAGAGAGGGAGCTGAAAGAGAGAAAGAGAGAGACTTGAAAGGCCTGCTCCTAATTCTGCTGATCCTGGTTCACCCCTACTTCTTTCTACTGCAGTTTTAAATCTGAACTTGAAACAAGTTGGAAATAGGTGGGGGTTGGAGAGGAGGGGAAGAAAGAGGAGGGGGGAAATACACACACACACACACACACACACACACACATCCTGTAAAATTCCTCCATTTTTGGCAGAATTTGTCTCCTTTGAAATTCCCTGTTGTGTCCCCCACCTCCTCCACTGCAAACCTCTGATCTAGCTGCACCCAGCCTCCCTCCCCCCCAGGTGCAACTTTTCTCAGATGCAGAAGGTGGAGGGAAACAGTGTTAGACACACTTCCACACCCATCTTACCCCAGGCTGTCTAGTTTCAGGCCAATGAAGAGCCCCAGATACTCTCTTCTGGGTGCTGGGCTAGGGAGGGGCTTGTTCAGCTGCCCTCAGTCTCGAAGTTGACACACTTCAGGGCAACCCACAAAGAAAGGAAGGAAGGTTCAGTGCCTGACTCAGAGTTGTGATCTAGTTGTCATTGCTAAGCCTAGTGCTATGCAAGAACTAGGGGGAGGGGAGGAGAGAGAGTTGGATGGGATGGGGAGAGAGAAGGGAGTGACATTGTGTGTGATAATGAAAAAGAGGTGGTTGACCTCAAACTCCTCAGACCCCAGTGCCCAACGGGGATGTCATATCTAGACCCTCCTCTCCACTTTTATGGCTACCAGGCTGTACATAGGCACAAATAATGAAGGTAAGGTCAGGATGTCCTCAGTTATTCCAGCCATGTTCATCTTGAGTACTTTCCTTAGATGCCTCTGATAACAAGGCATTAGGAACCAGTGCTGCTGGGCTCCCTTCCTTTGCTTCACTTTCATTCCATTCACTCTACATCAGGTTTTTTTTTCTTCCTCTTCCCAACCATAGCTCTCTCTTTTCTCTTGTTTTGTCTCTACCAGCTCCCTTTGACTCTCATCCTGATGCTTTTCAGTGATGTTGTTAGTGTTTCCATTGGTACAGGACTTGGTGGTGATACAGAACAGTTTCTGGATTGATTTCCCTCTCCCTCTTCCCTTCCTTCTCCTTCCTCTCTCCCTCTCTCCCCTTTCCTCTTCCCTTTCCTTCTCCTCACCTGTGTGCCTCTTCCCTTTCTCAGCCAGGTTGTAAGTACAGTGGCCATGCATGAGTCCAATCCCACTGCCAAGAGGCATGGAAACTTTGATCTGTCCTGTTTCCAATTCGGGCCGATCCATTCCTCCTTGAGCATCCCTGTGGCCGCCTTAATCTTGGGGGCTTACCATATTGGTTCTGGATTTGTTATAGACACATGAAATCAGCTTAGCCCACTGCAGCTCAGAACTCCCGAACTCCAGTGATCCACCAGCCTCAGCCTCTTTCAGAGCTAGGGATTGCAGGCATGACCCACCATGACCAGTCTGGACTGATTCCTTGCCACCTGAAGATACCTTCTTTTAGGTGTTTGGACTTCATACTGTGGGGTGATAATGGAATTTATTATAGCAATATTTACATATTGCTTTTTAGTGACAAAGTACCTTCAGACCATTTGTCTCACTTGATCTTCGCAATGACCATGGGAGGAGGGCGGCGCAGGTATTGTTATCCCTGTTTTACTGGTGAGAAGACTGGTCCCAGAGAAGTAAAGTCAGAGGTCACTTAAAGATCAAAAAAAAATTCACATTTGTACTTTAATGTTCACAAAGTGCTTTTGTCACAACAATCCTGAGAAGAAGGTAGCACAGGTATTGAGCTGTACCGATGGAGATGGTGTGCAACAGCGGAAAGTTCACCAGCACTAAACTCCAAGGATTATGGTTCAGACCTTAACTTTGTCACTTACTACCTATGTGACCTCAGGCAGTTCACTTAATGTCTCTCTAGGTCTCAGTCTCCATATCCATGGGATGTTTGACGAGATGGCCTCTAAGGTCCCCCCCAATATATAATCCTACAATCTGAGATCTCCAGCTAATAGGTAGGGAAACTGAGGTTTGGACAGGATCACAGAGCTAGCTGGTCATGCATAAATGTCTGAAGTAAGCAGTTGAACCCAGCTCTTCTGACTTTAAGTCAATCAGCTGACAAGCCACTCCCCCTCTTCACCCCTCTGTAACAGAAGGGGGCTAGATGAGCTCTAAAGTCTCTTTTGGCTCTCACATGCCATGATTCTGTGACTTGTCAAAGGCTCCACATCGAGCCCAAGTCTGGGTCTTCCTACCATACCAACACTGCCTTCCTTCTCTAGATAGAACAGATCTGAGACTCAATGAGTAGGTGTCTTATCCCCAGATTCGACTAATTATTTATCCCTCTGCATAATCCTTCCACTGCCTATGTAGGATCTACAAGGTCTGGAGCTCAGAGGATCCCAAGAGATCAACCTGAAAGTCATATTGGCAAGAGCTGCATTGTTACTTACCTACTTTACTTCCCTGGTAATTCTACAGAGGGTACTTATTGAAATGCTATCAGAAAACTCTCGGCCTCTACCGAACACTGTTTTACCCATCAAGCCCTTCTAAGTGTGTAGGGGCTGGAAGGGTTAGATCAGGAATTCTTAAGGTCAAATCCATGAACCTGTGGATAGATTTCAGTTGGTCTATGAATTTTTTTTAAAAATTGATAATTCCATTTCAATATAATTGGCTTCTTTTGTAATCCTATGTATTTTATTTTATGCATTTAAAAAATTATTCTGGGAAGCAGTCCATAGGCTTCTCCAGACTGGCAAAGTCCATGACAGGAAGAGGTTAAGACCTCTCAGTTTGGAGGGTTAGAGCTAGAAAGATCCTGAGAAATCATCTAGTTGAACTCCACTTCACAGAAGACAAAACTGAGGCCTAAAGAGGTTCTGACTACACCAAGGCCACACAGCTGGCAGAGTTTGGCTTCAACTACAAGTTTTTGACCCTAAATCCAGTGGGTTTTTTCCCAGTCTCTGATCCAGTCTTCCTTTTGCTAAAGATCAATTATCCCTTTTTTGAGTATCCACTCATGTGGTTCTTATCTGCATTAGCAGAGATAGAAAAGGCAATAGGAGCAAGCTAAAGCCAGAACAAAGAAGATGGTCTCTGCCAGTCTTTCTCTTTTCCCCTCTCTATGCTTGCAAGTGGCTCTCCCATTGTACAAGTTGCCTTCTCTCTCTGGGCCTCAGTGTGCCCATCTTGGAAAGTGAATGGGTTGGACTAGATCAGGGCTTCTTAGCTTTTGTGTGACATGGACTGCTTCAGCAGTTTGGTGAAGCCTATGGACCCCTTCTCAGAACAATATTTTAAAATACATTAAAAATACATAGAATTACCAATTATATTGAAATAAAGATGTAACACCCCTCCCCAACACACACCAACTTTACAAGCCTCTTTCCAGCTCTGCATCCTATGTTCTGAGTCCCTTGCATCTCTCACATTCTGTTTCTGCAGGGTCTAGAAATCTCTTTATTTTGTCCTTGACAAAAAGTAAGGGGATCCTTTTTCGGGTAACTGGGCTAGAAGCATCTTTGTCCTTCCCTGACATCTGCACATGGGAAGAGAGCTTTCACAGCACCTGGCTCAGTGTATTTAACCTCCAGAGAGTAGTCCATAGATTACCCCATACCCTTGGCCATTGTAGATTTTCACGTGGGAAGAAGGAAAAGAAAAATCAAAGTTAAAAGCCTCCAAGAGCCCCTGAAAGTTTAGCCTTCTGAGTAGGTTGTTCATTAAAAGCTGTTTGTTCACAAGTATAAACATTAAAAAACACCCGGTCCTTTTTATAGTTTTAACTTGAGAGGCGTTTTCCTGCTGCTTCCCTGTCCTGAGCAGCTACTGTTTGTGTTTGAGGTAATAATATTCAAGAGCCTAGAGACGAGTTAGGAACATAACTACAAACTTTTATTAAGAGTTAGAGATTAATATCAGCTGCAGGGGCACTGGAAGAGAGACATCATTTAGGTTCCATCTGATTCCATTGTACATCCCAGAGCCCTCCAGCAGGAAACCTTGTGACAGTAGGCAATGAGGTGAAATCTGGGAACATTTGCCAATTAGCTGCTTAACTCTTTCCTGATCCAGGCAACATTATGTCAGGATCGTTCTTAGCCAGAGGATCCAGCCAATCTGGAGTCATCAAAGTTGGATCTAGCTGGTTCTGCTGCTGGGGGGAAGGGGAAGAGGGGGGATGTCTAACAGTTCTCTCACCTTTCATTGTTCTTGGTTCTCAGTTCCTGGTTCTCAGTTCCTGGTTCCAGATATAGACTGGAATCATTTCAGGAGGACAAGCTGAACAAGGGTAGAATAGGAGGAAAGAGAATGGAGAATTAAGGTTAGTGAGATCAGAGGGTATAGTGGATAGAGGACTGGACTGGAGTCAGGAAGAATCATGTTCAGCTCCTGCCTCAGACAACAGCTTGTGTGACCCTAGCCAGTTCACATAACCTCTCTGGGCCTCAGTTCCCTCATCTGTAAATTGAGATATACTGGATGACCTCTAAGGTCCCTTCCAAGCTCTGTATCTGTCAGGAGTGAACTGAGTCCATCAGTTGCAAGAAGGTTCATGCTGGGCATAGGTAAGGTTGTTGGGGGTGACTTCCCTGCCCCAGCTGATAGAAACAAAGTAACTCCTCAGGTGCTCTTGGTTTTCAAAGGCTAACTAGATCTTTTTAAAACATAAATTGGCCTGGGGAGGAGTGTAAGGAGAAAGGGGCTGCTTTTAAAAAGCCAGTTGTCTAAAGTTTTAATAAAGGTCACTTAGGCCAAGCCCTGCATGTCACAGATGAAGAAATGAGGCTCAGAGAATTTAACTAAGGTTACACTGTGAGTCAGTAACAGTGCCAACACCAGAATCTAGGTCTTCTGACCCCCATCCCCCTCCTGGGCCAGCACACTTTCTGCTACATCCCACAGCTGCTTCCATTTTGGCCATTTTGACTGACCAAAACGGTCATGGAATTCTTGGTCAGGAAGGGACCTTGAGAGGTCATTTCCTTTACACGCTATCCCCGGAGAAGCCTAAACTCAGGCCATCCTGAAATGGTGAAAACTGTGAGGAACTAGCTCCTTTTAAAATATCTCCATGAAAAAGGAGAGGAAAAAAGCCTTCCTTTGCTAAACTTTCTCTGCCAAGGAATTCTTCCCTAATCTAACTTGAATGTCTTATGTTACAGGTTCATTCGTTTCCTCTGGTTCTGTCCTCAGTGGAGATCTCTTAATACTTTTTTTTGGGTGGATATTTCTTTGGTTTTAAGATCCTACCAGCTGGAAATAATCTCTTCTTCCTTGGAATTAATGTAGTGCTTCATACCTTTCTTACTGAACTCCCACTTCCTCCCTTGCATTATCGTTATTTATATCTGTGACTTATCTCCCCCTACTAGGCTTTAAGCTCTATGAGGGCAGGAACCCTCCCCACCCCACTCTCCACCCCCCCCATTGCCCAGAACAGGATTTTGTACACAGTAGGTACTCAGTAGATGTTTGTTGTCAAGCCTTGAAATGAAAAAATAGTCTCTTCATTTGGAAACTGCAGTGTACCTTGACTGGATCAAACCTAATGCAAGCCAGCATTGACTGGCAAGCCAGTCTTATTTAGAAATGTGAGGCTCTGAAGTGAGGCAAGGCTGCTAAGGTGCCATTGTATTTCCCTCTCAAAGAATTAAGCCACAGTCCCCATAAGGTAACAAGAGAGAGTGAAGGCCAGTGAGGTCACCTAGCCAGCCCACCCCGGGTAGGTATTTTCTGGTGCTTTATCTGGTTTGGTTTTAAATGCCTTAAAATGCTGGGAGGCTGTTCTACCACTTTCCCCAGGAAAGTATTCCAAATACCATGGATCCCTCCCTAGAATGAAGTCAATTTTTTCTTTCTTTTTCTTTTTTCTTTTCTTTTCTTTCTTTTCTTTTCTTTTTTTTTTTTTGCCTTCTCCCTTCAATACAAGTCATCTTGGCTCTCCATCCAGTTCCCCTTAATTGCTGCTACCCTGAAGCGGTCCCTGGCCTTTTGTTATGTGACTGGGTTTTGTTGGCAAAGAAGGAAAGAGAACTAGGATCCCTGGGGTCTGAAGCCTGGTGGCCTTCTATCCCTTATTTTCCCTTGTCTGTATCCCTCTCAACACCTAACATAGTACCTTGCAAGCCCTAATATATGTTTGTTGAAAGAATGAATGAATGGGTGAATAAGGGGGAGCCTCAGCTTTATCTACCTCAAGTCCCACAAAGTGTGGGTGTTGAAATTGCTGGAACCAGAAAAGCATTGAACTAAAAATCAGACGAGTAGAAGCCCCAGCCCATTCATCAGCTAGCCATGTAGTAATGTTGGGTGCAAAATTCTTCACATCTCTCTGCCTTAGTTTCTTCCTCTGCAAAATGAACAGTTTTGGACTTGGACAATCATTCTCAGGTGCTTTCTAGTTCAAATAACATTTGAGTTTATGGGTCTAAGATGCCTTTTGGGGGTCAAATGCAAAGTGTCACCTCTTTGAGACAAAGGTCATTGAAAACTGGCAGCCCACAGAGAAAGGGATGAGTGAGTTGTTGCCTCGTTTCCTCCCTCACAGCTCCCTGGGCCCTACAGCCTAAGGTGGTGTTTCCAGACTGCCAAATACCCTTCCCTGAGCAGTCATTTATTCAGAGAGAAGCCTCCCCTTCCCTCCACCCCCCCCCAAATACACACACCCCCTTGTGACTTCCCAGTTAAAAACCCGAAAGGTGAGCTCCCAGGAGAGCTTTGGGCTACGGTAGAAAAGCCTTCCCAGCAAACAATAACAGTAAATAACGCTCCCTTGTCAACGTAATAAAAACGGAAACGGTTACAATGTTTTTTAATAAGCGTTCCCCATCAGTCTCTCTGGGCTGTGGGCACAGAGAGGGGCCCCACGCGTGGGGGAGGGGGGAGGAGGAGAGGGGTAAGCTGGGGGACCCGGAGGGGAAAAGAGGGGGTCCATCTATGACTGGAAGCACGCGTGGTTGAAGGGCGGCGGGAGATGTTGGTGGAGGACGTGGAAAAAAAAAACGAGTGAGAGACAAGGTTGGGGAGAAAGCTCGCTGGGGTCATGTGAGTGAGAGGAGACCGGGAAGCAAGCTCCTTGAGCTAACACGGTTGCCATGACTACGTGGCAGCGAGGAACAGGAAGCAGCCAAAATAGAATCGCATTCTGCTGAGGCCTGCACGAGCCAGGCCCCCCTCCCAGCCCGCAGGAGACGGTTACCAGGGAGACCTCGGTGAAAGGGAGACTGCGGCGCGCGGCCCCGTCCCTCTCTCCTGCCTCCTGCTTCCCTCCTCCTGCCCCGGCCTCGCGGGCGGCTCGTTAGAGCCTGCGGCTCGCGGGCACCTTCTCAGGGATCGGGTCGGGGGGGTGGAGGTGGGAGGGAGGCAGTGCCCCCCATCCCCCCTGCGGAGAGAAAGCATGGGAAACGTGGGGATCTGGGCCCTCAAACACATGCACCCCTTCATTCCTCACCCCACCATGCAGACACCACCCCCATTTCCATCACCTCCAGATCCCTACAACAGCATCTCTGGCTTTTTTAAAAGCAGCCCTTATTTCCTTCCTCTCCTCCCCAAGCCAATTAAAAAAAAAAAAATCTGGTTAGCCTTTGAAAAGCAGGAGCATCTGGGGAGTGATTTTGTTTCTAGCAGCTGGGCGTGGGGGAAGCCACCCCACCAGCCCTGCTTCTGCCCTGCATTGACCCTCTAGCAGCTGACGGGCTCACTTCACTCCTGTCAGATACAGAGCTTGGAAGGGACCTTAGAAATCACCCAGTCTATCCCTCTCATTTTACGGATGAGATAACTGAGGCCCAGAGAGGTTAAGTGATTTGGCTAGGGTCCCCTAAGCTAGTAAGTGTCTGAAGCAGGAACTGAACACAGTTCTTCCTGATTCCAAGTCCAGTGCTCTCTATCCACTACACCCTCTGTCTTACTAACCTTAATTCCCCTCTTCTCTTTCGTCCTGTTCTTCCCCATGCCTAACTATAAACTATAATGCTTTTCCTTAGTAAAGATCTTGAAGAAAAAAAATGAAATCAAATCCCAGGCTCCTGGCTGTTCCTGTTCACCACCAAACTAGGTCACTCATATGAAAGTTGCCAAGAAAAAAAAGTTGAGGAGGGAACCCTCAAATCTGTAAAACACATATAGAGACACCCTCAAAGGAGCTTATTTCTGCCAAGCTATATGGGAAGTCTAATTTGCCTCTGGTTTTTCTGAGTGGTAGGGGTTGTTGTTGGGGGGGATTGTCTGCTCTCTAGCTTTGTTTTAGAGTGTGTTTGTGAGGTTTTTTTTTTTCTTTTGCTTTAAATGAGGGTCAGAGGTCCCTTTGGGGTTAGGGAGTTTAGAGTGGGGGAGGGAGGATCACCTCTGAGCAGACAGGGCAGGAGGGCTCAGAGGGGCAGGTCGTGAGGTCTGGGCTGTTGCCTTGGGATGGGAGGCTTGACTCCCGCCAAAGTCATCAATGAGCAAAAGTTATCACCATCTGCTGCTAGCTCCCCAGCTGATGCACAGCAGGGCAGAAGCCTCAGGGTCCAGGAGAAAGGAAATGTCAGCTTTGGCCATTGACTGGTTCCCAGTTCCCCAGAGAAGAGTAGGTCCAACATCCTCTGACACCTTACTCCCTGGGCTTCTACTTGTGGGAATGGTGGTTCTAGTCTCTTTTTGAATTATATGGGCCTAGACCCTAGAGGGAGAAAAACATGGTCCCAAAGATTCACAAAAAAAAGTTTTTGGGTTTTGTTTTGTTTTGTTTTTTTGGAGGGAGGAGGTTCTGAAGCCAGAACAGCCTTGGCCTTTCAAAATAAGCACTAAACAAGAAGGCATTAGGAGAGACTGGTCTTCCTATACCCAGCAGTGATTTGACCTCCCCAGCCAAGTCTTCTCCTGGCTGGACGAGAAAAAGGCCCTTGTATTGGGCTGATGGACTGAGTACCTTGATGGGGATTGAGCTCACATGCTTGACTAGTGTTGCACCCCCCCCCCCCACTCCTGAGCACAATGCCTTGTGTCTGGAGAGAGAAAGGATCTTGTGGCCCAAAGGGGAAGGAAGCCAGGAGTGAGGAGAATAGGGGAGGGGATTTTCACCAATATCCTTATTTGGTTTCTTTAACTTTTTCACAAATTTTCTTGTTGCCTCCTCTGAGATGGAAGTGGGAAACAGTCCCTAAAGAGGTATCTGTTCTGGTGACCTTGAAGCTACAGTATGGAAAAAGGAGAAGAAAAGAGATGTCATTTTCATACATAACGGGTCAAGGTGAATCACATCTAGGGTCCATCCCTTGCAAGATTTGTACACAAGTTAACAGGTTTAAAGCAGGGCTTCTTAACCTCTTTTGTGTCATGGATCCCTTTGCCTGCCTAGTGAAGCCTTTGGACCCCTGAGAACAATGTTTTAAAATAATTGAAGGAAATATTAAATTATAAGTTATAGACCAGTGAAAATCAGGATGTATTTTTTTACCCATCCAAGTTCATGGACCTCCTAAAATCTATTCAGGTTAAGAACCCCTGGGTTACAGTCAATATCACAGGGAATCTTGAAGAGGGGTGGGAAGGAAAAAATCATGAAAAGGAAGACTCAGAAAGGTATGTGGTAGGAGGTGAAGATGGGCAAGCTCCATTCCTTTGCTGTGGTGGCAGGGATAGGGTAGAAGAAATTTTGGGCTGATGGCATTTAAATAAGCTTTTTTTTTTTTAAAGTATCAACGATCTCCTTCCATACCTAGCTCCATTCTTGAGTCACTGCCCATTCTCCATGGATGGAGGTAGTTAATTTCTACTTTACCAAAGCTGTTCCCAGTCAGGGAATTTCTACTCTTTCCCCTTATTTTCTACCCTTCTTTCATATTTTCCTTCCCCTTATTTCTCCTTCATAACTCAGTTCTTCCTTACATAGTCTTCTTTTCTTTTTGAGCTCTGTACTAGTGTTATCTTATCTTTGTTGAGACCATAGATGCTTTATATCAGGTCACTTGGTGCTCATAGGCTTTTCTGCATGAGTCCCTAACTGCATATGTTGGTGCTGTGCATCAACATATATGTACGTATGTGTATTGGAAAAATTCAAAGCTCTATTCCCCCAACCTGACTTACTGATGCTTGAGGAGAAAGCTACAGTTACCATTTCTCAAGTTCCTCCCCACTCGTCCGCCATTTACAACATCAGGTTGTGGTCTCTAATAACTCATGCTGATGCTTAGTATCCAGATGGCCCAGTTAATCGAGCTGGAAGCAATAAATCTCTGTTATTGTTGCTGGTCTCACCACTCCTCACCACGGCGCTGACCATCGTCACCTCGAAGCCTTCCACGATCTGCTGCTCTTCTAGGCTGAGTCTCTGTGGCCTTCCCTGTCTCTCTGTGCAGTAAAACCACCCAGCAATCACCCATCCCACTGCTCATGGGTGTGGAAATTGAGACTTTTCTTTACCAATAACATGGTACCTCCTGAGGAACTGATCCGTATGGGGACTGGGCTTGTTGCCAGCTTTTCTTGCCAGGCATAATAAACCCTAGTGCTGCCTGACCGTATGTAGTTCACATCCTCTGCCTCTCCTTGGAAGGACAGAGAAGGCTTCTTTTGGGTGGCAGATATGTGTACATATATATCCAAGGTCATGAGTACACAGCTTTGTGGGAGCATCTGATTTGTTGTCTGTGGATATTATTACCATATACATAGCTTTAGCATACATGTACATGTATTTAATCATGTATTTGTACATTTGTACATGCTTTAAGGCATATTCATGTACACATATACACCCATCCCACTCACTTTGGTGTGGGTGCATACATGAATCTCTCCATTTATGTGCATTGGGTTTCTATTTTTGCTACTCTCCAGCACGTGTGTGAGCCAAGTGATCACAAATGCACATGAATGGGGGTGACACATGTTCAGGAACATTTGTGCTTGTGTGTCTATGTGCACAAATCTCCAACGAATTTCACTGTCTCCTGCCTTTAACGCTCCTCTGAGGTTCCTGTGGCTTCCTCTGCAGTGACAATGTTATTAGACTTTGTCCCTAGTAAGAGCAGCTTCTAAACCCCGGCATCTGAGAGGCACCAGGTCAATAGGGCCTTAATAAAGCAAGCAGGGGAGTCAGCGGTGACTGTGTAAAAGGCCGAGGGGGCCAGGTGCAGTTTGAATGCCCTAATGAAAGATGCTAGGCGGTGGGGGGAGGACCATACTGACATCTCCTGCTTAGAATGAATATCCGCTTCTTTATTCCCTCAGCCCATCAGAGGAGGCAGCCCAGTGCTGAAGAAAAAGTCTTGAGCTAGGAGGTGGGAGACACGGATTCTAGTTCTGGCTTTGACACTTCATCATCTGGGTCACATTAAGCAAGTCACTTCCTCACTCTCTAGACCTCGGTTTCCCCCTCTGTAAAATGAGAGAGGTGGATTCTTTCCCATTCCAGCATTCCAAACTCTTAAGGTCCCTTTCAGCATGAATGTGTTATGTACTAGGGTCTTATCTCATTTTCATGCACTATACTCTGTACTCCAAATTCCTCATCTTTCTGGAGGAATACAGAGCCAGGTTCCTTCTAGCTCTGAAATAGAATGATTTCTATGACTATTCAGTAAACTAGCAGCTTGAATTCTAAGTCCTAATAAAGGGATGATATCCCAGGACTTTACAATGGGCTAGGACCATCTCCAACCACAAAAAACATAAAACATTATAAGGTTAAGGTAAATGAATCAATTTTGCATCATTTCACTTATGGCCTCCTTTTCTAGAGATACTTCTTTCAATATGCTGAGTGTGATTGATCTCCTGGGGTTGAGGGGAGGGAGAAAAGAGTAAGGGGGAGACAAGGTGACATGCCCCAGGGGCCCTTCAGTTGTAGCTGGGCTGGAAAAGGTATCCCTACTCCAACCTCCCAACCTCCCCCTTAAAGCTCTGTGAAATAGAGAAAAATCACTGAAGGTCTGGAGGCTTGGCTCCACTTCCATCCCCACTCTCTAGATTTCATCTTTGTCTGTCTTGTGCCCCACCTTCTCCGGCTCCCAGCTCCCAGCTCCCAGCTCCAGCTGGGGCCTGAGGGGAGAAGAGATGAGCATCTTTGCCAATGTTAAAACTGGCACCGTCTTTTCCTGTAGCCCGGGAGCACTGCCTGCTAGGCGCCTGTCACCACACTGCATCCCGCACCTGCCACGAGGGTGGCTGGCTCCCCGCTCTCTCACCTGACAGAGCAGATGTGTCTCAGAGGCACCAAAACAGGACAGGTGTGGCCAGAGAGAGTCATCTAGCCCCAGCTTGCAAAGACCTTACTGAAGGTATTGATTTGAATAGGGAGGGAGAAGCAGCATTTGCTTTGGTGTTCTCCTTCACCGAGACCCTGGTTTCTCCAGTCAGAGTGTGGTTATAGCTCACCTTTGCAATTACTAACTGTATGACCTTGGATAAGTATCTAACCTTTCTGGGCTTCAGTTTCCCCATCTGTAAAATGAGGGGCTTAGACTAAATAAACACTAAATTCCCCTCCATCTCATGACATTCTGGGATCTATGATTAGGCAAATCTAATATATGAAAATTTATATTTATAGGAATAATAACCACTTCAATCTGTATAGTATTTTATAAATGCTTCCACATCCATTATCTCAATGATGTGAAATAGGACAAGTAGGCATTATCATCTCCATTTTACAAATGAACAGGCTCAGAGATGGGGGAGAAAGGACTTGTCCAAGGTCATGCAGTGAATTCATGGCAATGTTTTTGAGAATAGAATCTACTTTTCCTAATATTCAGGACAGTACTTTCCCACTACACCAAAGGGGATGTCTTTATATGAAAGGAGTAGATATCATATAGTCCTACTCCCTCATTTTATAGATGAGTAAATCGAGGCTCTGAGGTGAAATGACTTGCCCAGTGTTAAATATATAGTAAGTGGTAGACTCAAGATTTGAACCCAGGTCTTCTATGTCCAGATTTTTACTCTACAAAAGAATTCTCTGGAAGGTTCCTCTAGATAGCATGTTTATTATGTTAAAATATTTAATTTATAATAAAAATTGATTTATACAAACCTTTCCTAAATAGATATTTTTACTAAAGTATGATGTATTATTTAATAAAGTAAGGTCCATATCTATGGAACATTTTCTCCTCAGCTGTTCGGGGAGGGGGGGTTTATGTTTCAGTGACTATTCTTACTTCCATTTTGGGAAAGGCTGAGTTGGAGATCCCTTAAAAACTGCTCTCTCCTCTTCACTCTGAGCCCACTCCCACCATGATATTTGCCGGAAGTTCATGTACACGTTGGACTTTGTTGGCTCTGGAACCCTTGGCAGCTCAGGCCACATCCTCCCATGCCTTATGTTCCTGCCCTCCCCACCCCCAGCTCCCTCCTTGCCTTTTCCTGCACGGCTGCACTTTTCTGAGAGGGGCGGGTGCAAAACTTTCCGGGCAGTGTTTCCCCGGGCAGCTCTGAAAATTAATTGGCCTTTAATGTGCCATAGTATTTATTTTAATTAGCAGGGAAATTGACCAATTTCTTAATAAGGGGCTTTGTAGAGACTTGGTATGGGGGGAGGGATTGAAGGGGTTGGGTGTGAACAAGCCACAAGATCTTCTCAAACAAATGAAGGGTGTATTTTCTGCAGTTTGTAAGGCTTTGGTCCTTCTGCTGTGGTAGGCTTTCCAAATGGAGGCAGAAATGATGAAGGTGGATCACAGAATCAGAATAAAGGAATTTTAGAGATATGAGGAATCATAAATGGAATGGCCTATCATAGCCAGCCTGCCTATATTCAACCAAGCTACAGGACCAGAGGCAGGATGACAAGAGGGTTGGGTCATAGGTCAAACTATGTCTGTTGCCCAGCATAAGAACATTTCTCCCTTCTCTGAACTCCAATAGCAATTCGTGTGTATCTCAGAGAATCACAAAATGCTAGAGCTGGAAGGAACCTTCCAAGATCATTCGGTCTATCACCCCTATTGTACAAACAAGAAAATTGAGGACAAGAGAGATGGTGACTTGCCCAAGATTACACAGTGCCAATTCTTCTGATGATGTTTCAACATAGGTCTCAGGAAGAAGAAAAGGGGAGTAGGAAGAAGATATGCCCATTGTCTTATATCCCTTGTAACTGGCTGGTTGAGCAAGTAGGTCAACTAGGAATACTTTATCAAATATACTTTCTCTTTCTACATTAAAAATATATACACATACATGTAGATATAGATATAGGTATGTAGATAAAGATCGATACACATATATAAAATCAACTGTAGTCAACTAATGTATCAAATATATATGTTATACACATACACATGCACATACACATACATGTACTCATACCCAATAAATATGTCTAAGGCCAATTTTAAACTCAGGTATTCTTGACTCCAGGCTCAACACTCATTTACTATGCTGGTTTCTCCTCATGTTGGAATCATTACGTAACTTTTATCATTTCATTACCCTCCCTGGGGTTTCCCACTTTTATTGTACCTTTCCTGAGATGAGGTCCAGAACAACAGATACTATCTCTGTTGTAGACACACCATGACTTTGTATGTTTGCTTCCAATGTACTAGTCACTCCCTTTCACTCTGCAAGGAGAAAGAACCAAGGAGGAGAATATTCTTTCTGACCTGAACCAACCTGTTGATGAACCAATTACTTCTGCCCTTAAGGTGTGTGCTATGGGATATCCATGTACGTTTTTCTAACAGTGCGGCCTGAGGTATTGAGCCTTCCAAATTACTTCTGTGGGGGTTGTAAAGATATCAAAGCCTTTCATAGAATGATGAACAATGAAGTTTTAGCAAGGACCCCAGTTACTTTATCTGACCTTGTACCACCAGGCAGAACCATCCAGGATTTCTAATGTCAAAGAAGAGATTCTTCATAAATCTAAGAGAAGAGTAGATAATCATTTCATTCAGGTTGGAGTAAGAACCAGACTTTAAAGTCTCAGTAAAGAAAATTTCACACCCTATTTGGCCCACTTCTCTGTATTTGACTAGTTGATCACCAGAACGGTTTTCTTTGTTTTTTTTTTTTTTTCAGTGACCTTTCTACATTAATTCTAATAAGCTTATACCCCAACACTGCAATGGATCTCTGATCTTATCAACGTGAATACCTTTTCCAATGATTCAGAAAGTAATCTTTCTATGCTTATCCAATCTGCACAACTCTTGTCTATGAATTTCCATAAATCCACCATGGGGGGAGGATGTCAACCTAATGTGCTAGGGTAGGGACCTTACCATACCTTTTTTGATATTATATAGACACCAATGGAGCCAGTGGGCTGTCAGTTTTCTGTCACTCTTGTTGCATGATAAACCCATCTTTTCCCCAGTCATTTATTTCTCAGAAGAAAGTCCTCTATGCCAATGGTGTCAAGCTCATATAGAACTGGGGATCACCAAACCATGCATAGATCCTCACAGGAAAATATTGACTTAGAAAAGCACATATTAGTACTATCTATGTTATTGCATTTTTATTTATTTTGTTAAATATTTCCCAATTACATTTTAATCTAATTCATTTCAAACTCAGGATTGTCGTACACTGCATGTGGCCAGTGGGCTGCTTGTTTGGCACCTCTGCTTTATTTAGAACTCTCTCTTTTTTTTTTTTACATTTAATTTTTATTTTTTCTCAATCACATGTAAACAAAAAACTATAACATTTGCTTTTTAAAGTTTTGAGTACCAAATTCTCTCCCTCCCTCCCCCTTCCTTGATAAAGCAAGAAATTTTATATAGATTATACATGTGTAGTCATGCAAAAATTTCCATATTAGCCATGTTACAAAAAAAAAGATTAAAAACAACAATAACAAAATTTTAAAGTGTGTGCTTTGATCTACATTCAGACTCCATCAGTTCTTTCTTTGGAGATGGATAACATTTTCCATCATAAGTCCTTTGGAATAGTTTTGGTTTATTATATTGCTGAGAATAGCTAAGTCATTCACAGTTGATCATCATTCAATATTACGGTCACTGTGTACAATGTTCTCATGGTTCTGCTCATTTCACTTTGCATTAGTTCATGTAATTCTTCCCAGGTTTTTCTTGCCATTTCTTATAGCACAATGTTATTTCATAACAATCATACTACTTGTTCAGTGATTCCCCAATTGATGGGCACCCTGTCAAATCTTAATTCTTTGCCACTACCAAAAGAGCTGCTATAAATATTTTTGTACACATAAGTCCCTGTCATTTTTCTTTGATACTTTGGACCTCTTTTCCTTACAATTCCTTATTTTATTGTGTTTCAGTCTGCCAGTACCCACTGTCCACCTCTCCTTTGCTCTTTGAGTGATCCTCAACCTCAGTTCTTTGGAGACTGTAGTATTCCATGCCTTGCAGTCATACAATATCACCAGAAGAGTAATGGCAGTAAAAAGTTGGGCATTTGTCTCAGAAAGAAGCTTGGAGTCATGAAAAAGTTGCCTACTTTCCTAAAGAAGATATATATGTATATACATATGTACATATATACATGTGTGTGCATATACATACATATGCATACATGCATGTATATATATGTAATTTCTTTCTGTTCAATTCTTGGCTCAGGTTGCTTGCTTGTAATGTTGATTCAAGATATATATGTATATATACACACACATACACATATTTGTATATATACATATATACACACATATATGTATATACACATACACATACACATATACATATGTGTATATTTGTTGTTGGTAACAAAAAAGATAAAGGGACATATATATATTTGTGTGTGTATATACACACACATATACACACATTTGTATATATGTGTGTATATATATATATATATACACACATTCATATTGATAGATAAGCTCTATGAATTGTTTGTCCAACTGCATATCAATGTACACAATAGGCATTTTTCATCCCCTTGGTTTTCCCTGTTTGCATAGTTAGGCTGAACTCTTTTGAATGATTATGGATCTCATTTAGGAATCTTTGCAGCATTTTGGGGATTGATGGAGTTAGCACTATGTCTGTTGTAAATAGGAGCATCTGGAGAATCTTTCCATCTGTAAGGAATTTCTCTTTGATTTGGATTTTTGCCATGATAGTAGCAACACTTTTTGCAAGCGTACATTTATTTTATGTCTCATTTGCTGATAATAATGATAGTGACTGAGCAAGTTACCTTAGTTGTTAACCTTTTCCAAGGATTTTTCATTATTTTGACATATGCAAGTGAGATACTTTCTTAAAGGAGAGCCTTTAAGGTGGGATTTTGCCCTACAAAATCAAATGCTTTAAAAAATCGTCATCAAAAAGTAAAAACTATTGTATCTTGCATTCTCTCCATCTTTGGGGCAACTGGGTGATTGTAAAGGTATGGTTTACTGTAGAATATCATTGGCAGAAGCAGTTTCCCTTCCTCACCTTCATTAAGGATGCCTTAGGTGCATATGTAGGTTATTTTCATAAATATTTCTAGGATGGGAAAATAGGCATGTGGACTGGTAATTATTGATATTCATTTGGTCCTCTTTCCGTGGTAATAATAAAATTCAAGATTTTTTCTCTTGGCTTTGCTATCTTCCTCTCTTTCAGGTACTTTACAGATTGATCTCTTAAGATGATGTTATTGACTCCAGAATGAAGCTCCTCTCTGAGCACTCACTCCAGGTCAGCTGCTTTTCATATCTTTGTTTCCTTCGATGCCATTTCCACTTCTTCTTGTAGCACCTCTGGGACTGCAGTACTAGAGTCCAAATATGATGACTTCACTATTCTTTATGATGAAAAGACTTATAAAAATCTGTACAAATGTTTTGTCTGTTTGTTGTTCTCCTTTTAGCTTCGTCCTTTAATACTTGTGAGATGATTTTGCTGTGTTGGATCTTTCATGATGCTTTCTTTTAAATTGTTTTTCTCTCCATTGATTTTTGCTATTTCATTAAATAATTATTTTCGTAATCTTCTGTAATACTTACTTGTGCTTTTAAAAATAAGATTTCATAAAAGAGTTTCTATTCTATTTAATTATATTCAATGTTGTCCTTGGCTTCCCAGTCTCTTCTCTTGGCAAAGAGATCAAGGGCTTACTGGCTGAGGAGGTTTCTAGGCTCTATTGTTCTCATTATGTCATTTAATTTACATTGGTTAAACTTCTTTCAGAAATGTTAATAGTCTATATCAATGTCTGTTCTTTTATCCATGTATCCTTTTTTGGGTTACCAACAACTTATTTTTTTAATAGGTCAGGTTGGAGTTATGTTAATTGAATGGTATTTATTTATCTTATTTTTCCTCTTTTAGTTTTTTAAAAATTTATTTTTATTTTTCACTAACAAGTCATGATCTGACTGTGCACAGATAGCTGATTCAGGAATGACTGCTACTTTAATAAAAAGTCATTTTCTGTTTGTTAAAATATGTTTCATTGTTTTAAAAAAAAATAACATGGTTGGGGCAGCTAGGTGGTACAGCAGATAGAGCCCGGGAGTCAGGAGGACCTGAGTTCAAATCCCACCTCAGACACTTGACACTTACTAGCTGTGTGACCCTGGGCAAGTCACTTAACCCCAATTGCCTAAGCAAAAAAAAAACCAATAACCAAAAAACATGGTACTCACCATGTCTGGTATGTCTCAATTCTTTTCTTATGGTAAGTATTCATGATACATAGGCATGAGGCTTCTGTGAAGTCCACAAGCCTTTGGCCTTTCTTGTTTCTTGCTTCCCATTTTTTTTTGCCATCTCCCCCTATAAATTAATTAAAGTCACTGAATATCAAAAATTTTTTTGATTTAGAGGATATTATTGAGGTCTTCATAAAAAGTCTCTACTTCTTCCTCTTCCTCCATAACAGATGGTGGTGCATTACCTGCAGTTATTTTCATGGTTGTGTTTCTCTAAATGCTGATCATAAGCATCGTAATATGAGATGCCCAAAGGCCCCATGAAATGCTATTTCTTATTGTTTTTGGATACATTATAAAGAACAACTTCACCAAATTCCTTATTTGCCTCTCCAAGGAAAATCCCTGAGCTGTGCTTCCATTTAACTATACCTTCTTTTTGTCTTCTGGTTTCATTTACAGTGACAGTGTCAAGTTTTATATGATTGAGTTCCTGTAGTAGTATGTCCTCTTACTGGTTATTAGACAAGTGTTTCACATTTAGATTACCAGTAGCTAAGTTAATGTTTATAGGAAGTCTAGAAACTATAGGAATCTTTCTACCTTTGGCTCCCCACCCCCTTTCCACCAATCTGCCACCACCACAGCAATAGAAAGGAGTTGCAAAGATCTGAGGTCCATTTTGTATTCTTTTTGGTTTTGTGGGTTGCTTTGGCCAAAGATTTTATCATCAAGTGGCCAGCCTTCCTGGGGGAGAGTCTCTCTAGGCTCAGCCAGGCTAGTCCTCATCAAATACATTCCATCACTGAGATTCTCCTTGAAGCATTTCCAGCACGGTAGGCTCACCTCCACAACCATGATGAGGCATTATTAGAGTAGGACGTGGGTTACTTTAATCCAGCTGGTATCTCTTCCACTTCTTGCTCCATTCTCCATATTATTTCTCCCAATATGTAATGCCTTCTTCCCCTGTTTCTCTGCTTAACCTTAAAGACTTATCTCCTCTGTGAAATCCTCTGTCTCTAGTCCAGTCACACTGACCTCTCCTTTCTCTGAACTCTTTGAATACATATGGGCTATAACACTAGAGCTCATACTCTGTTATAACCATTCTCCCATTGTTCTCTATTTCATGAGGAAAACTTGCCTCCTCAACAATGTTGCAAGGAAAGAACACTTGATTTGGAATCATAAGACTGAGATCCACAGCCCAGCTATGCCACTTACTGGCAATGTGACTCAGGGTAACATCATTTCATTTTTCTTGACCTCAATGTCCTGTCTGTAAAATGGAGGCATCAGATAAGATGGCCTCTCGGGTGTCTTCTACTTATGAAATTCTAGGATTCTTTGAGGGCAGGGCTTGAGTCTTCTTCTCTCATATATCCCACAGCACGTAACACATTCTAGACATTCAGCTAACTGGTCATAGATTGATAGAGTCAGTTGTTTCATAGTTAACTTGGACAAAGAAAAAATAGGATTGTTTAGTAAGTCAGTGGCTGGGCAGGCATTGAATCCTGGAGTCATAGGCTCCTTGCATTTCAAGGCCGAGCTTCTGTTCTCCAAAGAGAGAATCTGAGTTACTCTTCCCCTCTCCTCAACTTGTCTTACAGGGTTTAGAACCCCAGAGCATCCACTGGGCATCCAAAAGTCCTTTTAGTGCCCCAGTTTTTATACTCAGAAGCTCTTTCACTTGTAGCAATGACTTTTCCAAACATAGGTTCTTTGGGTTTCCATGGATGAAAGACTTTGTGATATAGATAGTAGGTTAATAGTTCTCAAAGGGTGTGCTGCTACTTTCACTAGGTGCACTGTGAAATCCCCAGCTCCCACTCCCAGCCGCACTTTGCGATCTTATTTTCCTGACTGTGTTTGGAAGGTCATAATAGCTCTCTGCCCTCACGGGGTGGAAAACTGCTTCTACTGCTTGGAATCCTGAGGAAGAAGTAAAAAGAAGAGGTTAGGGGATGGGGCAAGAGAAAAGAAAGGCAGAGGAATCTCAAGACTAAACACCTGGCGGTCTAGGAACCCTTCTTTTTGCCAGTTTTGATGTTAATTATGCCATGATTCCTCACAGCAAAGAGAACTATGATGTGAGCAAGAAATGTTTGAGAATCACTATGACAGGCAATTGGTAAGGGAAGATATGGGTAACTGGAGAATCCAAACCTACTCCACTAGAAGATTATAATCTTTTTGGTTGTCTACTCTCATTGTTTTTAATATAAAATAATAATGATTACAAGAGTTATTTCTCCACTAAAATCCTTTTCCAATGCTTCATTATCGTCTAGAGGTGACCTTGGCTCCTTGAAGGCCATGCCAGCTGAAAAGGCCACCGAACTAAAAAGACTTGGAGTGTGGACCTGGTGACAGACTGTATGTCTATCATCTGAGGTCCAGCGTGGCCAAGTTTAGAGAGTCCTGTCCCTAGCTCAGCCACTGGTCAATGCATTTTTTTCTACCATAGCAATTCACGAAGACATCTCATATGTCATTGGCAGGAACACTCACACTGATAAAATAATGGATCTTTTGAAGTACTGAATAATAATAGGATAGGGATAGGGGCTGGACCTATGATTTCATTGTTATAGGGAACTCCCAGATGGGGAAATTCCATCTACTCGTGCAGGTTGATGCCTTTTCTTCAATTTAGGGTCTCTTAAAGAGTTGCCTAGAATGCTGAAAAGTTAGTGACTTGCCTGTGGTCACATAGTCAGTATATGTCGCAGGTGGGACATATTGAAGAAGATGAATAAGGTTAACACCCAACATCTATAGTTCTTAACAATTTTCAAAGTGCTTTCATATACATTATTTCCTTTGATCCTCTCCACAAATTCCTGAGGTTAATAGACCCAGGATTGTTACCTCTACTTTGTAGATTAAGAAACAGGTTCAGGGAGGCTCGGGGTAAGTGCCTTAAAATCCTAGAATTTAAGACAGCAGGGATCTTAGAAATATTGAAGGTCAACCCTTTTCTTTTCTTTCTTTCTTTTTTGCTTTTTGTTGAGGCGGTCGGGGTTAAGTGATTTGCCCAGGGTCACACGGCTAGTGTCATGTGTCTGAGACTGGATTTGAACTCATGTCCTTCCGAGTTCAAGGCCAGAGCTCTATCCACTGCACCACCAGCTACCCTAACCCCTTTATTTTGCAGTTGAAGATATCAAGGAGGCGGAGAGAGGAGGGACACTATAGCTGGTCTCACCCCTTTCTAAAGGTTGGTTGTACAGTAGCTACATGGCCAGGTTGGTCCTAGAATCCAGGTCTCCTGACCAGGGCACTTTTTGCTATATCGTGCCTTTCCAAATTCACACGACAAGAGGGTGGTGGAGCTACCATTACAACCTAGGTGTCTCAACTTCCAGGCCAGTGTCAATCCCAGGAGAAAACATACTGTCTCTTCTTCCTTGATGCTGTCCATATATCTCCTTTGGACAGAATCACAAGACTGAAGAATCACGTGTGTTTTGTTGTTGTTGTTGTTGTTACTGAGGTTTGTGAGAGATTTCAAACCATAGGCTGGAATAGTGAGTGTTCTTCCCTGACCTGCCCAGCCCCAGTTGTGTGTGGTTCAAGGAAACCAGCTGGTGAGGGGTTAAGCAGCTCTGCTGTGATGGTTTCATCCCTTTGGGGACCCCTCACTCATTTTGCGACGGGTGCTGAAAGGCAAGGCACTGATGGGGCTCCTTTTTATTCTGGTGCACGCAGATCTAGAGGCTCTGGACAGCGGCACAGCTGTGCTCTGTTGGCCTGGCCTTGCAGATGGATGGAGAAAGGGATGTGTGTGTGTGTGTGTGTGTGTGTGTGTGTGTGTGTGCGCGCGCACGCACGCCTGAAACCTAATTGTCTGCTGTCTAATCCGTCAGCCAGGGGGACAGCTTGCACGAGCCCCTTCCAGGCAGGCTGATAAATGCAGCTCAGCTAGGGCCCCTTTGCGACAGGGTTGGGCTTAATTGGTATCAGGACGTGCATGGACTGACTCCTCCTGGTCCTTTCCTACCCTCCCTTGCTGCCTCCTTCACCCCCCACAGATCCTGGAGCATGGCTACCAGCCGAATGCACCACAAATACCTCCACCCCTGCTCCCCTACCCCTGAAGGATGTTAGAGGCTTGGCTTTCAGAGCAGAAGGCACAAGCTATACCAAGGGTGTGGCCAGTGTGACCATTACTATCAGCTCTGTGTATGTGTGCTTAATACATGTGGTATAGATAAGAGAGGTAGGGTGCATGAAGGAAGAGGACTGAGTGAATGGGCTAGGTTGAGGTGCCTTTTAAATCATGGGCAAGGTTTGTTCTCAACTCACCATTCGTTCATCACTAGAAACATTTTTAAAAGCTGAGATTGGTGCTGGAACATGGAGCTGAAGCCTAGGGAGGGTGAGGGCAGGAATACTATCCTACCACAAGCTCGATAAGAACACAAGAAGCATAGTCATAGGGTCATAGAATCATAGATTTAGAGCAGGAAGGGATCTCCAAGGCCATTTAATCTAACTCCTTCATTTTACAGAAAAGAAAACCAAGTCCCAGAGAGGTTAAAGGGAGACTTGTCTAGGGTCCTATAGTGGTAAGTAGTGGGCCTAGGATTAGAATCAAAGTCTTTTGACTTCAAATCCAGTCTTTTCCACTGCATCAGCCCTGGTATCATCATGTGTTTTCAGTGCCTCACTTTAAGACAACTGTTAAAAAAGTGAAGGTTGACCTGAGGAGGGCAACCAGGAGGATGAAGAGATTGTTCACTATGTTGTATGAGAAGCAGTTGAAGGAACTGAGGATGTTTGGCTTGGAGAAGAGAAGGCAGGGGGGAGGAGGGAGGTGGCGAGAAGAGGGACACTATAGCTGGTCTCACATATTTTAAGGAATGTCATATTAGAAAAAAGAAGAGACATTTGTATGTGGCTCCAGGAGTCAGAATTTGGACCGATTTTTCCTCATCTCTCAAATGAGAGGGTTGGATTAGATAATTTCTAAGGTCCCTTCCAACTCTGAATCCCAGAAGCCTATAATCTTAAATTCTAGAGAAGAAGATTTTTGGCTCAGTATAAGAAAGAGCTTAACAATTAAGTCTGTCCAACAATGGGATGGGCTGTATTATGAGATAGTGAGTTCATCATCACTGGAAGTGTTCAAGTAGAACCTGTTTAACCATCTATCAGGGTTGTTGAAAAAGGGAATCCTACAGGGACTAGGAGATTAGAGTAGATAATTCTTCAGGTTATTCTGAGATTCTGTGGAGAAGTAGAAAAAGCATTGGATTTGAAAGAGTCAGTGGTACCCTGGCTCTGGAGTCAGAGGACATGGGTTTAAAGCCTGACTCTGATGCTTACTACCTTTGTGACCATGGGCAAGTCGTGTAACCTCTGTGAGCTTCTGTTTCCTCATCTGTAAAAGGAGGGGATTAGACTGGATGATCTCTGGAGTCCCTTCCAGCTCTCGATCAAGGTCTTATGATGCCAGATCATCAGAGCTCATATTCCAGCTCAACCACTGGCCACGGCATACAACCTTGGAAACATCACTGTACCTTTTTGGCCCTCAGTTTCCTTATCTGTAAAATGAGGTAGTTGGACTAGATTATTTCTAAGGTCCATTCCAGATCTAAATCCAATGATCTTGTATCCTAGGCGTGTATGGTCATGCCCAGTTTGCCTAACATGGAGGCCACTTTTTCCTCTATCACTGTCAAGATTGAGCTGTGATCTCACTTTCCCACCACTCTGTTTCTGTTGCTGTCTTTCTCTGTGTTTAGAGGGTGAAGATCCTAGCTCACCTATGGTGAAGAAGCCAGGAACTGAACTAGTGAGAGAGTGGTGGAAAAGAGAGCTAACAGCTTAGTCTTACCAGTTTTAAAGATGCAGGCAGCCAATCAAAGGAGGCTGTTCCCATCCGTGTGGTAGGGGGCATAAAAGACTCGATTTTAGGCAAACTGGGCATGCCCAACATGCCTGGGGTACATTATAAATAGGCATTTAATAAAAATTTAAATGATGTTGAATCAGGAAATCCAACTATGTAGATCTTTTATTGGAGAGCAGTGGGAGGTGGGGTGAGGGAAGGTCTAGCCAGTCTGAGGGAACTACCTTTAATATTGTGTTACAGCCTTATCTACCATGTTCCTCTCTATAGCCATCCCAGGTTGTTGGGTTTTTTTTTTTAAAGGAAGTTGTTGGACCTAGAGGGGACCAGAACCCATATCACCTGTGTTCCCTGTTTCATTAGAGGTGGAAACAGGAACCTGAATTCCAAACTAGGTACAGGGATGGGATCATTGATTTGGAAACAGAAGGCAAATGGAAAGGATATATGTGCTCTTTCGGTCTGTTTATGTATCTTATTTAATGTTACAGGGAGTTTAGTAGGAATGGAGAGAGGCAGTACAGAGTATAGTATAATATGCTGGCTTTGGTGTTAGAAAGACCAGGGTTCAAGTGCTGCTGCTGACCTATAAAACTCTCTAAGACTTGTAAGTTGCAGAGCTGGAGCTTGGAGGGAAGAGGGGGGGTTTCTTGCTGGCAAGTTCCTTGTATTAATGAAATCCCAGGTAAGGAAGGAAAGAAAGAAAGGAAGGAAGGAAGGAAGAAAGAGAGAAAGAGAGAAAGAAAGAAAGAGAGAAAGAGAAAGAAAGAAAAAAAGAAAGGAAGAAAAGGAAAGGAAGGAAGAAAAGAAAGGAAAGAAAAGAAGGAAGGAAGAGAGAGAGAAATAATCCAACCTTTTATCTTTTTCTGTCTGCCTTCCTTATTCTTCTTGCTTTCCATACCCTTTACAATAACTCAGGTTTCTATATTTTAGGGTTTATAAAGCACTTCCTTCCAACACTGAGGTAAATAGTGTAAGCAATTCCTTTCTATATTTTACAGTGAAGGAAACCAAGCCTCAGTGAGGTGAAATGACTTCCCCATTTTCCAACATCTAATAATTGGCAGAGGCTTAATTCAAACCTCCATTTTCTGCCTTGAAGGGGGGGGGGGCTCTCAGCTTTTAGCAGCACACTGTCCTGGCACACACTGGAGTCCTCTCCCCTCCCCCTGTAAGCTGAGGGCTGGGAAACTCCTTCCTGCTGCAGTGGTTGCTAGGAGTGGGTGCTGGTGCTGGTGCTGTTTGCTCTCTTGGTCTCTTTCTTGAATTTTTCTCTTCTCCAGATTTTAGGACTTGACGCCCAGCTTTCCATCAGGTTTCTAATCACTTGAGTCTTCTCCTGATTTGCATTTCCTTAAGATGCCTTGATTAACATCCCCTCACAAGAGCCTCATTCTCAGGGCCCCAATGCCTCTGATTGGAAAGTAGCCTTAACTCTATTTTTTAAAAATTCCTTGTAATGCAAGTGGATCACATGTATCCTTGTACTTTAAGGGAGCTGGGGAACATTATTAAGAGCCTCGCCAGCACAGAAACACTGGAAAATTTCTGAAGTGATCAGGATGGCCAGATCTGCCCCCTCCTTTTCCTCTCCCTCGGTTTAGTTCCCCAACTGAAATGCTATAGCTTGTTCTAGGCCCAGAAAATCACGTGGCCAGAGTCCTGTGGGTGGGTGACGCCAGCCTAGGGGGTAGTGAAGGAATACCATCACTGCTGACCTCCCTGGGTAGGGTGGAAGGAAGAGGAGGAAGTCTAGCAATGGGCTAGAGAGAGGCTGTTACTGATGCTTATCTCATCACAGCCTTTAGAGCTTGAAAGAAGCTGAGTTCATTCTAGTCCAATACCCTCATTTTACTGAGGGAAACTGAGACCCAGAGAGGTGAAGTGACTCATCCAAAGTCACACAGGTAGTATGGTATTCAGACACCAATATTCCTTCTTAGGTTTCAAGCCCCTAAGGAGGCCCTTGGTATAGGGAGGCTCTAGAAAAATAGTGGAAGGGATGAAGACTGGGTCTGTTGGTGTGTTTTCTTTAACATTAAGGAAATGGCTGGGGCTGATTGGAGACTCTAAAAATCTGCTGTAACATACATATGTAGCGTAGTCACACACATACACAGGCACCCATGGTCCCTGCCCTTCAGAATTGTTGGATGAAGGTTGTGTGACACAAGGCCATGATACACAGAGCATATCTCAGTGTTCCAAGCCATAGGCACTCATCCTCTTGATCATTCCCCTCTGGACCATAAGGATAACTCCAAGGTTAGAGGCTGGTTGGGAATTCTGGTGCATCACTATTGTCTACCTGGTATTGTTCTGGGAAAATGTCCTTGAGGTGATTAAACCCCACTTGTCAGTGACAGGTCAGTCCTTGGGGTAGACAGGTAGACCCTTTTATAAAGACTTTTGTACTTTCTTTATGTGTGACCAATAATAACGATAGCTCACATTCCTATTGCACTTTAAGGTTTACAAGGAACTTTCCTCAAAACACTCTTGTGGGGTAGGTAATATAAGAATATTTTAGGGATTTTAGAGGTCACTCAGTCCAACTAGCTCATTTTACAGATGAGGAAACTAAGGTCCACCTACTATGCCAAGCTGCCTCTATGAGCTGCTACTATGCTATTATTTACTAGGGTGAGGAGACAACTATAGTTTCCTACCTCTCCTGTAAAACGCTGCCTAGTGGTGTGGCCTCCTGGAGATTTGTCTGGCCTGTTCTGTGGAAACAGTCCAGTCCCAGGCGGCTCTAATTCAGCTCAATCAGAGTTGTTTCTTTGGCAGAAACTATCATTACTGCCGAGACATGGAGCAGGTGTTCTCGCACGGTCCACTAGGCAGAGCCCAGAACAATGCCCTCTCTGGCTTCACAGAACACAATGTGCTTAGTGAATGCACCTTCTCAGTGAACATTAATAAGATGTCCCCACTCCGTCTGGGACTCCTTGTTGTGTGTTTGCTCCAGAGTAGGCATATGAGATTGGGAACCCAGTCACAACTATCTGTGGCCTACCCATGGTAGGCCAGGAAAATGTCTATGAAGGCAGGGCTTTAGTCCCTAAAGTACTGACACCATTGAGTAAATGCTCATTGAGTCTTTAGGGTAGTCTAATCTGGCTGGCAGGAGCATTACTGGCACCATGGTATGGTACAGTGTCTCCTGTCTGTCTTTCCTGATGCCCCCAATGGGGGACCTTCCTTTCCTTTTCCCTCCCCTCCCTTCCCCTCCCCTCTCTTCCTCTGTTGTGGAATACCTACAATGTACAAGTATTCTGCTACTCTGTAGGGCGTACAGGGATGACTAGGACACAGGACCTGACTTCAAGCAGCTTACTGTCTATTAGGAAAAATATGTACTTGACATATACATAAATGTAAGGGAGAAGATGGTAAGAGTCATAGGAGATATACTGAGTTCTTAGTGGGGTTCAGAGGAGGATTCAGGACACCAGGACTGAATTTCAGCTATAATACTATGTGACCCCAAGCTATATCTCTTAACGTCTCTAAACTTGTTTCTTCATTTGGATAAATGGTACACTGCTACTTTTACTATTCACCCCAGAGGGTTGTTGTGAGAAAAGCTCTTTTCACAAATGTGGTCTGTTTATTATTCTATCTGGCTAGGCTTCATGAGTGAGGTGGTACTTGAGCTGGGCCTTGGAGAATGGAGGGAGGGGGTTTACAGGTGGAGAGGAGGGTCTGGGGAGCAGGTGTTATAAGGGGAGTGCCAATGACATGGTGCTGCAGACCATTCATAAGAACAAAAGAAATACTGCTTTGATTCAGAGCCACAGCTCTTCCAGTTGAGGATTCTGTCTCAGACAAAAATCCCAAAGAATGTTTGTTTTTGTTTTCATAAAGGTATAGTTGTCTCCTATGACATCAACATCTGAAAGTTTAAATTGTCCCCCAAAACATTCCCTCTTCAATTGTGGAGCTTCCATCCATGAGCTTATTTAAGTCCATCTCAAACCTATTTCTGTTTTCAGCCTGTACTTCTCATGGCTTTACAAAGTGTCTTTCACAGTGTTTATCTATTTGTAGAATGTTTATCTATTTGCTGGCATACTGGATAGAGTATCAGACTTGGAGTCCAGCAGAACAGATTTCAAATCTCACACCTGATGCTTATTAGCTGTCATTGGACTTCTCTCAGCCTCAGTTTCTTCATCTGTAAAATGAAAATAATAATTATCTTAGAACCTGCCACACAGGGTTGTTGTGAGGATCAAATGAGATAATGTATTTAAAGACTTTGCAAAACTTAAAACACTATATAAATGTTAGCTATTATTATTAATTCAATGTTCACCCTCACTATCCCCTTCAAGTCTTTATAGACTTTAATTTTAATTCCAGTTAGCTTTTCTTTCCAGACTAAAGAAGCCTAAACTTTTTAGTCTGTCTTCATAGGACATACATACCCTTCACATATCCTCCCTGAATAATTGAATCAATCAGTTAACAAGCACCTAATATGTGCCTAGGATTATGGAGGATAGAGAAAATGTAAGTCTTTTTTTGCCTTTGAGAAGGTTCAGATCTCACACAGAATACAAAACTAACACATATTCAGAAATTATAGAGCAATGACTTAGCTGCATTAATAAAAGCATGTTGCCTTTACATAGCAGATGCTCAATAAAGATCTGTTGAATGAATGAAGTCAATTTTCAGAGAATGAAGAGATCAGTGCAGGTGAGAACAACCAGAAAAAGCTTGGTGGTGAAGGTGGGTCTTGAAATGGACCTTGGAGAATGTGTACTATATAAATGGAAGGAAGAAGTCATGAGCAAAGGTTTGGGCATGGGAATGGAGGTGGTATGTGTGAAGGTAAGGCAAAGCTGACTTGCCTGGGTATGGTGGCAAATAAGATTGGATAGGTAGGGTAAGGACAGAGTGTGGAGGACTTTGACAACCAGCTCAAGGAATTTGAATCTGATATTTTAGGCAATGAGTCTTGAGCAGAGAGGAGTAATGTGACAGAAGTAGTTTTTAAGGAAGATTCATCTCCCAGGTTCAGTGTGTAGGATTGGTGGAAGGAGAGACTGGAGGGAAGGAGAACGAGCTAAGACCTTATTATAATAGTCTAGGCAAAAGGTGGGCAGCTAGGTGGTGCAGTGGATAGAGCACTGGGCTTAGAATCAGGAAGACTCGTCTCATGAGTTCAAATTCGGCCTCAGACACTTACTAGCTGGGTGACCCTGGGCGAGTCACTTAACCCTGTTTGCATGCGTTCCTTATCTGTAAAATGAGCTGCAGAAGGAAATGGCAAACCACACCAGTATCTTTGTCAAAAACACCCCAAAATGGGGTCATGAAGAGCGGGAAACTATTGAACAGCAAAAGGTGATGAATCAAGATAAGACGATAGGGAATCAAGAGGAAGAAGCTGATACAAAATACATTTTGAAGGAAGAAAACATAGGACTTGGTGACAGATTAGACATAGAAGATGTAGGATATGGAAAAATAAGAGATTCTACAGGTTACTCTTTCTAGCCTGGAAGACTAGAAATGTGTGTTGCCACTGAAAGAGATGGAAATGTGGGGAAGGAATTCAGATTTGGTCATATTAAGGTTGAAAGTGGAAAGGAAAGCCCCAGTGAGGCTACAGAAAACAAAACACTCCACAGCTTACCCCCATTCTAGGCATTTATTTGTCCCATAGCTCCTGAAAAGACATCTCTTCCTTATTAGCCCTGCTTCTCTCTCAAAAAATTGGGGGCTTTCCCGATGTATGGCAAGTAGTGGCAGAATGAGCACTGCTTGGCAAGCTACGAGCAAGCCTGTGACCAGATGTTGTGGAGCACATCATCCAAAGGACAAGAGGAATTTTAGTGTCTGAAGAAGTAGAAACAGTCTTAGAGAGGGCATCTATGTTTCTATGATAAACAAGAATCCAAGACTGACCCTAAGATGGAATACAGATAATAATGGAGGTAATGGCTACTGTTTCCCCATAATATCTGTCCCTGGAACGCTCTTCACCACTTATCAAAATCCGCTTCCACATGTGACAGAAAATTTGCCCTTAACAAATATTGTGATGTACCATTTTTTACTTCACATAAGGAATTCCACCATTTTCACTACCCTGGTGTGAAGATCTTTTGAAGAAGCTGTCTTTTTACAAATTCAATTAAAATGTGCCCCAAGTTGAATGATTTTAAAATGTTAAGGAAAAGGGACCTGGTCTCTTTAAGAAATGAAGATTCAGATTGTAAAATGCATATATGGGACAAACAGCAGGAGGGAAACCTATCTGTGGGCCATACTCCTCGTTTGTGTAAAGGTAAATCATTTCTAAAAGGTAAGAGCAAGAGCAAAGAGTAGCAAAGAGCAAGCTAAGAATGATGTAGTCTATTTTATCTGTCTCTCCCAAGGAGAGAGCTAGAAGCGATCCAATTGCATGAGAAGACAGGGACATACTGAGGGAATGACCGAGCACTAAAGAAGCCTGGATAAGAGAGTAAAAAACAAGCAGAGTGTTAGGAGTCTGTAACAGTTAAGTAGTAATACAAGTGCCCACTTTGTACTTAGACATTCTGCTTTTATTTTTTCATTCTAAGTGGAGTATTAAGTTGCTTATAACTAGAAAATATAAGTTAAGGATAAATAGTGTGTGCTGTTTTCTCAATAATTATATTTTTGTTTTACAAGTACAAGTAAATCAATTCCATATATAGATGATTGTTGACTCATCCCATGACTGAAAGTAAATATAATCAGGAAGCCTACATTACCATTGTAGTGGCAGTTACCCTAATTGTAAGTGTTATGCTTAGGTGGATTTAAAAATTCATCTTCATAGCTATTATTCATGCCCCTTATTCAGATGAGTTAATCAATCAGCACACATTTATTAAGTACCTACTATGCGTCAAACACTATATAGTAAAGGAAATACTGATTGTGCCCTTTAACACTGTCTACATGGGCAGAGCTTGGCACCATGGAACTCTAAACTGCCATGCATGCCAGAATTAGGAAACCCTGTGGCTTGATTTTATTTCTAAAGATTTGGTGACTGAAGCCTAGTCATTAACACCAAAAGTCAATTGGACAGGACTAAAGTCTCAATAGTTAAATGGGACAATTTGTGACCTGGCAATTTAGTATTCTATCGTTTCCATGTATCACTGGGGATCTACATGGCCCAGAACTCATGAAAGTAGGTCTTAGCAATCTGAGGGTTGGCCCTGGCCAAATTGTGAATTATTCGAAGTTTATTTTTAGTCCTCTCCTCTCCTTTTTCCACTTTTCTTTCTCCATCTCCCACCACTCTATCCAGCTACCCCATGCCTTCCAATTGTCCCTCCCTTATATCACCTAGAAAAGTAATAAACTATGGTGATAGTGTCTCTCAGTTATTTCTCCCAGGTGGTACTGATGTTTTATAGGAGAATCCCAAGGAGACGATAACAATTAACATGAAGGAATAAATTGCTGATGGATTTTCTGGGCATCAGTGACAGGCCGATGGGAGAGATGTTTTTGGTGCATGGATATGAGTTGTTGGGGATCATCAGGATGTCCTTCACATTATTCCAGTAGGCAGGTACCTAATCTGTCTATGAGTATGGACAATTGTGTCTAAGGAGCTTGGTCATTTTCCAGGGGAGCTTCCCTGGTGAGCAGTTTCTTGTGGTCTGCTCCTTTTCCTCAGAGACAGAGAGGCAGGTGAGAGCTCCCTGTTAGAGCTCAAACCTCCTGGGGACCAGGATGACACTGGCAAGAATGCAGAACCTGCCTGAGCTGCTTGGGGAATGAGAGAGAGCTCTGGGATGCATGGGGAACTGGGTTATTGCTGCATCAAAGCATCCTCCTCCCTCCCAAATCCTCTATCCCTGCCAAAGCAAGGCTTGGAGATTCTAAGCCTGTTGTTCCACGAATCCAACACAAACCTTCTTTCCTCCTACTTGCTCACCTCCTCTCCCTGTTGATCAAGCCGCTTTCTCTCCCTCTCCTTGTTCTCTCTTCCCCCTCATTCTCACAACTTTGCAGTCTGTCCTCTGTTTGCTTCTGAGGTTAAAGAAGAGAAGAGGAGGGGAGAGCCCACTCCTCCACAGCACTTTCTGTCTTTTCTCCCTTCCTTTCTTCTTTTCTTTTTTAATTTTTTTTTTTTTTTTGGAATGGGAAGGGTGGGGACCTGGGAAGGGGGGATTTAAACTGGTTTAGCGGCTGCTGTAGTGAGTGTTCCTGATAAACAACCTGGGAGATCCAGAGAATAATCTCTCTCTCTCGGCAATGGAAGCTCAGCATATCAGAGCTTCTGGCAGCTAAGCAAAAAGCTGTCCTCAGCCCCTGCGTGCTCTATCAGCCCAGGGAAGGGAGGGGGGAAAAAGTATTTGCTTCAGCCCTTAATCACGGAATTTGAAATCCCAGCGAGTCGGTGCCATTTATTTTCAGGCTCTGTCAAGGCTGGTTTCAGTATTTAAAAGAAAGGAGGATAAAAAACATTTGCATTTCTCTCTCTCTCTCTCTCTCTCTCTCTCTCTCCCTCCCTCCTTCTCTCCCTCCCTCTCTCCCTCCCTCCCCCTCTTTTCCCTTTTCTCTCCCTTTCCCTTGTCTCCCTCTCCCCCTCTCCCCCTCTCTCCCTCTCTCTCTCTCTCTCTCTCTCTTTCTCTCTCTCTCTCTCTCTCTCTCTCTCTCTCTCTCTCCCCCTCCTTCCCACACATACTCACCCTCTGTTCATCTGGGGAGTGGAGAGTATGTGGGGGTGGGGGGAGTGGGCTTGGGGAGAAGAATTTCTAGAGCAAGGTTTTTAAAAAGGCATATGTGCACACATGTACCAGAGCTGGGAGAAAAACACTCAGCCAGAGGCAAGCCAGGGCCACAGATTTTCTTGGGGTGGGGGTGTGGGGGGGTGTTGCTGGCTGGAAGCCTCAGCAAATGGGTTAGTGACTGGGCCAGTGTGTGGGGGAGGGAGGCAGGCCTGAGGGAAGGAAGGAATCAGGCTTGGGTGGACAGCTGTGGAATTTGGGGGATGGGGGAGGTCTCCACATGTCTTGTCCCCCAGGATCATTCTTGCTAAACTGGGATGATTTCCCCATGCACACTGTCCTATCAGAACTCGGGTGGTATCTATGTTTCAAGTTTTGTGCATGTTTTTTTCTGGTATGATTATAACATGTCTAAGCTTGGAAGGGACCTTGGAATACAGAATGTGAGAGCTAAAAGGATTTTAGAATCTAAAATGTTAGACCCTGGAGGTCACCTAGCCCGATCTCCTTATTTTGGGAAGCCTGGAGAGGGTCAGTGAATTGTCCAAGGTTGCATATAGCCTAGTATCAGTTGGTTAGAACAGTATCTAAGATTTTCCCTGGTTTGCTCCTTGTACTAGTAGAGTCAAAAACTCAGGTGATTTGAGGGACATCCAGAAGACCTCTCTGTGCTCCCCAATTTTTTTCCTTTACTAGTCTATCACTCCTCCCATCTCTTTTCCTCAATCATATATTGAGTATAGACATACATCAGTATTTCTTGCTATACCATGGTCACTACCCCCTTTAACCCTTTTGGTTAAAGCTTGGCAAAGGAAACTGAAGAAAACTAGGGCATCATGGCACACCAATGACATATGGTATAACATACTGCCTAGGAAATGGCAGGCTACAGAGCTTATTTCAGGTGCCTGGGCTATGGGGGGGGGATGACTGTGGTAATAACCATAATAATAATAGCCAGCATTTATGTAGCATTTTTAAGGTTTGCAAAGTGATTCATTTATGTTATAATAATAGCTAACATTTATAAAGCACTTACTATGTGCCAGGCACTGTGCTAAGTGCTTTACAATTATTATCTCATTTGATCCTCAACAACCATAGAAGGTAGATCCTATTATTTATCCCCATTTTACAGGTGAGGAAACTGAGGCAAACAGCGTTTAAGTGACTTGCCCAGGGTCACACAGCTAGGAAATGTCTGAGGCTGGATTTGAACTTAGGTCTTCCAGTGTTCTATTTACTAAGTCACCTAGATACCTAGCAATGGTCCATCACCTGCATCTCTAAAATTGGGTGTTAGGGGCGATAACAAGAAATGTTGTAGAAGAGGAAGAAGGTTGGGCTGTGTGGTATTTACAAAGGATCTTTCTTTCGTCTAAAACTTGATTTGGTAAACAAGTCCTAGCATCTTTCATAGAGATCAAGAATGACCCATTTAAAGCAGACTTCATGAAAGCATGCAAAAGTAGCTAGTCTTAATTGAACTGTATGTAATAATGGAAGACAAAGTAGACTTAAGTCAGGAAACCAGGTTCTAGTGCTGGCTGCCACAAATGAAGTTGTGTAACCTTGGGCGAGAGCTTTCACCCCAGGGGCTGATTTGTCTCCTCTAAGGCATGAAGAAGCTGTCCTAAATGATCTCCAAGATCCTTTCCACATCTAAGATTCTAGGCCTGACCTAAATTTTGTCACTTGAAGACAAAAACTTTGAAATGCCCCCAGGAGATAGGAAGTTACTGGTTTAATTGTTAAGGAAGGGAGTCCAGTTTAGTCTGGTGGCTCAGAGACTATCTCTCAAAGCTACCAAATGGTGAATTTCCAGGGAACAGAAATGTGCTTTTGGCATTTTTCTTTTCTTTAGCTGGAGACACACAGGGCCAAGACCAGACAGCATCACCGAGGAGTCTGTCCTGGGGAGGAAATTGCCCTGGTATTAGTCCAAGCCACTTTCAAATGAATCAGGGCCCCCAGCAATTTGGCCTTACTCACAAATAAAAACCAGTTACTCACTTTGGTTGTCTAGACCACAGATCAGTGACTTCAGGAGTCCAGAACCAAGTTTCTGTCCAGTACCAGTCCAACCTTCCCAGGGTCCGTACTACAGAATGTTCTTACTCTGAGGTTGTGTCATTTAGAAGTCCCCTCTCTTTCCTCATCCTCAGCTCCCTCTCATCATCACTCCCTTCCTCCCCTTGTGTTCTTCCATGCATTTCAAAATCCTTCAACTGAGTAGAACTGTCAGTCTTCCACTACATTTGTCCACTGACCTCATTTGGTCTAGAAGCCAGAGATCCTGTTTCTGAGAGTGAACTGAGAACAACTTGTCCAAAGAGCTAGGATGAAGACAGACTGGGGAGGAGCTGAGGATCCAAATCCAGACTTGTGGTTCTCAAAAATAAAAGCAAACCTTTAAAAAATTATTATTGCAAATTGGTGATAAAGTTATTGACTTTCTTCTTTTCTGAGGCAAGAAAAGTTATTCTCTTCCTTGAACAAAGGGCCCAAAGGGAAGAAGTCAGTCTGTGCATTTTGTGGAAGGGTCTTTCAAATGCCTTCCTTTGGGACCTGTATTTTACCACTCTCTTTTCTTCTGAGAGGGTCTTACATCTAGCCTGGCAGACTTGTCTCTTTAGGACTCGCACTGAGGTGTGCTCAGTTCTTTTCCCACAACCCCTCCTTTCTTCTTCTTTTCCTGTTCTTACACTTACTGACTTTGTACCCAATCACCAAGAATCAGAAAGAGAGGCAGCTTAATCGTTTTATTTCTGAGCTCTTTGAAGGTTGAGGTTGTTGAACTGGTTTGACCTGAGAAGGGCCAGCAGGGATGACCCTCACCATCATGGGCTGGATTCTTTTCCCCCTTCTCCCCAATCCCATCTGCATTCTGCTTTCTTTGTTTGGCCCCCGTATCTTGCCTCCTCACCTTGCAGCTGTCCTTCACCTTTCTCATCTTCCCACTGCCCCTACCCCACCAAAAATGAAACCTACCACAAAGAAACCCCATCCAAATCCTTCTTTCCACTCTGAAAACATGTAGCATTTTATAGAATGAGGTCCTCTTTTGCTAGTGGCCTGATTTACATAGATTTACATAGCTCACAGGTTTCTGGGATTGGGAGGAGGTAAAGAGAGTGGATTTTTTTATTCCCTTTCCTCTAAATGGAATTGTATTTATTTATTTAATTTTTTTTTTTTTTTTTTTTTTTTGCTCCGTCTGTTCCCTTGCCTTTAGAGGTGTTGGCTTCCTTAGGTGTTCCTGCTGAATTCTTCCTGCTGGGGTGGGACAGGGTGGGGCAGAACAGAGAAAGGAGAGTTGAATACTCACCTGTAACTTGATCCAGCTCTAATCACCCCAGGAAAAATGGCAAAAGGGTAGGTGTGTAAGTGGGTTTTTGTGGGAGTTTATTGTGCAAGACCTTCATATGAGCAGTTGTTGGCTGGCCAACACCCACCCACCATTTATGCCTGGGCTGACAAGAAAAGAGCTAGTAAGCTACAATCTTTGGGCTTAGGAAGGCAAAAGGGTGACCTTTCAATCCTGCCATTCAGCCCCTGGAAATGGTCTCATAATTTTCCTTGTAAGCCCATTTGGAGTAGCAGGATTTATACTGCAACTAGAAGGGCTCATAGGGACAGACGTTGCTAGAAATTCATAGATGTTTGCCAGAAGAAGGACCTGATAGGTCATCCCAGTCCAGCCCTCTCATTTTAAAGATGAAGAATCCGAGACCCAGAGATGAACAGTAGACTTGGCCCCAGTCACGCATCTAGTTAAACAGCAGAGTCAAGATTCAAACCCGGGTCTCCTGACTGCAAAGCTTCTTTCTATTATGCTTTCATCATGTTTTTAAATTTTCCTATTTCCAGATGCACAATATACCCTTCCCATAATCCTCCCTTTGAAATTCCTAACCTCATACTTCAATACCAGTTCTTCCTTTAAGAGGATATAATAGCGATTTTTTTTTTTAAAAAAGAAGCACATGTTATAGAGACCTCACCTCTTTTAGAAATACCCCTAACTTTCTCATTGCTCTCTGACTCAAGTCTCTCCTCACTCAGGTGTGGACCACACAGGTGCCAAAATGATTCTCCTAAAAAATAGTTCTGCTCTATGTCATCCCTAAATCCAGTCCTCTCCAGTGGCTCCCAATTACCTCTTTGTCTGGCTGTTCACAACCTGGCCAGTTCCTACCTTTCTAATCTTCTTGCCCATTACTCCCCTTCATGTACTCTTATGTATGAATGAATGAATGAGTGAATGAAACATTTATTAAGCTCTTACTATTTGCAAAGCACTGGAGATACAAATAGAAAAGTAAGATAGTCCTATACTGCCCTATGTACTATTCCTTGCATATGACTCCATTTTTCATCTCTTTGCCTCTGCACTGGCTGTTCCCTATTCCTAGAAAGCTCCATGTCCTGGAATACCAAGCTTCTTTCAAGACTCAGCTCAAATGCCACCTTCTGCCGGAGGCCTTTCTCAGTCTCCATAGATGCCAATGTCTTCCACTCTAAGGTTACTTTCCATGTATTTTTTATGTATTTTGTATGTGCCAAGTAACATACCTGTCTCATCCATTAGAATGTAAGCTCCTTGAGGACGAGTTTTTACTTTTTGTTTGTTTCCTTAGCATTCAGCATAGTGCTTACCACATGAATGAACAAATGAATGATGGAACGATAGAGCATTTATTAAACTCTTACAAAAAGGACAGTTGAAAAGTAGCTCATTGCGAGGGCATGGCAAAGTAATGTGGAACATTGTAAATACTTGATAAATGCTTGTTGATTGATTCTCTAATTTAAAAAAAAAAAAGACAAAACCTAAAGCTGTATCTCTATGTTAAAACCTGAACAAGATGCTCTTTCTCTGGTGCTATGGATTTCAACTCTATAGGTTTTCAGTCCCTTGAACCAGTTCAACTCTTTCCACTGAATGTAAGTCCCAATAGTGAAGATATATCTACATAAGTGAGAAAATCTTTTGTATTGTGCTTATCAAGAACTATCCCCTAGAGTATGTGGAGAGATAGGCCCATGACCTCTAAATATAAATTTATATAAACATATGTAAATATAAACTTTTTTAAAAATACAAATGCTTATTGACTGATTGGTCCCTTTCTGTGGGTCACATGTGCTTTAACCCTTTGCTAAAGGATATTCAGTCCACCAGAAGGGGTCCCATCCCCATGCATTCTCCAGGGCAATGGTGTCAAATTCAAATAAAACGGGTGGGGATAAAGGGGGGGAATTTTGACTTAGAAAACCACATATTGATATTATCTCTGTTTTATTATAACTTTTATTGATTTTGTTAAATATTTCCCAACTACATTTTAATATTGTTTGGGTAGATGGGGGAGTATTAGTGACCTCTTGAGGCTGAGGGCTGGGTGTTTGATACCTCTGTTCTAGGGCATAGCCCCCACACGTATAACCAGAGGAACACTAGCTAGTAAATGTTAAACAGAGGGGAAGATGCATGCACCCATACTTTTAAGTTTTATCTGCATTATTAACACTTTCTTAAGTCTAGACAATCAACAAAGTAATAAACCAACACCTATTATATAGAGATTGCTGATTTTTGAGGTATAAATTCTCACATTGAAAATTTAACAAAGCCTCTCAAAGTCAGTTAGAGCTGGCTCCAGCACACCCCCTGCACATAACCCTCTTTCTTTTTTTTATTTCATTTTTATTTTTAACCTTATTTCTCAGAGATTCAAAACATTTAAATTCATTCATTCCCAAAAGCTTAAAAAAAAGTGGTTTGGTGTTTATCCCATTTATAGATGTTTAACTGGGGCTTAGGCAGTTGTAGAGATTTCATGTCACTGTAAATTTGTGATGTAGCCAAGTCTCCAAAGCCCAAGATTCCAGAATCCTAAGTCTAGTGTCATCCAGACCAGAATTCAGTGTGTCTCACCATCCTCTTCCCTTCTTCAAGGGGTTATTGGAAGAGGGAAGGGGAAAATACACAAAACTTTCTTGACCGATGAATGGAGAATCCTTCAGGAGAGGAGTGTACTCAGAGAAGTGTAAGATCAGTTCCTGCCTCATTGGAAGTCATTATGACCACTCTTCCCTCTCATCAACCCCTGCAGTCTCCATCCACCTCTTCTTTCCTTCCCTGGTGGCACATCTGATTACCAAGGATTCTCTTTACATCTCCAGGTTCCTTTACATCTCATGGTCTGCTCCTCTGTGGTTAGCTGTGAAGCCCCAAAGAGAAAGCTGATGATTTTGGAGGGACATAGGACAGAAAGGGGGAAGCAGGTTCATGATCTGAGCACATTATGCGTGTTTCTCAACCCCAGATTGGGGAGGTCATAAGAACCTCTCCAGCAATCAAGTATGAACTAGAATTCCTATAAACTACTTCGGTTTATCTTAGGTTTCAATTCACTTTGGAAGATTTCAGTAACAGAACTAAGTCAATCTATTTTTTAAAAAATTATAAAAATAAGGAAACCCCTAAAATATCTCCAATAATTCAGTGTTTGATGAATTCCCAGTCAATGTCTATTGTGGCAAGTCCCAGGAATACAGAGGTAAACAAGACAGGGTCCCCTGCCCTCAGATAGTTCATAGTCTAGTTCAATCCAAATCAACAAATATTTTTTAAAGTATCTCTTATGTCAGAGGTAGGGTAGCAGAGTAGGAAATCAATAGTCAAATGAATAACTGAAAAGAGTTGGAAATTCTAAAATCAGAAGACCTGGGGTCTAGTCTTGGTGACCTCTGGAAACTAATTTCCCCTCTCTGGCTCTCAGTTTTCTGATCTGTAAAACAAGAGGGCTTTGACAAAATAACCCCTAAGGTCTTTTCTGGCTCAAAAAATATCTGAGTCTATAACAATATACAGTAAGCAGAAGTACATTCTTCTTCCCTTTCTTTCACCCCAACCCATCTCTCTCTGTCTGTCTGACCTTGCTTGGAGTGGAAGTTTCTAATGGGCAGAATGATGTCTTGTGGTATTTACTTTTGCACAGCACCAAGCCCATAATGGTTCTTTGGCTGCCTTAAGCAGGGCCTGTTATCACAAAGCTGGTTTCTGGTTCAAATGTATCATATCTCTTCCTCTCTCTGTCATTTCCCTCTGTTCAACCTTCAGGTGGAACTTGGGAAGGGGAAGGGCTGGTCAATGTTAACTTCGGCCTTCCCGAGGACAAAGCAAACAGGGGAAACAGGGCCTCTGTTCCCTCTTCCTCTCTGGCTCATGTCTGCTCTGGGTTGGGGCTCTGGGATTAGGACAGCCTTCTTCCTTTCCCTTGTCTTTATTTCTAATCCAAACTCCTTTTCATAGTTTCCAGGGGGAGCAACTCCAGAGGCAACCTCTCAGGCTTGCTCTGGGCCTCCATTTCTTCCAGCCCCTTCCCTCCTTGTCTCCCCTGCTTCCTCATTCCCAGCTCTGGGGAGAAAACAGACAAGCTCTGTTCCTTGGTGCTGGACACAGAGAAGGGACTGCCAGCTACAATCCTCAGTTCTGAGTCAGGAACCAGCTTGTTCTCTTCCCCTTGAGAAGGAAGACAGGAAGGAAAGCAAACAGGCCTCTCTTACTGGCCCCTGTGGTCCTGAAAACAGCAAAAGTGTTTAGTAACTAGAAGAATGTGTGGTGGGGTGTTCTTGTTTTTGGTTTTTGGTTAAAAACATAAACCAAAGTGGGAGCAATAAGGTCTGGTAAGTAAGATCTGGTTGCAAGACTTAAAAATTAATTTGTTACTATTAATAGCATTTGTGGGTTTTTTTAATTGAAAACTGACAATATGTTAGATACCTTACAGGGAACATGGAGTTAGCCTACTGGCTCAATGGTCAATTCAGAAAGTAAATAAATCCATATGCTAATTAAGAAGATGAATCCTTATAAGGCATGTGTTTGAGTCCTGGATTTACCACCTAGATGCTATTCATGTGGCTATCAGAGTCAAATTCTTTGGCCTCTATTTCCTTCTCTGTTAAAATAAGTGAAAGGGTGAACTAGGTGATCTGTCAGCTTCCTTCTAGGTTTTTCTGTGATTTTAAGAATCACCTGTGCAGGATTATCTAGTAGATAGCTCAAGGCAGCTGTTCAAAGACCTGTGCTCAGTTCTGCCAGTAACACTTGCTGTGTGTCTTTGAATGACACCATCTTTTCTGCGCCTCATTTCCTTCATCTGTAAGATGGGCACATGGCCAAGTCTTCATTTTCCTTGCTAATAATAGTACTGTCCTTCTGAGATGAAAGTGACATTACTGATCCATGCTTATGGAGGAGAAAAAGGATGTGGGTGACATAAAATTATAATGTAAAAAAAATAGATAACATGGAATGCATCTCTCTGCATGCACTTCGTCATGTGGTCACACAGAATGTTCCTCACCTGTGTACATATACTCCTCCATATCCCTGTTTTGACCACCTCTCAGTTCAACTGCATTAAAGGGAGCTTCAAGCCTGGGCTGGACAATTGTGTGGAGGAACCACTTGTCAAAGTGGTCATTGACAGCTGACTCAGCACCTACATGTTCCCATTTCTATGGGCCATATAATACTTGGTCATGTCCTCTGCTCCAAAAATTCTCATAGTTATCCCTTACCTACAGAGGAAAAAATGTCCAAATTCCTTGGCTTAATTTTAATGCCTTCTACAATCTGGCCACATTCTACCTAACTAACCTGATTTCCCCTCACTCCTCAATATAGATCCTCCATTTCATATAGGCTCAGTCAGTCAACAAGGATTTATCAAGCTGTATGTTGAGGCAGAGTCAAGATGATGGAGTAGAGGCAGGGACTTGTCTGAGCTTTCCCTCAAACCCTTCAAAATACCTTTAAATAATGACTAAACATGTTATAGAGTTGTAGAACCCACAAAAAGACAGAGTGAAACAGTTCTCTAGCCCAAGACAATTTAGAAGGTATGCAGGGAAGGTCTGTTGCACCAGGGTGAAAGAGGAGGGCAGTCCAGCACAGGTAGCACAGACCAGGCCTCCGCAAACCAGGAGCAGACCTTGGGGTGACTGAATCAGTGGCAGCAGTGGAGGTTTCCAGACCTCCTAGCCCACAGGTGGTGAGGGGATTGGGCAGTGGGTCAGAAGAAGATTTACAGGAGTCCTTTTGGGGGCACCAGGGGTCCTAGGGTGAGGAAGAACACAAGCACAGCAAAGCTTGCATTTGTGGGGGAGCAGGGACCCTGGTCACAGTTCCAGGGTTGGAAAGAGTGCTTGTGGTTGCTCATAAATCAGTGCGCAGTACAGGAGAGTAATAAACATACCATTCCTTAGATCATGCCATCTTGGAAGGGTCAAAAACTTATGGGTCACCAGAATTACCTCTGAAAACAGCTGCACAAAAAACCTGAAGCTTGGGACAGTGCCTACTCCACTTGGAAAGCAGAGTCCCACCTTAGCATAGAGTTAAAAGTCAAGAAATAGGCTAGAAAATCAGCAAACAACAGAAAAAACCCATAAAAAGTTATTATGATGACAAGGAAGATCAAACCACACACTCAGAAGAAGACAACAAAGTCAGAATTCCTGCACACAAAGCCTCAAAGAAAAATCTGAATGGAAGAGCTCAAAAAGGATTTTAAAAATCAAGTAAGAGAGGTAGAGGAAAAATTGGAAAGAGAAATGAGAGTGATACAAGAAAATCGTGAAAAAAGAGTCAACAGCTTGGTAAAGGAGGTACAAAAAATAGTGAAGAAAATAACAGCTTAAAAAACAGAATAGGCCAAATGGTAAAAGAGGCACAAAAATCCAATGAGGAGAAGAATGCCTTGAAAAGCAGAATTGGCCAAATGGAAAAAGGTATATAAAAATTCACTGAAGAAAACTCCTTAAAAAGTAGAATTGGTCAAATGGAAAAGGAGGTACAAAAGCTCACTGAAGAAAATTATTCCTTAAAAGGTAGAATTGGGCAAGTGGAAGCTAATGACTTTATGAGACATCAAGAAACAATCAGACAACATCAAAAGAATGAAAAAAATGTAAGAAAATGTGAAATATTTCACTGGAAAAACAATTGACCTAGAAAATAGATCCAGGAGAGACAATTTAAGAATTATTGGACTACCTGAAAGTCATGATCAAAAAAAGACCCCAGACATCATCTTTCAAGAAATTATCAAGGGAAACTGCCCTGATGTTCTAGAACCAGAGGGTACAGCTGTATGTTATGTACTATGGGCTAAGCGCTATTCTAAGTGCTGGGAATACAAATACAAACAAACTGCACATGTATAATCTATATCTAATTGCTTGCCTTTTCAAGGAAGGGGGAAGGAAGGGAGAAAGAAAATTTGGGACTCAAAATTAAAAAGAAATGTTAAAAAATACTTACATATAGTTGGGAAATATATATATATATATATGTCAACACCCCCCTCCCCATACACATGCACAGATACAAGCAAAAAGGAAGACAGTCCCTGCTCTCAAGGAGCTGACATTCTAATAGGGGAAGATAATATTTAAAAGGAAGCTGAAAAGGAGGTCAGGGTGAGGAAAATACCAAGCAGAGAGATATGATGGAGAAATCCTGATCGCAGCTTCTTGAAAAATAAAGACAGGGCTGGCTTTGGTGCCCTCCTCAAATGGAGGCCAATCAGAGGGAGGGAGCTGGGAGGGTACTTCCAATGTATGAACTACAGGACTGAAGTGATCTTCCAGGAAAAAGAGGTTTCTGGGGCATGATGTACAAGTCCAACGTACAGCCTAGTTGAGAAATGAAGCTGGTCTTCTCACTATTCCCACTATTTCCAGGTCATGCCTTTTATACTCACCTCCTGTGTGCTCTCGCTAATGTTGTTCCCCCTTCCCAAAAGGCCTTCCCTGGCTTTTTTGCCCACAGAAATCCTACTCTTCAACTCAATCTTCCCTTTTCCAAAAAGCCTTCCCTGGCTACTGCAGCCTACACTGATCTCTACTAGGTAGGCAGCTGCAGTAGACTGTAGCCCTGGAGAGCTCTTTAGAGTCAAGTGACCTGTATTTGAATGCCAGTTCTATTATTTACCACCTATGTGACATTGGGTAAGTCAACCTCTCTGAACCCCAGTTTCTTCACTCCAGCAGGTTGGATTAAATAATCTTTAAGGTGCCTTCTGCCTCACTTGAGTCTATGTTTACATTTTTGTTACCCCAAATAGATGGTAAGCTCTTGGGGGCCAGGAACCATGCCTTATAGTTATCCTTTTCCCCCAATAGCACCAACACAGAGCATATGTAGTCACTGAATAAATGTTTGACTGGTTGGTGATGGGACCAGATTTTTAATACCCTTTCTTAAGAACCAGGTAGTTTTCTCTCTGCTAGAAGATCTGAGAAGGAAGGGAGTGAGCCTTCCTTAGACATTATTTGCAATGTTTCTGTGGTTTTTGTTTGTTTGCTTGCTTTTTTGTTTGTTGGTTGGTTGGTTTTGTTAGTTTTTATGAAAAAGTTGAGGGCAATAGACTTCCATAGGGACATTTGGGGCAGTTTGAATGGCCAGGCCTTAGGTTTTGCCTTCGAGATAGGAAAGCTCTTCATATAGACTCTAGCAATGTTTGGGACAGAAGAGGGGCTAAGACCCCAAAGAAGAATCTAGTATTCAGATAGGCTCCCTCCCTTCTGATTTTTTATCTACTCAAAACTGGATAATTGTCAAAGCAGATCTGTGCATTGTGGAGTTGTTGAATCAGTTAGACCATTCTTCCCATTGGTAAGTTCCTCAAGGTCAGAAATAAGGTCTAATAATGATAGTTCACAAAGACATAGATTTTTGACAGTTTATAAAGGGCTTTCCCCACAACTCTGTGGGAGTAGGAATTGTAAGTATGAGTGTCTCCATTTTATAGACAAAGAGACTAATGCTCAGAGAACTTAAATGATTTATCTAAGGTCACATAGCTAGTGAACATCAGTCAGGACATGAATCCAGCTCTTACAGGATCATTGATTTCCAACTGGAAGGAATCTCAGGGGCTGTCTGGTCCAACCCTCTCATTTTACTTATGGGGAGACTGAGGACCAGAAAGGTTAAGTGAGTTGCCATGGTCATGATTACCCAAGTCCAGTGCTTTTTCTATAATGCCACCTACTTTCTCTATAGTCAGCTCTGTATTTTTCATTAAAGCTTAACACAGTGTCATGAAGGTAGCAGGTACTCAGGAAATTAATTTGACTGAAAGAAAAAATCCCAAGGTACAAGGTTATGTCACTCAAGACCCCCCTGGAAATCACAGAGGATAGTAGGGTTATGACTTCCTTATAGGCAGCCCCCCCCCTTAAAGAAAAACACCCAGCCCTTCAAGCCCTCAAAAACCCCATTCAAGTACAGAAATCTGCATTGTCCCCATCCTCATTTCCCAGTCCTGTTCTAGCCTCCCCAGTCTCCCTTACCTCCTCTACTTCCTTCTTCTATTCTCTGTTTCAAAAGGCTAAGAACTGCAGTGTCTGCTCACAGGAAACATACTCAGGGTTTCCGCGTCAATGCAGAGAGAGGCCTATGAAGGGAATAACAAAAGGGACCAGAAGTGAGAGGAGGATATTTCGATTGTTTATGAGCCAGTCAAAGATTTAAGCACCTTCTACATGCCTAGCCGTGTGTTGTGAGGGTCCAGAACATGGCCCCTGTCCTCCAGGGACTTACAATCCTGCTAAAGACAGAGTATAACTAATATAAAACAATTAAAGAATGATTGAATGCTCAGCCATGGGACTGACTGTAAATGCAGCACAAATTCAAGAAAAGAGAGCATTCTGGGCTAGCGTAATTAGGGAAAACTTCATGGAAGAGACAGAATTTAAGCTTGGCCTTAAAGGATGATTGGGTTTGGGGCAAATGGAAGACGAGAGAGAGGGAGAGAGAGAGAGAGAATTCCATCAGTGGAATTGTGGGGGAGAGGTCACAACAAGAACAAAGGGGTCAGAAGTGTGAATGTGAATGAGCATAGTGTATTTGTAAATAGGATAACTGTGGGAAATAAAGTCTAATAATTAAGTTGAAGCTAGATTGTAGAAGGCTTTGAAAGTCAGGCAGAGGAGCTTAGACTCATATACAGCAGGAAGAAAAGGAGCTAGATTGAGTTCTTGAGCAAGGAGGTCACAGAGTCAAAGGTGTGCTCTTGGAAGGTTAGCCTGGCCACGGTCTCCAGATTGTCCAGTGGGTCAGTGCCAAGATAGAGCCAGCCCTTGTAGGTCCCCAGGTCACAGAATGTGGAGGCAGCAATAACAAGGCAATGACAAAAGGGCATGAGATGTGTTGTTAGAGAGCATTAGTTTGGATATCACGTCTGCTGATTACTACCTGGGTGATCTTGGCCAAACCCCTTCATTTTTCTTGGCCTCGACTCTCTCATCTGTAAAATCAGAGGGGATGGGCTGGATGATCTCTAAGGTCCCTTCCAGCTCTAAATTCTATGATCTGGTAAGCAGTATGGCCTCTGCCCTATCATTAGATCCCCCAAGCTTTCCAGGGTGGGTGTGTGGCAAATTTCCAGTGGTGCCGTCATCCACTCTGCTTTGTCTCTACCAGAGCTTGGACTTAGGTCATCCAGAGAAGTCAGCCTCTCTGCTTCATAAAAAATCCACTCCTGGCCCCTGCAACGAAAGATCTGTATAGCATGGGAAAGATGGAAAAGCCCTGTTCTCCTATTGCTACTCTTTGAAGTAAAATTAATCCTTCTTTACCAATTTCTTGGTGGTTTTATTGCCACTTAGTCTGATAATTGTTAAAGACTCAGTATTTGGGGATAAAATGAGGGATTTGGATCCCAGCTCCAAGCTGTTTCTCCTCCCATTTCCTTTTCTTGTTCCTCCTGGTTTTTCTTCTCTTCCTCCTCACCCTTAATGACTGAGAAAGGTTGATCCCCAAGGGCCCAGGAAGGGAACCCTAACTGGTGGTGGAGTTTATAATAATTCAGACAGGTCCCTTTTAGCCCTTAGTTTCCCCAGCCTGCCCCAGTCTCCAGCAAGATGCATACTCCCTCCCAGACTCTTATTCTCAGCTCGGGTTTGATCGGCTGCCAGGATTTCCCAAATGTCAGCTGCAATGTTAGCATCTTTAAGCGAGCGCCCGAGGCTATCTTTAAGCAGAGATGCTGGGGCCCCATGCTGATGAGAACCTGGAAGAAGCTGACAGCATCCTACCTCCTGCCATTGCCAGCCCAGGAGAAGTGAGACACCCCCAGCCATCAGCTCTGGGGAGCATGTGTTCCTGCTAGTCCTTGGGACTGGAGTGGCATCAGGGACTGTCTGTGTTCTGAGCCTTTTTTAAAGGCTGGTTACGGGTGGACTTTGCTAGGGGAACAATGTCAGCTCCCCCATGCCTCAAGGGCTGTCTGAAAGAAGAGAATCCTGACGTTGCTCTTCTCTCTCTTTTTCTTGGTTAAGGCAGAAGCAGTGAGACTCAGAGTCAGAGAATCTGCAGGGTCTCACTGAAAGGATAGGAGCCTGGGAAGCAGAGAGAGGTATTGGGACGGGACTTGGAAGTCGGGCAGGAGTAGCATTTTGATTACCAGGAGAGGGGGCCAGAAGAGGACAGGCAAGCCAAAGGCCTGTGCAATTGTTAGTCCAAAAAGCGTTTTTGAAGATATAATTCTAAAGACTTAATAATTCTCTCTTCCATTGGCACAGTATTTTTAATTTTTTCCAAAGACCTTGTGCTTGACCTCACAACAGCCAAAAGAAATAAGCATTGATAAAAACATTGAATAGGATAGGGTTAGGGGCAGAGCCATGTGGCATACCCTATTTAGGTTCACAATATGTTAATAAACAAGATCTGGTTTCTATAGCTAACTGAAAATATTCTCAAATACCATCCAACCCACATTCCTTGTCCACAAGGTACCTCATCTTTCTGGGCCTCAGTTGATGGACTAATATGCTGAATAAGGAATACATTTTTGGATGTGACCAATGTGGAAATATTTCATTTGCCATATGCTTATGTGATACAGAAGTTCTGTATTGCTTCCTTCCCTCCCTCTCTTTATTTCTCCCTCCCTTCCTTCCTCCCTTCCTTCTTCTGTCCCTCTCTCGCTCCCTCCCTTCCTTCTTTCCTTCCTCTCTTCTTTCCTTTCTTCCTTCCCTCCTCCATTCCTTCTTTTCTTCCTTCCTCTTTCCTTTCCTTCTTTCATCTCTCTCTTCTTCCTCCCTCCCTCCTTCCTTATACAGGGGGTGGAGGGAGATAGGAGGGATAAAAAATGAATGTTTGATCATTGAAAAAAATAAATTTTTTTAAATTAGGGGGCTGAATTAGATGATCCTTAAAGTCCCTTCCAACTCAAAATCATATGACTATTGTGAAAGACTGACAATTACCTTGCTGAAATAGACTATACCTACAGCACTCTCCTCATCTACTAATGGAGAAGCCCTGCCAGAAAAAGAAACAATGGCAGCAGGACTCAGATTAAAGATATTGACCAATACTGCTTCCAGGGCCCAGATGATAGTGCACACCTCCTTCCTCTTGGTAGCATGCCAAATGTTGCATGTGCTGTCACTTTGGTTGATATGTCAGTTGTTTTTCTATGCAACAAGGGAAGAATCTAAGGGCAGGGGTGGATTGAGTTATAAGAAAATAGCTGTGCTATAAAAAAATTAAAGGCATCACTATTTTTTTTTTAACAAGGAAAGGAAATGAAGTTACTCTGGCATAGCTTACTTATAGTGAACTCATGCTGGTTCCTTGTGATCACCTTTTTCTTTCTAAACTCACAATCTAGCTGTTTGATAATCTGTTGGAGCACTTTGTTGGGGACCCATGTTAGCTTCCCTCTGCTTGTGGAATACACCCTTTCCTGCCTTTTGACAATTAAGATAAGCATTTGTCTATCACTAGCCTTTCATCACTTCTCTGTTCTCCAAGAATTTTCAAAGATTACTGACAACAGTTCAGCAATTTCCTCTGTAATTTCTTTCAATACCCTGTGATCTAATTCCTACAGGTCAGGTCACTTGAACTCATTTAGGTGATTTTACTTATCTGGAGCTTCAAATCCATCTTTGTTTTCCCCTTTCCAATATGACCAGTCTCTTTTATATAGGAAAATGAAGCAAGACGAGGACTGAAAAGTTCTTTATGATATTTAACATTTTTATAGAACTTTATATTTTGCAAAGCATTTTCACATCCATAATCTCATCTGAACCTCCTAATTCCCCTATGAAATAGGACAGGTATTATTATGATGATCTGAGAGATGATCCCTTGAGAGGTCAGGACTTGCTCAGGTCACATTGAGTTAGAAGCAGAGTGAAGACTAGAACCCAGGTCTCTTGATTCTAGGGCTTCTCCCAGACTGTTGCTAACAGGACACCCAGTTCACATGGATCCCTTTTGGACCTTTGGCCAAGTACTTCCTGCCAAAGGCCAAACTCCACAGGTTTCCAGTCAAGCTTCGATCTTTTCTGTCACCCCTGTGTGCCCTGGTATTTACACAGTCAGCATCAACAGCAGCTACCACTCTGAAGGTCATTTTCATCTACATCTCAGCCTGACTCCTCCAAAGGAGAGCTCTTTTTGTATTCCCTAATGCTCAGATTAAACAGGGTGGTGTCAGTATGGCATAAAGGGTATTGGCTCCTATTCTGGTTCTTGATTAATGGTGTTACTCTGTGCCAATGGGTGCAATGGGGGCTTTTTGAATGTCATATTCTGCAGAGAAATTGCCCTATAAGTAAGTATATGAGGCAGAGAAGGTAGTTTGAAAAGCTACTCTGATTCCTTTGTTTTTTTTTTTTTAGGGGAGGGGAGGTGAGGAGGCAGGGGCAGACCTGTCATTTTGTTGGCATAGGGAACAACTGGTGAGGACACACCCTCTATCAATGCTGGTTGCCGTTTGTTCTGCAATTTCTAGTCTTAGAGACTTGCCTGGGGCGCTGAGGCTAAGTGACTTGCCCACCAGGGTCACACAGCCAGTATATACCATGGGCAGGACTTGGAACCAGGTCTATTTGACTGTGAGGCAAGCTGTACATCTACATTGTGAGCACCACCTCTCTCCCTGATTCTTAAATGATTAAAAACCAAGGTCTCAGCTTTTTTCCTGGTGTTGTGGAAAAAGCATGGAACTTGGAGTCAGGACTCCTGGGTACAAATTCTGGTTCTGCTACTAACTTGCTGCATGACCTTGGGTGAATCACTTCACCTCCACTGTGGGCTTCAGTTACCTCATCTGTGAAATGAGCGCATTGTGCTCCATCATCTTAAACACCCTTTCTGGCTTCAATATTCTATGAGTCTCTGATCTCAGCCCCATCCCACAAATTCTCCCTGATAGCTAAAGACTGGTTAAAATTGAATCACTACCATCTGTCCTCCCCCTCCTTCCCTCCTCACAGTGGTGTGACTTGGGGCTCCCCAGCATCATAAACACTCATCTAACTCATCCCAGTGGGGAGGGGAGTAGGACTTGATGTGGTGCCTCTAAACAGAGCCCTCCATGGATTTTCTTAAGGGAGAAGGAAGGAGTGGTGGAGAGCTTGAACCTGTGGTGGCTGAAGCCAGACAGGTCTGGGTGCATCGATGCCCTCAGGAAACCTAAGGCCACAGCCAGCAAACAGAGACGTGTCCACCAGTCCAAGGGAAGCACTTCAAAATGCTGTTTGCTGTGTCCAGGGGCACGACCATGTCCAGACAGCTCAATGGCAGGTTTATTTGCCTAGAGAAAGGCATGGAGCCATACAGCATGTTTCTCTCTCTCTCTCTCTCTCTCTCTCTCTCTCTCTCTCTCTCTCTCTCTCTCCTTTCCCTCTGTTGATCCATCTTTAGCCCCCTCTACTTTTCTTCCTCCCATCTGTCTAACCCTATTCCTAGTCCTTTCTGCTGTCTTTCTTCCCCCCTCAGCCCTTCCCTTCCCCTCTCTCTCTCTCATGGCTCTTGTTTTCATTCTTATTCCTATTTTCATTACCCTCCCTTTATGTTTTAGCTTTAAAAAAATGTAAAAATCAATTGCTTAGGGTTTGTGGGAGCTGATAGAACTCACCCACATCTATTGAAATGGGGTGCAATGAAATTGCCAGGAATGAAAACACTCTTCCCTGAGATTGAGGAAACCGTGTGTGTGTGTGTGTGTGTGTGTGTGTGTGTGTGTGTGTGAGTGCCAGGGTTCCTCTGGTCCTAAATCACTGTGTTTTGCAGGGGAAGGCAACCTTCTTCCCCATCTCAGTTTTCCCACCTGGGCAATGGGGATGTGCTATTTGTGCATCCCGACCCCTCTTTCCCCTAAAGCCCTGAAAAGCTCTGGGTGGGGGGTGGATAGTGTGCTTGGCATTTCAGATGGTGGTGGAGGGCGAACCAGATTGAAAGAGTTTTAAGAAAGGCAAGACAACATTTCTCTATCCCCCCTCATAGCGCCTCCCCCCCACCCCATTCCCTTTCTCTCCTCCCCTTTGTCATTGACTCTTCCAGGGCAAATGGGCCCTCTGCGGCTCCCTCCTTTCTGTTCTCCTCTTTGCTGCTCATGAGCCCCACGGCCCCTTCCTCCTCCTCCTCCTCCTCCTCTTCCTCCTCCTCCAACAAAAATCAACAACCAGCCGTTTTTCCTTTGAGTCGTTTTTTAATGGTACCTATCCTTGCTCGCCTACTCGTCTTCCTTCCCTTCCCTCCTCTGTCCCTCTCTCTTTCGCTCTCCCTCTTTCCCTCCCTCCCTGTCTCTTTCTCTCTCCCTCTCTCAGGGGGGAAAAAAGGTCATTGCGCAAATGATTAGTCAGAGCTCAGTTGCTGTAGCAACCAGCGGCTGTAACTGGGACAGGCTCGCATTGAGGACAACAGAGAGGTCGACCATTAGAAAGTGCTGGGGAACCAAAGCCTTTGTATTTACTTTCAAGAGGGAGTGAAAGCCTAGAGCCCTGAGCTGGCTGCTTTACTTGGAGATGGTCCTTGGGTTTTATTTTTTATTTTTAATGAATAATTTCAGTTTACCTTCTCCCCTCTCCCCGGGCTCAGTGTTGGGAGCGGAGGATTACAGCTCCTCCTCTCCTCCTCCTCCACTGGTTTTCCTGCTTGGTTTTTCTCTCTCTTCCCGGGGTCCTGCTGGCTTGTCTCGCAGGCGTCTTGCTTGCTCGCTGAACCTTCTCCCTCTCTCTGCTCATCTTGCCCTCTAGATGTGCTCCTGGTCTGCCTGAGAGGGGACTCTCTCTTCCTTCTCTCCCCACCCTTCTCTTCTTTCGTTCCCTCTTTTCTTCCTTCTCCTCTCGCCCTTCTTCTCTTTTCCTTGTTTCTCTTCTTGCCCTTTCTTCTCTTCTGCCCCTTATCTTTTTTCCTTTGCTTTCCCCCTTCTTTTCTTTTCCTCCTTTCTCATCTTCCCCTTCTTTCCTCTTGCTTCTCTTCTCCCTCTTTTCCTCCTTTCTATTCTTCCCCTTCCTTCTCTTCTGCCCCTTCTCATTTACCCTTCCCTTCTTTTCTCCTTTTTCTTCTCCTCCTTCTTTTCTTTCTCTTCTTTTTCTTCTTCCCCTTCTCTCCTGCCACCTCCTTTTTCTCCCCCTCCCCAGGTTGGTGAAAGCAGATGGAAACTGGGAGGTTCCCTCCACCTCCATTGCCTTGTGGTTCTTCCTGGCTAAGCCTGCCTTACCTTCTAACTCCAATACATACAATCACTCTCTCTACCCCTGTTTTAGGAGCCAATAAATACCTCAGGCTTTGCAAGCAGGTGCCTTTCCCAGGCTGCTTGGGGCTTTGTACTGCTGGGAGCCAGATACCAGATCAAGGTCCTGTCCTCAGACACTCATTCACTCAACATATCTTGACTCTGTACAGCAATGTGCTCTGCAACCTGGAAGAGACAATGCAGCTGCCCTCACAAGGGTTTCTAGTCTAGGAAGGGACTCAAGCCACCTTCACGTATGTGTAAAGATAACTTACACAAGGTCGAATTAGGTGCTAAAGTATAGTGTAAAAGAGTAAGCACTCTTGGGGTGTAGAGGACAGATCTCTGGGCTGAGTGGTTGGGAAAGGCTTCAGGGGGTACATGATGCTTGGGTAGAGTCTTGAAGGAGAGGTGAGATTCAGCTGGGCCGAAGAGAGAGAGGAGGCTCATTTTATCTGCCCTCCAACTCTTCGGGCTCCCAAACCACTCCCTTTCTGTTGATGGTACCAAGTCCTTCCAGTCACCCAGGTTTGCAATCCTTGACTCTTCCCTCTCCCTAAACCTCCATATCCAATGACTTGCCAAGGCTGGTGGATCCCATCTTCATGCCATCTCTCACACGCATCCTCTGCTCTTCCCTCCCACAGCATACCTTAGCTCAGGTAGGTCTTTATTGACTCTCACCTCAACTATCACAAGAGTCTCTTATAGGTCTCCCTCCTTCCAGCCTCTTCTTTTTCCAATCCATCCTCCACACAGTTATCAAACTGATTTTTACTAAAGCACAGGTCTGATTATGTCACCCCTCCCCTCAAAAATCTTCAGTGACTCCCTATGGCCTTTAGGGGCAGCTAGGTGGTGATGTGAATAAAGTACCAGGCCTGGAGTCAAGAAGACTCCTCTTCCTGAGTTCAAATCTGGCCTCAGACACTTCCGAGCTATGTGATCCTGGGCAAGTCACTTAACCTTGTTGGACTCAGTTGCTTCTGTTTAAAATGGAGAAGGAAATGGCAAACCACTCCAGGATCTTTACCAAGAAAACCCCAAATGGAGTCACAGAGAATCAGGCATGACTGAAGAGACTGAACAAGAACGACAACAAGAACTTTGTAGGATAAAATACAAACTCCTCAGCCTGGCATTTAATGTCTTCCATGATCTGGTTCCCATCTATCTTTGTGCTCTAATTTCATATTCTCCCCTTCACACTTCCCATACTAATCAAACTGGCCTACTATTGCTCCTGCATGACATTCCATCTCCTGCCTCCACTTCTTTACAATATGGCTCCCCCATTCCTGGAATGCCCTTCCTCTCCCCCTTTGCGTTACAAATTCCTAGCTTCCTTTATAGCCCAGTTCAAGTGCCACTTCCTACAGGAAGCCTATTCTGATCACCTGAGTTATTAACTCTCTCTTGAAATTATTTTGTTACATACTTTGTATCTAGTTACTTATGTTCTTGTATCTCCCTAGCAGAATGCAAACTCCTTGAGGGTAGGCACTATTTAATTTTTTTCTTTGTAGCTCCAACACCTATAATAATGCCTTGCATGTAGTAGGCATTTAATAAATGTTTATCAAAGCAAACTGAATTTAATTAAGATCAGAGCATTCAAGATGAGAGCCTTCCCCTCTAAGAAGTAGAGTAGCTTAGCCATATTTCAGCCATGGTAATCACCTCCTTTTGTCATCTCTCCTGGAAGTGGTATTTGAGTCACAACCCCATCACCCTATGGTTGTCCAAGAGCCACTGAGTTCCATCCTAGAAAGGGATGCATGCCATTGAGTTTGGGGAAAGGAAATGACTTTGAATAGGGATGGATTTAACTAAAACTGGGTCCAGCACACTAACTAGTCCAGAGCCTCACCTGTGATTGTGAAGCTCTACCCTTTTCCTCTTAGTGAGACAATACCTCTTGAGTAGACAGACTGTAGAACTCATCAGCTCCCATGGGTTTAATTATCATCTCAATGCAAATGACTCTGAAATCTAGATATTCAGCCTGAGTCTTTCCTCAGAGGTCTAGCTGCACATCTTGAATTCCTATTGGATATTTCAAACTAGATATCTCATAGGAATCTCAAACTCAACAAGTCCAAAGCCGAACTCATTATTTCCCCTTCCCAACCCCCTCCCCTTCCTAACTTTTCTATTTCTCTCAAAGCTATTACCATCCTCCCAGTTTCCTGAGTTTACCAACCTTGACATCATCATTGACTCCCTATATTTCTTTACCCCACATATCCAATCAGTTGCCAAACGTTGTTGTTTCTACCTCCACATATCTCTTGCATGTGTTTCCTTCCCTGTACTCTCGTGGCTATCAACCTAATTCAAGACTTCTTCATCTCTTGTCTGGACTACTGCATTAGCCTTCTAATTGGTTTTCCTGCCTTGTCACTCCCCTCTCCCCTACTCCTGTTCCACCTGGCAGCCAAATTCATTTTCCTAATATATAGGTCTTAGCCTGTCACTCTCTGCAAAAATCTACAATGGCTCCTTATTTCCCCCAGGAACCAATATAAGTCCCCCTTGATTACCTTTTAAAAGCCTTTAGAACCTGGCCCCAACATATTTTTTGTAAACTTCTTCTACAATTCTCCCCTTCCTGCACTCTAGGTTCCAGACAAACTGTGCTTCTCATTGATCCTCATACATGACTTTTCCTCGCCCATCTCCACGCCTTTGTACTGAGCTATTCCCTGTGCCTGAAATGTACTTCATCCTCACTTCCAACTCTTAGAATCCCTTGCTTCTTTCAAAATTCAGTTTAAGCATCACGTCCTGCACAATCATAATTCTGATTCTTCCTGCCGACAAGGTTCCCCCCATTTATCTTATATTTATTTTGTCTACATTTATTTATATACATGTTCCCTCTGCCTATAAAATGAAAGTTCCTTGAGGGTAGAGACTGTTTCATTTTTAAAAAATCTATGTATCCCTAATGCCTAGCACAGTTTCTTGCATATAGTAGCCTTCAAAGAGTTTCCAACCTATCTGGGGAGTCAAAGAATCACAGAATCTCAGAGTCGGAAGCCAGGTGGTCTAACACATGCCTAAACAAACAAGAATGGCTTCTTCTACAAGGGGTCACCTATACTTTGTTTGAAAACCTCCAGTGAAGGCAATCACTCGATCCCAAAGCAGCTCACTGCACTTTGGGGCAGCTCTAATTGTTCATTCTTCCCTATATCAAGCCTGCATTTGCCTCTCAGTGACTTCCACTAATTGGTCACAGTTCTGCCTTCAGAGGCCTAGCAAGACAAGCCTAACTCTTGCCCCGCCCCCCAACTTCTATATAACAGCCTCTCACATACTCTGACAACCTCAGACCCCTCCCAAGTCTTCTCCTCTCCAGGTTAAACACCTCCAGTTCCGTCAGCCTGTCCTGATGTGGCATGATCCCAAGACCCCTCACCATTCTGGTTGTCCTTCTCCAGGTGCCGTCCAGCTTATTAATGTCCATTCCAGAATGTAGGGCCCAGAACTGACAGCCATCCTCCAGATGTAGCTAACAGGGAGGGAGGCTCTTACCACCTGAGAATTTATTGCACACTTAGTGCAATTATTTCAGGAGGTATTTAAAAAAATAATACCCTAGCAGCTTCCAAAAACATTTATTAAATACCTTCTGTGTACAAAGCATTGTGACAGGGCTAAAGAAGACAAAGATAAATCTGGTCTCTGCCCTCAAGGAACTAGCAGTCTATGGGGGAGGGAAGATGATTCATAAATAACTATAATGCAAAATAAAATACTATGAATCAGTCAGCCAGTCAATAAGCAATCATTAAATGCATACTATGTGCCAGCCACTCTGCTAAGCACTGGGGATGCAAAGGGAAAAGATAGTCTCAAGGCACTCACAATCTAACGAGGGAAATTAACTATGTTCAAACTATATATAAGATAAATAGGAAAGAATAAACAGATGGAAAGCACTAGAATTAAGAGGGATTAGGAAAGGCTTTCTATGGAAGGTGGAATTTTATCTGAGACTTGAAGGAAGTCAGGGAAGGCAATAAGTGGAGATGAGGAGGGAGAGCGTTCCAGGCATAAGAGACAATCAGAGAAAGTGCTTGTCCTTGGGAAGATGGAGCATCTTATCTGAGGAACAGCAAGGAGGTCAGTGTCACTGAATCAAAGACTATTAGGGGGAGATGTAAGATGTAAGAAGACTGAATGGGGAGGAAGAGGGGCAGTTTATGAAGGGCTTTGAATGCCAAAGAAAGGATTTTATATTTAATCCTGGAGGAGATAGGAAGTCGCTGGAGTTTATAGAGTAGAGAGGAGTGACGTGGTCAGACCTTCATTTTAACCAATCACTTTGACAGCTAAGTGGAGGATAGACCCTAGTGGGGACAGATTTGTAGCAAGAAGACTCACCAGTGAGCTATTGTAATAGTCCAGGTGACATGTGATAAGGGCCTTCACCAGAGTGGTGAGGACAGGAGAGAAGGGGTTGTATGAGAGGAACTGCAAAGGTGAAGTTGACAGACCTTGACAACATACTGGATATGGGGGTAGGGTTGAGGAGAGAGAGTGAGGAGTGGAGGTGTTTGCAGCCTGGGTGGCTGGGAGAACAATGGTGCCCTTAACAGTAATAAAGAGGGCTGGAGGGAAAGAGAATCAGTTCAGTTCTGGACATGTTCAGTTTAAGATGTCTACTGGACATCCAGTTCACGATGTCTGAAAGGCAGTGTGAGATGTGAGACTGGAGGTCAGGAGAGAAGCTAGAGCTGGAGAAGATTTGGGAATCATCAGCATACAGACCATAATGAATCCTTGGGAGCTGATGAGATAACCAAGTGAAATAGTATATAAGGAGAAGAGAAGAGGGTTCAGGGCAGAGCCCTCCGGGACACTCACAGTTAGTGGGTGTGACCTAGATGAAGATCCAGCCAAGAAGACTGAGAAGGAGTGGTCAGATAATTAGAAGAGGCAAGTGAGAGTAGTGTCACTAAAACCTAGAGCGAAGAGGATACCAAGCAGAAGAGGGTGAATGACAGCACCAAATCTCCCTAAGAGGAGCAACATGCTGTGGAAGCCTGTAGAAAAGAGTCCCCTTCCAGCAATACTAGAGGTATCAGGGAAGGCTTCAAGGAACCTTGTGGAGAAGTCAGTCAGTCAACAATTATTTACTAAGTGATTACTATGTTTCGGGGTAGCTAGGTGTCGCAGTATATAGAGTGCTGGCCCTGGAGTCAGAAGGACCTGAGTTCAAATAGTGCCTCAGACACTTACTAGCTGTGTGACCCTAGGCAAGTCACTTAACTCTGTTGACCTCAGTTTACTCATCTGTAAAATGAGCTGGAGAAGGAGATGGCAAAACACTCCAGTATCTTTGCCAAGAAAACCCATGTGGGGTCAGGAAGAGTCAGACACAACTAACTGACAACAAAAATAAAAACAAAAAAAAACAAGTGCCAGGCACTGTGCTAAATTCTGGTAATATAAACTCAAGTAGAAAGACTATTCTTAGGGGCAGCTAGGTGGCGCAGTGGATAGAGCACTGGCCCAGGAGTCAGGAAGACCTAAGTTCAAATCTGGCCTCAGAGGCATAACACTCACTAGCTGTGTGACTCTGGGCAAGTCACTTAACCCCGATTGCCTCACACACACAAAAACAGAAAGATTATTCTTGTCCTGAAGGAGCTTACATTCTAATAGGAAAAAACAACACCTAAAAGGAAATTGAAGAGGGATGGGTAGAAAGGAAGCTACTGGGTACAGTGGGGTGTGACATTGAGAGGAAGGGGGGAGATAATAGAAAGTTGAGTGCAGCCTGAAGAAAGATGAGACGTGGCTGGCCTGGTGGTCCTCCTTAAATGGGGGTTCTGAGAGAAGCCATCCAATCAGAGGGAGAGGCCACAGGGACACAGGGTACTTTCAATTTGTGAATTCCAGGATTGGGATGAGGCTTTAGGTTAGAGGAAGTCCTTTATTTTAAATTAACAGCCAACAATAGGTTATTTTCTTAGCCTTACAGGACTGTAGGTGGTTCTATTAGTTCTAGAAGAAACAGAATTTAAGATTACCTTGGAGGACCAAGCTGCACCAATGTTGTAGTTCATTTTTTAAAATCTGTAAAGCATAGAAAATAGATGGCAGGATGAAAATTTTTTATTTCAAAGTAAAATTAGAATATCTGCCCGTAATTGTTTGTATTTAAAGTACATTCGAACAGAGTCAGTATAGTAAAATTATAAAAATTATTGCGTCAATTGACACACCTGTGTCCTTTCAGTGAAGGCTCTGCCATGGCAGAGGGAATTGTACTTTTTCCTTGATCAAGAGGCTCCCGGAAGCTTCTAAATCTCCAGGCACTGGCTGTAGACTGGAGTGCGCTGGAGCCTACTCAATCTGCAAGCTTATTGTTAAATTTTCAGTGTGAACATTTACACATCTGAAACCAGTAAATGCCGCAAAACAAGGTTTGATTTATTGTTTTGTTGATTGTGTAGACTTTAGAAATCCATGGAGAATCAATCAATCAATAAACATTTATTAAGCACCTACTATGTGCCAGGCACTGCACTAAGTACTGGGGATACAAAAAGAGGTAGTTCCAGCTCTCAAGGAACTTATAATGTAAAGGGGGAAACAATATCCCAATAAATATATATAAAGCAAACTATAGACAGGATAAACAGAAAGTAATTGACAGAGAAGGCAAAGAAATTAAGAGGGGTTGGAAATGTTAATAATGTGTATTAAACTTAAAAATGTATTGTTAGGAGAGCTGGTTGTTAAATATTTGCTAGCCGAACCTTGGCTATAGACCAAGGGGTCAGGCAAACTTGGGTCATTCCAGGATGATTGCCATGAAGCCAGGTCATTTGGCTCAGTTTTCCAAAGAACAGACATTATTGTTCCACTTAGTGTAGAATCATAAAGTATACATTTTACACCCAGGCCATTGGTCACTTTTTTTTTTGCATATGAATAACTGCAAATAAATGTTAAACACCTACTCTGTGAGCACAGCTGTTTCTAGGCTAGAGGGAAATACAAAGATTAGGTGATCCTTGGTTCCCACCTTTAGGGAGCTTCTGTCCAATCGTGTCCATGAGAAAGGAAAAGGCATTGAATTTGGAATCAGAAGACATAAGTTTGACCCTAGGCTCCACCACTTACCAACTGTGTAACCCACTGCAAGTCACTTCATCTCTCTGGGCCTCAGTTTCCTTATCTGTAAAATGAGAGGAGTGGTGGAATAAATCATCTCTAAGATTCTTTCCATGTTCTAAAATACTATATTCATATCCTATGATCCTCAGATCAACTCACATCATAAGATTTAGAGCTGGAAGGGACCATCCAAGACTATGACATGCAGTATTATATCACATTAGGGAGTTATGAAACAATTTCTATGTGAGATAAGAAAGGGAAGGTTAATAATTATGGAGGGGGATGTAGAAGGTTCCAACAGAACAGGCCTAGATAACATACAGCCTGGCGGACCGCTTGTGGCCCACCAAAGGATTCTGGGCAGCTGTCATGTGACCCTCAGCAACCAACTATCGCCAGGCCGTATGTTACGCAGGCCTGCAATAGAAGATATGACATTTGAGGATGAGTGGGAAGTCAATAGCTAAGGAGACTGAAGAAGGAAATGTCAGACTTAGGGATTGTGGTTTGTCCTTCGTTCTCGAAGAGGACCATGACATCAGGGAGATGATGACATGACTTGCAATTAAATTGGATTTGAGTGAGGGAGGGCTGTGCAAAGTCACCAGCCTCACTTTCTCCTTCAGAGCCACCGGGGCCCAGTGGCCAGATATCGATCAGGACAACTGCAGATGGTCTAGACTTAGGGAACAGTCTGAGTAAAGAAAAAGCCCCAAGGGCCCAGGTGATATTTAGGATACAAAGGATAGTACAGTTTGGTTGTAATAGACTTTGTGTATTTTTAATCAGTGATATTTAATGAAAATACCTTTTCTACTCTAACATTTATCTTCTAATTCTATCTTCTTTGATATTATTTTGCAAAAGCTTTTAATTTTTTTCTAGTCAGAATTGCCTGTTTTATCTTTTATGATCTCTATCTCTTGTTTAATTAAGAATTCTCCCCCTGGTGATGGAGGGTGAACCTAATCTCATTCACTTCCATTTTTTTTAATGGTGTGACTTTTTTTTTATTCAGGTCACATTCATTTTAAGCTTATTATGATATATGGTATAAGATGCTGGTCTAAACCTAATTTCTGACAAACTGCTTTTCAGTTTTCCTGGCAGTTCTTGTCAAAAAGGGAGTCTTTTCCCTCAGTAATTTAAGTTTTTGAGTTTACTAAATACTGGACTATTGTTTTTCACTGCTTCTGTTTCTTTTTTTTTATCTAATCTGTTTCACTGTCCTACGTTTCTGTTTTGTTGTTGCTGTTTTAGATCAGCACCAAGTAGTTTTGATAGCTACTAATTTATTAATATAGTTTGAGATCTGGTACTGCTATGCCTCCTTCATCCATACTTTGTCTCATTATTTCCCTTTATACTCTAGATCTTTTGTTCTTCCAAATGAATTTTGTTATTTTCTCTAGTTCTTTTTTAAAAATCACCTCAGTAATTTGATTAGTATAGCACTAAATTTGTAAATTCATTTAGGCGGTATTGTCACTTTTATCATATCAGCACAGCCTACCCATGAGTAGTGAATCTCTCTCCAATTATTTAAACCTCCCTTTGTTTCTATAAGGAGTGTTTTTAGTTGTATTGATGTAAATATTCTGTGTATTTCTTTGTGGGTTTACTCCCAGATACTTTACATATTTTGTAGCTATCTTGATGGAATCTGTCTTAAAATTTTTTCTTGGCTTTTGTTATCCCTGTCGAGAAATGCTGTTTATTTTGTGGATTTATTTTGTATCCTGAAATCTTGCTATAGCTATTAATCATCTTGATTAGTGTCTTTGCTGACTCTCTGGGATTTTTCTAAGTACACTGTCATCAATACCTATTGTTAACAAATTTCCTTTTGTCCCAGACCTCTTCTTTTCACGCTTTTTCTAGCTCCTTACAAACCTGGATCTTTCTCTGGAACGTAACCTTCTGGGGGCAGGGACTGTTTCGTTTTTCTCATTGTCTCTCTAGCACCAAGTACAGTGTCTCGCACACAGTTGGCACTTAATTACTGCTAGTTGCTCCTCTCATGCCTCCCAGTATGTTGGAGCATAAGAAAGAGACGGCATCTTTCCTGCACTGAACTGCAATGTCCTCATCTTCCTTCTGCCGCCACAATTCAGCACCTTCTCCTCTTCTGAAGTTTATTCCATCTATGTGTATAATCTACCAGCCTCCAGGACACTCTCCTTTCTTTCTCAAGGAGTCCACTATCTAGTTCACAATCTTCCTTTCTACCTTAGCCCCTGCTCTCATCCTTGGGGACTTAAATGTACAGATTGATGTCCCTTCAAACATCTTGGCTTCCCACTTCATCAACTTCCTCAGCTCCTATGACTTACATCTTCAGTTTACCTCCATCACCCACAGAGATAGCTATAAGGTTATACTTTACAGCTCATCCTCACCTATAACTACGTAGGCTCCATGATTGTGAATCCTGAAATTCCCTTTGCAGACAATAATTCCATTTCTTCTTTCATGCTAGCCTATTCCTTCTACATCTATTCTTTGTAGTCACTGAAATTCCTCTATGCCTACCCTATTCTCTCAGTCTATCACCCATTGTTCACCTCTGACCCCCTTGACCTCTTGTCATTCTTGCCCTACCAATCCTTAACCCTTTATTAAATGCTCCCCCATCAGCCTTCTCCCATACTACTGACCAGAATGCTGACCACTGCCAGAGGATGCAAACTTGGTTGATTATTATTTTGTTTTCTGATCTCAATTTGGCCTCTACCATAGCATGGCAATTTTTTTTTTACTGTTTCTTAATTGGCTCTTGGTGTTATATAGTTGTTGTCAGCTGTATCAAAGAGTTAAGTATCTGGCTGCCAATCTTCCTCTCCATCCCAACTCCTCTCATGCTCGAGGACTTAGAAAAATTCTATTGCAACCACCTCAATCCCCTCAGGGGCTGTTCCAGATCTTCTCTTCTCACCTCAAGTCCATAATGCCGTCCCAAAGCATTCCTCTTAGTAGATGTTTGGGCCTTCTATTTCTCTGAGATAATTGTGATCATCCTTCCAGAGCTCCCTCATCTCCCATGTACCTCATTTCTCATATGCCATACACTTCAGACCCCTCCAACATTCAGAAACATGCCTGTATCTGGAGAAGACGTGGCCCTTCCCCTGGCCAAGGCTGGTCCTTCTAGTTGTTCCTCGATCTCGTTCCCTCCCATCTCCAATGGCAGCTCTGTCCATCAATTATTTCCTGGTTTCTGACTCTACTACTCAACTGAAATTGTTCTCTATAAGGTTACCAATGATCTCAACTGCTAAATCTGATGTCCTTTTCTTAGCCTTCATCCTTCCTGACTCATCTACAGCACCCCCTTTTCTTAGATTTTCTCTTCTCTTTTGGCTTTTATGACTGACATTGCTTTCCCCTGGTTTTCCTGCCTATCTGACCAATCCTTCTCAATCTCTTTTGTGGATTATTATCCATACTCTATCTCTTTAGATTAGGCATACTCCAGTGTGCCTTCCTAGTCCCTCTTTTCTCTCTCTCTGCATCCCTTCCCTTGGTGATCTCACCTGCTTCTGGGGGTTCAAACATTATTTTGAGCAGATGCCTCCAGGATCTATATGTCCTTTCCTAATCTCTCTCCTAAATTTCAGTCCCACTTTATCAACTGCTTCTAGCATTTAGTACAGTACTTGGAACATAGTTGATGCTTAATAAATGCTCATTGACTGACAGATATCTCTTTAATGATTTATTTTCATTTCTCCCCAGGTTGTACTATAACTCTCTACAGGAATTTATCTGCTATGCCATCGAAACTTCCTCACCCTGGAAACTCACTCTATCCCTGAACTACTTCTTGTATTGGAAGGACCCTTTGCCCCTGTGGTCTCTCCCTCTGATTGCCTGGTTCTTCCCAGATCCTCCATTTTAGGGAGGAGGCTCAGGTCAACCTACCTTCTTCTCTACAGGACTTTTCCATGCTCCTACACCAGTTCCCCCATCCCTGTACTCGCCTCCCTTTCAACTTATTTTTATGTATTATCTTCCTCTATTAGAATGTAAACTCCTTGAGGGCAAAGGTTGTGTTTCTGTTTATATTTGTATTCCCAGTGCTTAGCATAGGGCCTGACAAATAGTTAAGTGCTTAATAAATACTTGTTGACTAGATTATAGGTATTTCGAATTCAGTTTGTTTGAAACAGAACTGATCATCTTCGGGCCTAAACCTGTCATCCTCCAAATTTTTCTGTTCCTGTTGATGATTACACCATTGTCTGAGTCACCTAGATGCAACACCTCAAAGTCATCTCTGACTGTCTCCTCTCAGTTACTTCCTAGGTCTAATCAATTCAATTCTGTCTGGACAATACCTCTTGCATTTATATAATTCTCTCTCCTCCCTTAGTCACTAACTTCATTTGGGCTCTCTTCCCTCCTTACCTGGATACTGTATTTTGTTACTTCCAAGAATCTGTGATCTCACTGATATGAGTACTTCCTCTAAAAGAGCAGATTGCAACCCGTTCATACCTTCTCTTCCTCTTTTCCATTTCCTCCCATAAATTCTCCTAAGGAGGTCTGTCCAATGTGTTGGGAACCTCTCTCTGGACGTATTGACATTGCATGGGTACTAATAAAATACATGGCTCTCCATTACTTGTCCCTTGCTCTAGCTACATGTCTGGCTTACTTCCTTTTCAGGTCATACATTTCTTTAATAATATAATTTACATCACTTTTTCTGCACAGTTTTTCACTGGTGATTCGTGTCTACAATTCCTCTCTCCATTGATCTTCGGGTGACTTGCAACTCTAATTCTTTCAAGGCTATGGTGTTCCATGCTTTGCAACTATACAGTTGAAACACTGGTGTAAAAAAGATGGACTTTTGTTTCAGGGAGCAGCTTGGGATCATTAAAAGCACTGCACAGTTTCTCAAATGCAATCTAACCTATTCTCCTGCTCTTAATCATTTCTGGGCCCAGTTCATTATCCATCTGCAGTATCTATCTAAACTAAATGTACTGATGGACCAGCTCTATGGACTGTGTATTCAATTGCATACCCATCATCCACTAGTTTTTGTTTTGTTTTGTTTTGTTTTGTTTTTACTGTATAGCCTTTGCTCTTTTGAATGATTCTGAATCTTGTTTAGGAAGTTCTGCAGTATTCCAGGGCTTGATGTGTTCCATACAATGTGACTCACAAAAAGGAGCATTGGAAGAACCTCATCTATATGGAATCCCTCTTTGATTTGGACTGTGCACCAGAGCTCCTCTATGATAGTGGGAAATACTTTTATGCCTTGCTTAATGTTAATAATCAATGAGTCATCAAACAAACTTATCCCTGTGGTTACATCTTTCAAGGAATGTTATGTAATTGAGGCCGTTCCCTGAGAGCTTCTTCTTCTCCCTTCTTCCCCAACTCACATGTCCCAGATGCCTTCTGCAACTATTTCCCCCTTCAGATGATGAGGTGGCCCCTCTCGTCACTAAGGCAAACTCCTCTACATGAACAAATAATCCCATTCCATTCCTTCTTCTCCAGCAGATTGTCCCTTTCTATCATCCCCACTTTTTCAACGATCTTCAATCTCTTCTTGTCTTTTGGATGGTTCTCTACTGCCTACAAGCATGTCCATGTTTTCCTCATCCTCCAAAAATTCTTGCTTGATTCATACTTCCCCACTAGATATCATCCTATATTTTCTTCTGCCTTTTGTGGTCAAAACTCCTTGAAAAAACTCTACAAATAGGTGCCTCTATTCCTTTCATCTCACTCTCTTCTTAACTCTACAGTCTGACTTCCAACCTTATAATTCAACTGAACCTCCTCTTTCCAAAGTTACTAATGACCTCTTAATTGTCAAATTTAATGGACTTTTCTCAATCCTTGTGCTTTTTGAACTTTCTGTAGCTTTTGACACTGTAGATCACCCTCTTCTGCTTGGTATTCTTTTTTCTTTGATTTTTTAAAACAATACTACACTTTCCTGGTTCTCCTCATACCTCTCTGACTCTTCCTTGTCATTGTCCTTTGCTGGATCTTCATCAAAGTCATGCTTACTAACCATGGGTATTCCACAAGGCTCTGTCCTAAATCTTTTCCTCTTCTTCTTTTATACTACTTCACTTGGTGATCTCTCTAGTTTGTGACTGACACTAACTATACAGTGAAAACAAAACAAAATAAAAACTAGAGAGCATTAGCTCTCATGGATTCAATTATCATCTCTGTGCTGATGATTGTCAAATCCACTTACCTGGTCCTAACCTCTCTGTTGAATTCCAGTCTCACATTTCCGACTTTCCATTGCACATTTTGAACTGGATGTCCTGCAGACATCAACATGTTCAAAATCAAACTCATTATCTTTCCCTCCAAACCTTCCCCCCTTGTTAAACTTCCCTATTACTGTTGAGGACACTGTCATCCTCCCAGTAATTCAGGCTTGCAACCTAGGTGCCATCCTTGACTCCTTGCTCTTGCTCACAGCATGTATCTAATCGGTTGCCAGACCTTTTGATTTGACTCTGGTAACATCTCTCACATACACCCCCTTCTCTCCTCTGATACTGCTACCACCCTAGTGCAAGCCTTCATTTCAATAGGTCACTCACTGGTTTGCCTGCCGCTAGTATCTTCCGCCCACAGTCCATCCTCCCCTCAACTATCAAAGTAATCTTCCTAAAGTGCAAGTCTGATCATGTTACCCCACTATTCAATAAACACCAATAGCTCCCTATTACCTCCAGGATCAAATATAAAATCTTTTGGTATTCAAAGCCCTCCCCATCTTTTTGGTCTTCTTATGCCTTATTCCCTCCATGCTCTCTGCCACCTCCCATATATTCTCCGATACAGTAACACTGGTCATCTTGCTATTCCTCATCACACAAGATACTCTATCTTCTAGGACCTGAGTTCAAATGTGGCCTCAGACACATAACACTCGCTGTATGACTCTGGGCAAATCGCTTAACCACAATTGCCTCACAAAAAAAAAAAAGATACTCCATTTCCTAATTCTAAACATTTTCAATGGTTCTCTTTTGTGCTTGGAATTCTCTACCTTCTGGATTCCTTCAAGACCCAGATAAAATCCCATCTTCAATAGGAAGCCTTTCCCAATCCCTCTTAATTTTAGTGTTTTTTCTCTGTTGATTATTTACTATTTATCCAGTATATAATGTGTACATATTTAATTTGCATGTTGTCTCCCCAATTAGATTGTGAGTACCTTGAGAGCAGAGACTCTTTTGCCTTTCTTTGTATCTTCTGTGCTTAGCATAGTGACTGACACATAGTAGGTGATTTATAAGTGTTTATTGACAGACTGATTTTAACATAGGCATAGAAGACACCTTGTAAAAGGGGAATGTTTAGGTGGCATTTTAATCTACTAAACCAAAACTTATCAGTGTTAAAAAAAATATGCACTAGAGGATTTTTAAAAAAATTCTCTCTACCTTTCAGCCAATTGTGTGACTGGAGAAATCCAGTGATCTGCTGTAGGATATCATTAGGCTAAGCTTAGTTTTCCCTTTGTATAAAACTTCATCAAAGATGCCCTTGAACTACAAGTAGTAGTAGTATTTGTGGTTAAAGATTTTATGACTATGGGAAAGTTGGCACATAATTTTGGTAGTTAGTCCTGTTTTCTCAACTGCCTTTTTTTGGTAGCAATAATGTCTCTGTTTCCCCCCTAAGTATTTGGTATCCTCCCCTTTCAGATAGCTCAAGGACTGAGTCTCTCAACACCCTCAGAATTGTCACCTTGAACATAAACCTCCTCTGGGTATGGTCCAGCTGCTTTTCCCATTTTTGTTTTCTTCAGTGCCTTTTCTACTTCTTCATTGAAGGCGATGATGTCAGAGTCCAATTATCTTGAGCCTTTGCTCAAAAAAAGTTTGTTACAGCAACTTAGACAGATCTTTTCCATTTTGTATCTGTTTGTTGTCCTCCTCCAAGTTTCATCCTTAAATGCTCTTGGGATGATTGTGCTTAATTGGTCTCCCTGCTTCCAGTCTCTGCCCTCTCCAATCCATACCCCACATAGCTGCCAAAATAATCTCCCCCAAGGTGCAGATCTGGTTGTGTCTCCTTCCTGCTCAAAAACCTTCAATGGTTTCCCAGTACTTCTGGAATCAAATGCAAACTGCTCAGCCTGATATTTAAAGCCCTAAACCATCTGGCTGCAACATACTTTTTTGGTTGTACTTTATATTATGCTTCATGCCTTTTACTTTCCATGCAATAGATGCTTATTGGTTGAATGGAAGATTATACTAATAACTAGACCCCAACTCAAAATCCAATTTCCTACTTCTGTGCATTCCCTCCATGCCTGATCTCTGCTTCTTAGAATCTCTGTCTTCAAGACTTTCATCACAAATTACCTCCTCCATGAAGCTTCTCCAGGTTGCACCAGATGTTAGAGTTCTTTGCCTCCTCATATAGGTTTTTATTCTATTCATTTGTGAGCATGTTATATTCCCACAGTAGACTGTAAATTCCTTGAGGGCAAGGACCATTGCATATTTATCTTTCTATCCTCAGTGCTGTCACAGTATCTTGCTGGTAATAGGTGTTTGATAAATACTTTTTAGTTGAATCATTGTTAGTAGGGAATAGTTGTTAGTAGGGAGGAAGACAATGGACAGGAAGAGGCTCTAGTGTTGAATCACTCCTGAGAGAGTGATTCATTGGGCAGGCACCAGAAAGAGGCAGGACGGGATGGGATCAAGGGCCAACAGGTAGGAATTAGTGATGGCGAAGAGAAGAACCACCTCATCCTCTGATACTGAGCAAAGAGAGAAGAAGTAAAGATGTTCATAGATTTTGAAATGTGGAGGAGGGTAGATAAGGGAGCTCAAGACATATATTTTCAATATTCTCAGTGAGGGAGACTGAGGTTTCTCATTGGTCAAAATATAGCATCAAAGCAACGAGGTAAGGTCATCTTCTGTGAGTGGGGGTGATGCAGATAGAGCTGGGGACTTGAGGAGGAAGGAGATGGCTTGAAACAACTTGTGTAGAGAATAGGATAGGGAGTCGATCAGAAAGGAATGAAAGAATTGCCATGTACCAATGGAGTCCCACCTCACTGAGGTTAAATAACATGAAGTAGGGAACCCAATTCTGACTTTTGTGGCATCCTCCAAGTAGCTTTTGGAGATCATGGAGTAGGGATGAAAACATCAGATGGTGGTCCAGTGTTGGTAGGGTAAGGATAGAAGAGGGCAGAGGTCTGAAAAGAGGAAAGGCTTTAGGGAGAAGTCACCAAAATGAATAGGGTCTTTGAAAGATGGCAATAATATGAAAAGGCAGAGAGGACCAAGGAGGGCATTGTTGGTATGGTGAGCAGCTTAAACAAAGGTACAGAGGTGGAGATGAACATGGTGTGTGCCAAGAATGTCAGACATTTCCTATGTACTGCATCTTGTGCTTGGATCTGGGTATGTGTGTGTGTACATACATACATACATATGTATATATGTGTACATACAAATGTATATACATATATATTCTTAATATATAATACATACATATATGTATGTTTTTTAAATGTCACTGTCCCTACCCACAAGCAGCTTATTGTCTAATAGGGGAGATATGACATAATCATAACAGCTAGTATTTATATATCTGTTAAGGTTTACAAAGAACTTTACAAATATAATCTCATTTTATCTTCACAACAACCCGAGGAGGCAGGCAGGTGTTATTTTATCCTCATTTTATAAATGAGAGAACTGAGGCAGAACAAGGTTAAATGATTTGCCCAAGGTCACACATGTAGGAAGTGTCTGAGGGGAGATTTGAACTCAAGTCTTTCTGACTCCAGGCCGAGCACTCTATCCACTGAGCCGTCTAGGGCCTGCCTCATACATTATAAGCAATTAGAACACCACAGTGAAGATACAGACCTCATTAAAGATCTTAGGATTGCTATACAAATTCAATTCAATACAAGACTCCTTCCCTCTGAAAGTTCACAATAGTAGACAGATATAGCCAGACCTAATGACAATACTCCTGATATAAGACTTTGGAATGTAAAATGTTAGAACACAGTTGTTAGAGGTACAAAAAACCTCAGAAATCATCTTGTCCCACCCCTTCTTTTACATATGAGGAAAGTGAGGCCTAGGGAGGGAAAATGGCTTGTTAAATAATGCTCCCTTTTCACATTGGACTCCTGGAGTCTGGAGCCCTATGAGGTCACCCTACTAGGTCAGGCGTGCCAGTTTTTCCATCAATTCTTCTGGTTTTCCCTCAGATGCACTCATCACAGAGTAAACCAGAAACCCAGAAGTGGTATTTGGATTCGGCAATCCCTGCAGAGTCTGTATATGAGCAAGTTTGTGAGCTGGTACCCAAGGATGGAATTTCCTCCAGTCTTATTCCCTCACTATTCCCATCTCTCATCCCTATCCCATCTTCTACATCTCAGGAGCATCAGTTTCCCTAAATTTTAGATTTCTTGAGTTGGGTCTACAAAACTTCTTACTAATGGATCAGTTAGAGACACCAGAGACCTGCTATGCTCTTTAGTCTGAAGCACGCAGGTTAAGCTCAATGGGGCTTTCAATGAACTCTTGGACAGAGCTCTATGATAAAAAGAGAAAAACAACCTTCTTAGTTCAAGCTCATTCTGCCCTGCTTGTTCTTGCTGCTGTAACTTTGTTCATTTTTTTCCTGTCCCCCCCCCCCCCCTGACCCTTAACCTTCAATGCCCTCCCCTCTCCTCTCCTCTCCACCTACTAAAGTCTAGACTTCAGCCTTAGGGCAACAAGGAGCCATTGAAGGTTATTGAGCAGGTAACCTACATGATTACTTTTGAGCAGAACAACAACAAAGCCTGCTGAGAAAAAAATGTGATATTATAGGAAGAACCCTGGACTTGGAATCAGGTAGTTTAGGGTAGAACCCTGCTCTGATGCCAGCTGTGTGATCCTGGGCAAGTCATTGAGCCTCTCTGTGATTCAGTATCCTCACCTGTTAAAGGGTAATAATAATAATAATAATACTTATGCTATGTAAGTCACAGGGTTGTTGTGAGAATCAGATTAAATAATTATGTATGTAATGTACTTTGCAAACCTTAAAGTGCTATACAGATCTAAGCAATCTGTTATTATTATCAAGTAAAAACTTAAAGTGTTATAGGCATATGGGTTATTGTTCCAGAGTTACTAAAGACAAAAATGGAGTTATGGAATCATAAGACTGGAGCTAGAGCTGGGGTGGGGGTAGGGGGTGCTTTGAGGCCATATAGTCTAAATCCCCTCATTTTAAAGAGGAGGAAATCATTGTGATGATCAAAGCAGAAAGATTATTCTTGTATTAATACTGGACAAGTTAGAAGGGAAGAGATTAGAGGTGGGGAGAATGGTTAAGCCAATGCCACCACGGTCCAGGTAGGAGGCCGTAAAGATTTAAACTAGAGCAGTAGCAGCGGGAAAGGAAGAAAAGAGAAGGGACAGATTCAAGAGGAAATGTGCCACAAAACCAGCTGGATGGAGTCTTTACTTGGAGCCATGATTATGGGCGTGGAGCCTGGGCTGGAGCCAAACTGGGTGGCAAGGAGACTTTCCCACTAAACCCACTGGCACCAAGGGACAAGACTGTCTAGGACTAGGCCTGCCCTGTGACGAGACTGATGTCACAAGGCTCGGCCCTCCTTTCCTCCTGAAAGGGCACTTGTTCCCTAGAGGATGTGGTCTTGGAATTCCATTTTACCCTCTGGAGTTACTGAACGCCTCCCATTCACATCTCCCAGGCAGGCATGCACTGTGATGGAGTCACCAGACCCACTTGTCTGGTCAGCTCATGGGATGTGGCCTCTTAATCATAGCAATCCCCCATACATTTGTACAGTACTTTCTGCTTTCAAGTGCTTTCATGTACGTTATCTGATTTGATTCCCATAACAACCCTGTTCAGTGGTCAGGAAAGGTATGATTAATCCCATTTTCTGGATGAGGAAACTGAGACACAGTATTAAGTGAGGGGGTTTGGACTAGATGAGTGATAAGGCCCTTTCCAGTTGTGCATCCTATGATCCACCAACTTGTTCCAAGTCAGCCGGCAAGTTAGTGGCAGAGGTGGGATGAGCACACCTTTTCTTGGCTACTCATTCAGGGCTCTTTTTACCACAGCACATGTTTAAGAGGCATTTAGCGTGGGGGAAGAAATAGGTGATCTGAGGGGACCCTCTGCCTCACAGAGCAGGGATTGTCATTTTGGGTAAGCTGGACACGGTTTTCATTGCTGCTACCTGTGGGGGTCAACTGGGAAACACCAGAGACCCACTGGTGTGGCCTGGTGATCTGGGCACAGGATCTGAAGCCAGACGATGCCCAGTGTGAGACAGAAATCACCAGGGGAATTGAATCCATGCTGGGGAGTTGGTGGGAAAAAAAATGAGGCAGCCAGTCTGGTGTCTGGGAAGGAGAGAAAAAAAAACCCAGAGCTCACACTGTCTTCATTGTTTTTCTCTTAAGGAAATGTTCCTGTTTCATGTGGGGTTTGCTTCTTTGGAGTTTCTTGTTCTGCATTATTTTTCCCACCCTCCCACATCCATGTGAAACCCACTCCTAGGTTCTGGGTCCACCTCCATGACTTAAGTCTCCCAGGAACTGAATTCCAGATGTGGCCCCAACAATGATCATGTCAGGGACTTCTCCAAGTAGGTTTTTGCAATTTCTCATAGCTAGAGAAACTGCAACCAGGAAAGAAAAAGCAGCCAGCTCGCAATACTGAGTGAAACAGGAACTGATCCAGAAATAAAACTGAAGAGATCTGATTCCCAGATCCAACCCCTAACCTCTAGGGGGGGTGGGAAAGGGAAAAGATGGTGTAATTATAGAATATCAGGAGTGGATGATACCTTAAAGTCTAATGAAGTGAAGTCTAATCCCTCATTCTACAGATGGGGAAACTGAGGCATGTAGTGGGGAAATGACTTGAAGGGTCACAAGCCCAGACTTAAGATTTGAATCCAGTGTTCTTTCTACCACTCCACTGTTTCATCTGATAGCCTTTCATTATTAGATAAAATTCTGGGAACATTCTTTTGAGTCCTAGTAAAGGTCTCCCTCCCTCTAGCTGTGGTGTCTATATGTTTCCGAACTCTCTAGGTCCTTGTTCTTTCTCAAGGAACAAGTAAATACCAGTGTGGCTCCTGTCACTTTAGTGTATCTCAGAGAATCATAAAATGTCAGTGCTGGAATGAAGCTCAGAGAACCATCAAATCCAACCTTCTCATTTTAGAGATAAGGAAAGTGGCACCCAGAGAGGAGAAATGAGCTGCTTAAAATCCCCCAGTACATTAGAGGCAAAGCCAGGACTCAAACCCCGATCTCCTAAATCCCAGCTCAGTGTTCTTTCTAAGAGAGGCAAAGGGTCATAGGACCATAGAAACGTAGATGGGGAGAGCCGGAAGGGACCTGAGAGGTCATCTAATTTAACCCCCTCATTTTACAGATATGGAAACCGAGGCCCGGTCAAGTTCTGTGACTTGGGCAAGGTCAGGCTGGGAGTAAGTGTAGGCTGAGATTTGAGCTCATCTCCTCTCACATCAGAACTGATGTCCTTTCCACCGTACCTGAGCTATGAAGAGAGTCATTGTCCATCTGCTTCCCTACTAAGTGCAAGCTCTTTGAAGGCAGGGATTGCATCTTATCCCTTCTCTTGATGCCCAGCACTTGGCCTTGCACACAGTAGGATTTGCTAAAGAAATGAAATCCCTCAGTCAATTCCTGTTACACTTATTTTCCTCATCTCATGGACAAGTGCCGGAGTGGCACGAGAAGGCGGAAATAGCTAGACTGGCCACCCATGGTTACCTCCTGTGGGAAGCGGCCAGCATGCCGACTTTAGCAGCAGAGTCTAACAGGGGCTCTCCAAACAGGCAAAGACCTAAGCGGATGTGATGCCACAGAGGTTAAAAAGATCAAAAGGCCCCCCAAAATGCACAAAAAGAGAAAGGGAAGCAGTGGGCAGAAGGGCAGGAAATTACTTCACTGGGTGGAAAAGAAGGGAGAACCCCTCCCACCCCCAACTAGGATCAGGATGAAAGACGCATAGGAAGAGGATGCAGATGCATGGGACGATGGGGAGAGTGACAGGATCCCATTTGCTGCTTCAGGCACTCCCCGGGATTGATTACTTTGTCACAGTGGAGCTGGAGGTTTTTGTATAAATGGTGGCTACTGCCAACCCTGGCCACGTGGCTTTGACCAGTCAACCTTGGGTTCACAGCAAAATGGGCAGAATCTCTGGAGAACTGGGGTAGTAAGGAGCCATTTTCCATTATCAGTGACATAAGCATTTAGAGAGGGATAGGTTGGTCTGTCTTCTCATACCTTGCTTTTTCATGGGCTTTTGGATTTATTTTCAAATTAGAAATGGCGTTGGAATCATAGAATATTTTCTGAAACTGGAAGAGACATTGGAGATTGTCCAATCAAAGCCACTCATCTTATCATTTAGAACCAAGCTGCAGGGAAGGAAAGTGACTTGCTGAAGGTCTCAGAGAAAGTTAGTTGTAGAACCAGGACTAGAACCCAGGCTTCTCGCCTCCTAATGCTTTCTACTATACCTTCAACCTCTGCAATCATTTGGTTGCTGATTTTAGTATGGATGGTTTTGGATTGATTATAAGCTTCTAAAAGATGCCTCATAATATCCAAAACTAGCACAGTGCATTAGTAGGCATTCAATTAATGTTTGTTGACTGACTGAATACCTTCCAAGTGCCTGATACTAGGTGAATGTTTATTGAACAAATTAGTTCAACGCATAAAGAATTGAAATTCACTGATAATCCTGGACCTGATTTAGACCCTAATCTCTACCTCCTCCCAAAACAATGACAACAAGCCTTTATTAAGTGCCTACTGTTTGTAAAGACACTTTTATGAGCTCTGAGCAAGTTCATATTTATCTATTTGAATTTCCTCTACAGATTCAAAGTCTTCACTGCAGGGACCATGCTTATCTTTACTGTTTTCCAAGCCTCTAGTTTATTATTGTGTATCTTTCCCCATGCTCCAGAAAAATCTTGGCCAAATGTACTGATAAGAATTTCACTTCTTCTTGCTCCTGGCTCACCCTCTCCAGGGATAGATGTTAACAAGCCCCATGAATGCCAAAACAAAGAGGATGAGCAAAAGATCAAGGAGCCTGGGCATCCCACCAGGTGAAAAAGAGTTAGAGAACCCACTGCCCCTTTTTCCCCCTTTTAATGTCAGCTTGCAGAGCCTTGTTTGGAAGAATCAAAATTTCAGGCCATCCTTGGGTTGGATGGAAAGATACATGGTGAGTGTATGTAGGTTCCAGCATGTTGCCATGATAACTTGCCCCCAAGAAATGGTGTTAAAGACATCACTGAGGACATTCTGACTAGAAGATGTAAGCCAGTCATAGCCAGAGAGTTAGGGATGCCAGATAGATATCCCAAGTTCTAAATTAGCATCCATACAATACTGAACGGAATAGAGGAAGGTAACTAGAGCTTTGGGGAGGTGGTCTTTGGAGGATTTCTGGAACGATCTGTATAAGAATATCATAGGATGAGAATGTATAGTGGGGGGATGGGTCAGTCTTGCCAGGAATACTTACCTTATTGAGGTCACAAAACTAGAATTATCCAAATAAGTACTAAGCCTTTTACTGAAAGATCTCCTTCCCTTGGAATTCTTTTTAGAAGTAAAAGATCTTTTCTTTGTTCTATGGGCTTTGAATGAATCTCCTCTCATTCACTTTTATAACAGGTATGTGTCCTCACCTCATGGTAGAGATAGCGAGGGTCATCTATTCCAATAATGATCATTATTGTTAGTTCAGTTCAACAAATATCAAACACCTCGACTGTACAAAGTACTGCGGATAGAAAGATAAAAATGGATAGTCCCTGCCCTCAAGGAATTTGCAATCTATTACAACTCTCATTTGTCTGGCCACCATTGATTGTTTTTTAAAGAGTCTCATTTGGGTCTCCTAGTAACTGGTGAGGTTGGTAGAGTCACTGATGGACAGTCTTTTGCCAGTGACAAGAAAAGACAATAATAACAGCAGTCTGCTTTTGTTGAAAGGACTGCATCAGTCTAGCATAGAGAGTCAGTGTTTTGTAGCAGAAAGAATTCTGGCTTTAGTATGAGATTAGATTGTAAAATCCTTGAGGGCAGGGACTATCTATTGCTTCTTTTTGTGTCCCCAGGTGCTTAGCACAGTGCCTGGCACATAGTAGGTGCTTAATAAATGTTTCTTCTTTGATCAATTGAGAACACCTGGGTTTAAATCCTTCTGCCGTTTTCTACTTCTGTGATCTTAGGCAAGTTATTTAATATGTAAAATGAGGAGGTTAGACTACCTAACCTCTAAGGACCCTTTCATCTTTCCATCTGAGGCAGGCCCTTGTCTTTCCCCACCACTCCTTCATTCCTCCCATAGGGTTCGGATGCGTGAAGCTTCTTGGTTCTAAGTTTTTTTGCTCTGTGTCTGAGGTGTGGGTGAAACCCAAATTCCTGTGGACCTCTATTTGCCGGTTCCTGCCACCGAGGTACCAGTTTCTTCCAGAGAAGAAAAGACCTTGGTAACCGACAGCCCCCCACTCTGTTCAGCAAAGGCCCAGGAACACGGAAAACTCTTCTAGAAAACTCTTTTTGGATCAAAAGTAATGGAGATTAATTATCTTTTGTTAGCTAGAGTTGGTTTCACCTGGGAAAATTGCCTGCAGGGCTTTGCTGGGGTACTCGTTCTTTATTTATGCTTCTTTTTTTCTTCCTTTCTTGGGTTGGACTAAATTATCTCTAAGATATCTTCAAGCTGTAAATCTTGTGATCCTCAGATATAGCTGATCCTTCCATTTCCTTGGAATTCATTCATTCATTCAACAAGCATTAATTAAACATCATTGTCAACAAGCATTTATTAAATGTTTACTGTGTCCCAGGTGCTACTATTAAACATTAATTTTGCCTCAGTCCTATGTTAAGGCTGTAGGGAATACCAAAAAAAAAAAAATGGTCTCTCACCTTTTACTTCAATGGATTAAAAAGATTCAGTTTTATTAGTGAGGAGGCTTGCCCCACCAATGCACATCACAGCCCCTCCACACTTTAGTAGATGGTCTGATTCTTTAGTGGCATCTAGGTGGTACAGTGGATAGAGCCCTGGGCCTGAAGTTAGAAAGACCAGAGCTCAAATCCAGCTTCAGACACTTACTAGCTGTGACCCTGGGCAATTTGCCTCAATTTCCTCCACTGTAAAGTGGGAATAATAATAGTACCTACCTCTCAGGGTTGTTGCTGTTGTGAGGATCAAATGAGATAATATTGGTAAAATGCCTGGCATATAGTAGGTGCCATATAAATACTAGCTGTTGTTATTATTATTTTCATGAATTTCTGTGGTCAAAAAAATGCATCAGCTGGTGACCTAGCTTCCTTTGATGAACCTCTTCAAACTTGGCTAGCATCATCCTCAGATGACAGACACATGTATGTAGGTTATGTTGGAGCCCTTCTAGCTCGACGTCTCAAGCTTGTCCTCCACTGGCAGAGCCTTCAAGAACCCGGCATCAGCCGCCCCCAGCCCACGAGAGGAGACGTCAAAGTAGGACGCCAGCAAAGGCTATGGCCTCTAAGAACATGCAATTCCCCAGTATCTACTTCAGATCTAGGAGCGATTGCTCTATTTTCTTAGAGGTCAAGATCAGAGCAGGGATGGGTTCGGCTGTGTGTGGGGAAGGGAGAGGTTCATTCCTTCTTCTTAGTCATCTAAGAAGAAGGAATGAACAGTCCCCTGGACCCTGTTCCATCTTTGTCAATTCCAGGATCCAATGTTGAGAAACCTAGGTTTGAGATATTACCCTATTTGGTCCATTTAAGATTGTAGATTGTCAGAACTGGGAGGGACTTCTGTGATTTAATCTACCCCCTTTATTTTACAGATGAGGAAACTGAGGCCTGGAGAGGAAGAGTGACTTGCCATGGGTCATATGAGCAGTGAGCGGCAGAGCCCAGACACTAAACCGAGTCTTTTAACTCTCCTTTCGGTGATGTTTCCACCTGTCTTTGAACTAGATGTCCTGTAGACATCTGAAATTCAACAAGGGTGCCCAGAGTTGTTTGTTTGAGGCCAAAACTGGCACTAATATAAAGTAATGTTTCCTTCTTCTAGGTGGCACAGTGGATAGAGGAGCCCTAGGTCTGTATTCCTGAGTTCACATCCAACTTCAGATACTAGCTGTGTAACCCTGGAAAATCACTTAGCTTCTGTTTGCCTCAGTTTTCTCCTCTGTAAAATGGAGACAATAGCACCTACCCTTCAGGGTTGTTGTGAAGCTCAAATGAGATAATAATTGTAATACGCTTAGCACATAGTAAGTACTATATAAATATTTACTATAATTATTATTATTTTCTCAACTAACAAATCTCTTTGTACTTCTATTGTTGCACTTTCTCATTCTTCCTTGTATAATACAGTTATTTGTGCCCATTTTATCTCTCCTGATAGAGTATAAGCTCCATGAAGACAGATAGAGTCAGTTCTCTTTGTATCCCCCACAATGCCTAGAAAAACCCTAGA
>NW_020954571.1:10289541-10291039 GCF_900497805.2 Vombatus ursinus | reverse complement strand
TTTTTCCTAGTCTTTGTCACATCTTGGTATATTGCTCCTGCTATGGGTTGGGGCCAGTTGGAACTTGGATCTCACCATTGTAAATAATGCTCCTTCCATCTTTCCTTGCCTTACTCTCAGAATCATAAAGATGGAACAAATTCCTGTGATGTCACTTGATTTGGGTCCTGGATCTGAAATTTACAACCTGTATGACCTTAGTTTAGAGACAGCCATGCTAAATGGATAGACAGCTGACCTCTGAGTCAGGAAGATCTGGGTTCAAGTTCCACCCTTGACATATACTGGCTGTGTGAGTTACTCCGGGCACCGGTGAATGCCCCTAGGCAGCTCTCTAAGCCTCAAAATTGAAGAGCAGGAGGTGATTTGCATTAATACTCCTGCTCATCAGGAGTTCCCCGTACCAATGAAATCATGGGTTCAATCTCCCCCCAAAATAATTACGGGTAGGCCATTCCCTCCTCCGAGCTTCAGTCTCCTCACCTGTAAAATGTGGATAATAATCCTTTCCCTGTCTCCCCCCCTCCACCGGGGTTATTATGAGGAAAAGGGCTACAATGAAAAATGTAAAGTGCTGTAGAAATGTGGGTTGTTGTAATTATTAGCAAGGCACAAGGCACATTTTGCAGATGTTTAGTAAATGATTGCCATAAATAAGGGCAGGAGGGGCTGTACTCTACCTTTGCAGAAGAGGAAGTATCTGAGGACAGAGAAACACAGAGGATGCATCCTTGAATTCCTGTCTATGGTTGGACAGTGAGACAGGACTGGGAAATTCCCATCCAAATCCCTGGGAGCGAGAGGCAGGATGTGATTCTACATCAAGAAAATGCTTCCGCTCTTTGCACTCACTCACAAATTTTCCTTTGGGTTCGAAGTGCTTTCGGTCCAAAGGGAAATATTTAGTGAGGAAATGTTTTTAGTGTGGTCCAGCTGGTTTTGAGTTAGAAAAGCCTGGGGAAAAAAAATGCCTCCCCCCCCACCCAACTCCGGTATTTTGACCAGCTATCAAATACACAAATGTGTTTGAACCTTAAAGCTCCCAACTTGCAGGTCCTACTGTGAGGAGCAGTTACTATGGACCAGAGAGGTGACCCTAATCATCTGGGAGCTATATTGCCCACACTGCAAATGGCCTCTCCTTTGTTGGTTCCAAAGCCCCCAACCAGAGAAGGGTTGCCAAGGCTGCCTTTGTGGTTCTAGGAGGTGTTTTGACCAGACAGCAAAGTGAGTCAGTCATGTGAGGGATAACGGATGGACAGCCTGAGCAAGGGCTTACTCTGGTATCCAAGAAATAGAGAAAGAACACCAGTAAGGATTCCAACACCTTGAGTGGATCCTCCATCAGGGATTTAGGGAAAGACACGGGCATGAGGTATGGATGGATTGTAAATGTGCCTCATGGAGGATGTATCCACACCAATGAGATCAACACATCAATGGATGTGTTGAGAGAGAGAGAGAGAGAGAGAGAGAGAGAGAGAGAGAGAGAGAGAGA
>NW_020954571.1:10286112-10289531 GCF_900497805.2 Vombatus ursinus | reverse complement strand
AGAGAGAGAGAGAGAGAGAGAGAGAGAGAGAGAGAGAGAGAGAGAGATGTTCTTTCCTGGTCCTTGACATATCTTGGGATATTGGTCTCAGTAGGAGTTGAAGTTAACATGGTTTTCACCGTTATAAGTCACGGTCCTTCCGTCTCTCCTTGCCTTCCTCTTATAATCATGGAGGTTAAACAGATATCTGTGATGTTAGTTGATCCCTCTACTCCATAGAAAAGAGTAAATAAATTAGGTTACTCAACAAATGTCTGGGGAAAATGTTCAAATCCTCCATCCTACTTGGAGAAATCCATCCCTTATAGAACTCCTTGAGAACTCACCTTGTTGAATGACCATAAACACCCTCTAGTTGACTGCCTTGAAGATGAAGTGGCCATCTCTACCATCTAACGCTGAGGTTTTGAGTAGTAGCTTAGTATCAGACCCAAAGGAAAACCTCTTAATTTGAATGTTGACTCTGCCACTTACTACCTGTGTGACTTTGGGGAAAACATCTAACCTCTCTGGACCTTATCTGTCAAATGAAGAGCTTGGGCTTAAAGACTTCTGAGAGCTCTTATGTTTCTAAATTTATGATGCTATTATCTAAGCTCTCCTGATCAATGAAAATGGGCAGGTGCTTTTCTACTCAACTTTGTCCAAGACTAACTTTTCCTCTCTGACTCTCACCAACCCTTTCTGTTCCTGCCTCAGCAGCTGGCTGATAAAAATCCTGGCGATGTCTTTCACTCTAATTCTTCAAAGTTCTTTGTTTGTTCTGTGCGGCAGCCTGCCCACACCCACCATGTACCTTTCTATCACCCTCTTTGTGAGATTCATTTCTAATACTTCAGAGACTGCGGTGTTTCATGACTTGCAGCTGTATGTGACCAGTAGACTATTGGTCTACTACTATGCATCTTGAAAAAGATGGGTCTTGGTTTCTTGGAGAAATTTAGTATTATTAAAAGACCTTTGCAGTTTCCTGAAGGCAATCCAACCTACCTGTCTACTGCTTAGTTCTGGGCCCACTTCATCGTCCATTTGTGCTATCTACGCCAGATAGATATTCTGATGGAAAAGCTCTGCAGGTTGTCCATCTAACTTTGTGTCATAATCCAGGCATTATGGGCAATAGAATGTCTATTCTGCATTCACCTGGGCTTTTGTGCATGAACAGTCAGGCCAAGCTCTTTTGAGATGGACATCAATGAGGGATACGCATGTTATAGAATTATAGGAAATAAGCATCAAAACACCCAGGGATATTTTCCAATATTCTTCCTGAGAAATAATGAAGGAATTTCTCTCCATTCTAAGTCCAAATGTGTTTGTTCCCCATAATCCCATTAGGGGGACTTTTTGGATGGAAGGGGATTGATAGTGTGTAAGGAAGGGCCCATAGGATCACAGAATGAGAGCTATGAGGGACCTTCGAGGTAATCTGGTCCAAAATCCATGAGTATTTTAATATTAAGCAGTAGATTTCCTTATGGCAAAGGCTTACTTATATATTTTAGTAGAATTAATTGTTAGTTTATTCACTCACCAGGAATGCATTAAGTGCCCACTGGGTACACAGCCTTTTGCTAGGTACTGAAGGAGATAAAAGTTTAGAATAAGGGGGAATTCCTTCCTTCATAGAGCTTATAGTCTAGTGGAGAGATAAGACACCAGCACAGGCAGCTATCATCTGTGTTACATGATAAGTACATTAGAGAGGTACGAACAAAATTACATGTGAGGATCAAGAGGTTGGGTCAACTGAAAGGATTGGGGGAGCCTGTGGGGAGGAGATAGCATTTAAATCAGATTTCTGGGTTGAGTAGGGATTCAACAGATGAAGAAGAAAAAAATAATCATAGAATTTTAGAACAAGAAGGGACCCCTAGGGATGACCTATTCCAACCAGGTCATTTTATGGATGAGAAACATAGGGCCCAAGAATTGCCCAAGCTCAATCTCTGTCTCTCTGTCTGTCTGTCTGTCTGTCTGTCTGTCTCTCTCTCTCTCTCTCACACACACACACACACACACACACACGCATGCACACACATACACATTTACACACAAATACATACACATATACAACACCCTGGCTGTTGCTAGCTCAGCAACTTCAGGTTAGGGGACAAGAGTTTTCCTTTTTCTTTTTCTACTAATTCTCCTTCCACCCTTTCTCTTTAGCTAGGCATGGGCCAGAGCAAAAAGAACATATCTCCCTGGTCTCTGGGAGAATTGTGTTAGATTTCCTTTAAAAGTAACACAACAAACTTTTTTCCTTCTGGGATGTTACCAGATGAACATTCACCATTTGGACACTATAGGAGAGACACCCCTCCACTCCCTTCAGGCCAAAGAGGTCTGGGCTATTTCTACATAGGTAAACTTTTGCTCAGGTCCTTTCCTGAGCATGGCAACCTCCATGCAGGCAAGAGAGAGCTGGTTCATAATCTGCATAATACATTTGCCTGCGACGAGTATCATGCAATACTTCAATCTTGCAGATAAGCCCAGAGAAATCTACTGGCCTGAAAAGCTTTTCAGCAGGCCCTAAAGTCGATCTTCCTTTCCTTTTCTCAACACTGCTCCTTCCTTCTTGGGCCTTATCAGCTGGGCAAAGAGAATGCAAGGGTTTGCCTGAAGCAAATACACAGAATCCCTCCACAAACACAAATTCCCATGAAAACCTCACACAAAGGTACCAGAGAGGAGAGACAGACTTGATTAAATTTCATTCAGGCCCACTGCCTGATTTTGATGAAGGCTAGGGCACAGAAACTCAAGTAGATCTGTCCCGTCTGACTATAATAGCTGTTGCCATTTAAATACTCATGTGCTCTGTTCACACAAGGACATAATTGTGTTCTGCAAATCATGATATAAACTTCTGCCCACTATAGAAGATGACTCTCAGCTGCTCTTAAGACAGTCACTAAAGCAATGGTGTCACATCTTCCTGGTACCTACTGCACTTCAAAGAGGGAAAAGCAGAGGGAGACAAAAACAAGGACAAAAAAAATGAAGCTAATAAAGGCAGAACCCAAATATGTAATAGTGTCGGATGCTATAAAACTTTTACTGCCACTTGCTTGGAATGACCTGTATAACTCACTCATGTCTCCTCTACCACTGTGTAATACAGTCATTCCAAACTTGGCGTCATAAAACGTTTATAGCATCCTACACTATCACATATTTGCTCTATATAGACACTCTGCATGGGTCACTTCACTGAGTGCCAAAATGCAGCCATTTCGGGGGTCGAATGCAACCCAATGGCATAATGGAGTAGAATCTTAAAGCCAGTGCCAGATCTGGGAAGGGAGACTCAGAACATTTGTGTCCCTTAAGACAGTGGGAAGCTTTGGCCAAAATAAGGGATACGTGTGTGTGTGTGTGTGTGTGTGTGTGTGTGTGTGTGTGTGTGTGTG
>NW_020954571.1:10283107-10286102 GCF_900497805.2 Vombatus ursinus | reverse complement strand
GTGTGTGTGTGTGTGTGTGTGTGTGTGTGTGTGTGTGTGTGTGTGTGTTGGGGGAAAGGGAGTATCTTTGCTTTAACTGCTTCTTTAATAGGTAGACCCTCAGGTTATACCTCCTTCCTTTCAACACTTCAGGGGTTAGCAATCTCTTTAGCCTTGGCTGCAAGCTAGAGTACTGAGCAATGTCCAAGGGTACCATTAAGACATAGGTAGGAGAGAAGGAAGAAAGAGAAAGAAAGAGAGAGGGAGACGGAATGAATGGAGAAGAAGGGATGAGAGGGATACTATACAAGAAAAGGGAAGGAACAGTCAGACAACCCATAATGGCTGTCTTCTGGAGAAGAGAAAGCTGGCCGGTTTCAGGAAGAGGGAGGAAGAGACATGTTCAAATATCTGAATGATGGTCACGTAGTAGAGGGGCTTGCCCGGTTCCAGAGGATAAACAGAATTAGAACCAGGGATAGAAGTCACAGGAGAGAAGATTCTTCTCAATATAAGGACGGGCTTTTTCATATTCAAAGCTGTTCTAACATGGAAAGTGTTGCCTTAGGTTAGCTGCTGGCTTTCCATCTCTCACAAGTGTACTAAGAGAGGCCAGTTGGTGACCAGTGTAACAGAGGTGACTGAGCTGAGCCTGTACCCTTGCCCCTTCTGGTGGGCAATCTATGATCTGGGCTCCTTCCAGTGCTCTGGCTTGAGCTTAGGGCACCCAAAGGGGTTAAGGCATGGGCTTAGCACCATCACTCCTTTTATATTGACAAATGAGTGCACCCCTGTCTGTATGAGAGGAATGCTGCAGAGGGTAGGAGGTTTACAGGACCATGGATTTTCAGCCGAGAAGTCATCTATTCTAATGTTATAGGGGAGGCATCTGAGGCCCAGAGAGATGACTTGCCCAAGCTCACTCACACAAGTAACGAGGAGCAGAGCTGGAATCAGAGCCCAGTCTGCTCATGCTTCCTGGCTGCAGATTCAGTGTTCTTCCTGTACCACTGCATTGGACTAGATGGCCTCCCAGGACCCTTCCAACTCTGAGACGCTTTGATTCTAAAGAGAAAATAAAGCAGTATTTATGGGGGACAGTAGTGGAGAGAAGACGCTCAGCAATTGCTTTGGATACTATATTTGCTACCCTTCCCTTTTGGCTATTCCAGGGGACCTATTCATAGTGACTCAGCTCCTCTTCCCACCGAATGTCTAATGTTCTGTACTTGGGTGTGGGAGCTCACCACTAGCTCAAGCCCTAGATGGCCAGTCTGAAGCTGGAGAGACAGACAGACAGACCAAAGGGGGAGAAAAACAGAGAAGAGGAGAGAGGGAGAGAGGGAGGAAGGGAGGGAGGGGGAGAGAGAAACAGAAAGAACAGACTGATAGAAAAACCGACACAGAGAGAGGAAGGGAGAGGGAGAAAGAGAGAAAAAGACAGAGACAGAGAGAGATAAAGATAGAGAAGGAGGGAGACAGGGTGGGGAGAAAGACAGAGGAAGAAACAGACAGAGACAGACAAAAACAGAAAGACAGAGACAGAGGGGGGAGGGAGAGAAAAAGAGAAAGACAAACAGACAAAGAGAGATAGAGAAAGGGAGGGAGAAGGGGAAGAGAAAAAGACAGAGAATGACAGAGAGACAGAGACAAAGAGAGAGGGAGGGAGAACGAGAAGAGAGGGAGAAAGAGCAAAAAAGACAGACTGAGACAAAGACAAGGAGGGAGGAAGAGGGAGGGAAAGGGGAAGAGAGACACAAAGAGAAAGAGAGAAGGAGGAAGGGAGGGAAGGAGAGAGACAGACAGAGATAGAGAGAGAGGGAAGGAGAGATATGTGATTGTATCTAGGGAAAGCTCTGAGGGAGTAAATCATAAAATCATGGTTTGGAAGGTATCTTAGGAACCATCTAATCTCATTCTCTTATTTTGTAGATGTGGGAAATGAAGGCCAGAGAGGGGAAGTGACTTGTCCCTAAGGCTAGAGGCAGTGTCAGGATTAGAACCCACATCTCTCAGGTCTGACTCCACTGCTTTTCCCAGGAGGCGAGGTTTTGTACAGTGCTCCAAAAGGGGGAGAAGGAGAGGGAGCAGGCAACTGAGCTCCTGCTGGGATAGCCCCCAGGGAGGATATACTGTCGGTGGGTGGTGTATGGAAAAAGTCCCCAGCAATGGAAGCATGGGTAACCAGCAACATCAGGAATGGGGGCCCCTTCTACCTACAGGGCCTCTTGTGTCACCCTCACAGACCAGCTGAGCTACTCTAGCCCTAGTCCATCTCTGAGGTGAAATGAGACCCCCTCTCTCTTTCTCTCTCTTGATCCCAGCGATAATTCACTCTGTCCCAGAGAGCTGGAGCCAGGCAGACCCAGGACAGTTCTACAACAGAAATGGGGCTGGGGGACAGTGTCTTAGAGTGGGAGGAAGTCAGGGGAAGGAGAGAGGAGGAGTCCACCAGAATGGCTTGCATTTGCAAAACATTTTCAGCCTCCTTCAGGCCTTTTCCCCGCCCCTTCCCATCTACGTGCAATTAAATAATTGATATGCCCATAAATAATAGATATTGTATTTGCTTTTCTGCTTTCTCTCTGTCTTCCCTGCCTTGTGTGAGAGCGTGTGCTCTGGTGTTTTCTTCTTCTCCTCCTCCTCCTCCTCCTCCTTCTTTTCCTCCTTCCCCTACTGCCTGAGCTGTATTAGGGTTAGAATGAGCTACCAGAGAGGAGGAGGATGGGGGAGGAGGGAGTTGGGGAGGGGGGCGGGAGGCGCTGAAGGAGGGGGAGCATTCCGGGGAGATAAAGGGCTGGTTTGATGTGTGTGCATGTGGCGGGGCTGTTTTGCCTTGCATGCCTTTCTCTCTCGCCTTATTTTTTTCCTGGAGAGAAGCCCGGCGCCAGCAGTCTGGAACCAGCCTGACAATCTTTTGAGTTATGGGAGGGGGAGGGGGGGGGAGGAGAAGGAAAGGAGGCGGAGGTGGGGAGAAAGAGAGAGAGAGGGAGGGAGAGAGAGAGAGAGAGAGAGG
>NW_020954571.1:10273659-10283007 GCF_900497805.2 Vombatus ursinus | reverse complement strand
TGAGAGAGAGAGAGAGAGAGAGAGAGAGAGAGAGAGAGAGAGAGAGAAGCACAGCTGAGATGTGGGGGATGAAGATTATTACAGGAGAACAAGAACACGCACACAGAATGGAGGAGGGACTGTTTGGGAGAATTTAACCAACTTTGAACAAATATTTAAAAGGGGATTTTTTTAATGGGGAGAGGGGAGGAAGAGGAGAAGGAGGAGGAGGAGGGAATTGAGTCATTCTGGACACCGAATGCAAACATCCCCACTAGAGGAACCAGAAAAGTTTTAAAGTTCCAATAAAAGGGGCTTGGAGAGAGCCTGAGATTTTAAACAGCCTCCAAGGGCTGCCTGGCCCGGACTCAGCCTCCCTCCATTGCTTCAGGACATTCCTTTCTGCTGAACACTGTGCTTTTCCGTCTTCTCTCGGGTGGAGTGTGCTGCCTCCCCCCATTTTCTCTACATTACACTGAGGGCCCCTGCTCCCCCCACCGCCAGCTCCTGGCTACTCTCCAGTTCCCCAGAGTGAGAGGGTCCTCAGACACACAGAGAGGAGGCTTTGTGAGTGTTATTATTGGGAAGGGGGCACATATCTGAGGAAGACCCCTACTACCAGAGAGGCATAACTCTATTCTTATTGACTCTTTGAACCCAAGGCTAGAAGGAAAGGTGGAGAGGGAAGGTTTTCCACCACCAACTGAGACAAGGACTCCAGGTTTGGAAAAAAAAATGAGAAGTTTTCACTAGTCATCTTCACAAGCTCATATTCATACCCCAAAACACTGGGTCCATCATAACCAAGCTCCTTGCACCCTAACTTGGAACCTTCACAGTCAAGGATCTCAAAAGAGCCAGAGTTGGAAAAGGTTAGTCATCAGTCTCAAAGCCCGGCAGAGGAAGACAAAGAGGAGAGGACTCTTTCCAGGTTCCACAGCTAGCTGGTGCTGGAGAGTATGATGACAGGCAGAAAGGATGCAGTGGAAAGAACATTCTACTTGAGACTGGGGAGACATAGTTTCCTATTACTGACCTTGTTACCAGGTCAGAATGTTCAATTCAGATTGTTAAAGAATAAAATGCAAGGGACCTCAGATCTCATCTAGGTCAGAACTTATTTTACAGAAGGAGAAACTGAGCCCCAGTGAGGCTTGCCCAAGATCACACAGAGAGTAGGAGAGTTGGGGTTTGACTCTAGCTCTCCCAACTAGTCACTGGACCAGTGCTCTTCTTCATGAAACCTTGGGCAAATCATTTAAACTCTTGTCCCGAGCTTCCTTATTTATAAAATGAGATTAGCCTAAGCCAGAAGTTCTTAACCAGGGATCCACCGACCCAATCTATGGAGTGATTTCAGGGGGCCAATGAAGTTGGATGGGAAAAAGTACATTTTTATTTTAACTAACCTCTAACTAAAATTTAGCATTCGCTTCAATGAATTAAAAATATTATTCTGAGAAGGTATCTGCAGGTTTCGCTAGACCAACAGAGGCTCTAATGCATGACACATAAAACCCCCTGGATTAGATAGTGTCTAAGGTTCCTTCTTGGTCTCACTTTTCATGTTCTAAGCTCCCCACCATCCCTAACATCCTCTATTTTAACATTCTATTAAAATCCTTTTTACTGCTAAGCTTCTCTTTCTCCTATTTTTTCACATTTTTTGAATCTATAATTCTAACATGAGAACGTCAGCAAGGGCTAGTTAGTTCAACTTGGTATTCTGTCCCAACAATAAATACTTGTTGATTGATAACAGCAAAGCATGGCAGCCCTTCATGATGTCATCCTCAGAAACACTGGGGATTCAGTTCAACTCAACAAACATTTATTAAGGGAGCTCAGTCATTGTTTGTAGATGATGAAGATGCTCTGGGCATCCTAGCTCCCTTCCTTCTCCCTCATGACCATAATATCTTCTTAGAGCTGGAATCAGAGGGATGCAAGCATAGGTTTTCTGCTCCCCAGTGCCTATGCTGGGGCTCTAGGGAGATGCATCTGGGTCACTCTGGGAACCATTTCTGTTTCAGAGTTCTCCATGGTCCCCTAGCAGTTTGAAAGGGCTTATCTTTCTACTAGAGAGAGAGGAAAACTCTGAGAATATCTGCCCCACCCCTTTAAGATTTCTGGGTTGTTTACTGGCAGGAACCTCCTCTAAGTCTATAGGTCTCCTTCTCCTGCGTCGCTCTTCATGTTCTTCTTACCACAGTCCCTTCAGAACACAGCTCTGATTTTTGTACTGGGAATAACATCATAACATCCAGAGGCAGATTTCCTGGGCCTAGCTAAGGCTCTCTTTAGGTTTCCTACTTTATTGATGCCATTGCCAAAATACTCCATACACCTAGAGAGGTGATTTTTTAGTCTCTCCAACTAAAGTGCTTCCAGGAGAAAGTCACAGAAGGGACTGGTAGATTTAACCCTAGAGAAAACACTTGTTCTCAGGTGTTTCATAGCAATGCTGTCTCACTTGACATATTTCCCATCCCAGTGCTTTTGCACCAGCTGCCTCACATGTCCCCTCACCTACACCTCTTAGTTTTCCTGGCCTCCTTCAAGGTAGCTCAAATTTCATCTTCTGCAAGAGGCATTTCTTGTCCTTGCCTCCCCAACTCCCCTCGCCCACCAGCTGCTGCTGCTGCTATCTAGAATTGATATAGCAACCACTCTATGACACATACTATCTACGCACTTTTCAAATATTATTCTGTTTGATCCTCACAACAACCTTGGGAGATGGCTGCAATTATTAGCCCCATTTTATAGTTGAGAAAACTCAGGTAAAAAAAAACCAAGTGGCTTACCCAAGGTCACATAGCTAGTAAGTATCTGAGGTTTGATTTAATTTGATTTAAACTCCAGGTCCAGCCCTCTATCCACTGTATCATCTGATTGCTTCCAGACTTAATGCTTTCCCCTTTCAGATTACCTTTCATCTATTCTGCATATATCTCATATATTATTTATATATTGTCTTGCCAACTAGAATGTAAGCTCCTTGAGGGCAAGGACAGTTTGGGTTTTTTTTTTTTTTTGTATCCTCAACACTTAGCATGGTGTAAACATAAATGCTTTTTGACTGACTATCGACTGACATACTGAGAAGTATCCATGTTTTTCTTCTCCATCATTTTGGCCCACATTTTGGTTTTAATGCAAAATCTGTCCCCACCCAACTTCTGTCTGCCCTTATCTCCCACCCTTTCCCAACACTGATCCTCTTCTCCAACCAGATGGTTTTTCTCCTTTTCAACTCCAAGGCTATTATTCCCTCCCCTCTTCCCAGCCAATCCAAATCCTATCCATTCCTTAGGGCCCAGCTCAAATCCACTGACTTCTTTCATGAAGCATTCCCCAAATCATATGTTAAATGAGGGCTTGGGCTAGATCATCCTTGAGGCCCCTTGCAGTTCTGTGTCCTAGGTTCAAACATTTTTTGGTCACTTCCAATTCTAACATGCGAAGTTTGTCAGGGAGGTTCCAGTGAAAGGGTTCCTTAGGAAAGCAGACCTTTCTCTGTTCTTTCCTTTTTCCATTCCTGTTATGCATACTACTCATTCAGGCACTTCAATTATCTTGCATTCTTATTTGCTAATGTGTGTGTGTGTGTGTGTGTGTGTGTGTGTGTGTGTGTGTGTGTGAGAGACCTCCCTAAAGAAATTGTACCCCCCTTGAGGGCAAGGGCCCACGGTTTCTATTTCCCTTATGCCTTCCACAACACGGTGCACAATGCTGGTGTTGAAAGCAGAAAGCCATACTTGTTAAATTTATTAGCTGGTAAGCCCTTTGAAAACAGAGCCTGTGTCAGATCTGCCTTTGTATTTCTAGTACCTAATAATTCAATGCAATTTAATTCCATAAGCATTTTTAATGTCCTAGTATATGCCAGGCACTGTGCTAGATGTTGGGGGTGCAGAAACAAAAAGGAAAATACCCTCTGCCCTCAAAGACCTTATATTCTATACCAGTAGTTTTCAAATTTGGGGTTCTCAGGACCTCTTTACTCTGAAAAATTACTGAGGACTCCCCGAAGAGCTTTTGTTTATGTAGGCTATATCTACTGATGTTTACCATATTAGAAATTAAAACATCTTAGTATTATTATGAAAATGGTTTTGACCTTGAAAATACCCTGAAAGGATCTAGGGGACTTCCCAGGGGTCTCCAGGGCACACTCTGAGAACTGCTTCTATGTACTAACACAGTAAATCCTTAATACATGTTAAACTGAATGGAATTGAACCAAGGGGGTTGGATTAGGTAATCATTGAGCTACTTTCCATCTCTAAATCCTGTGATCTTGGATTGAATTAAATTAAATTCAAGCTTTAGGGACCAGGACTCAGAGTGGCTACTCTGGACTTTGACCTAGGCTAGACCATCAAGGGTCTGGATATGTTAGATTTAAGAGGTGCCTAGGGTGGAGGAGGTCAGTTCTACTGCAGGCTTTAATCTTGAGGGGCTAACCTGGGCTCACACTAACCCCTCCCAGAAACACATACTAAGCCTAGTCTTGAGAACTGTTCTGCAGAGTTCAAATCACTTAACCCATCCACCTCCATCTTATTAGATTTTTTTCCCTCTCTTCCTATCTAGAATGTTGAAAAAGTCCCCCAGTGGAAAAAATGCTGAGAAGAGATTTCCAGCTTCTTTTGGCAAAGACAGAAATGTCTGGGTGAGGTTCAGAAACATAGCTGTGCATGTCTTGGTCCAGAGGCTGCCCAGAACACTCAGGATTGGGTGGAGAGGAGGAACTTCTCAGAGGTTCCAGGCTACCATTCTTCCTTTAACCATCCTGACTTTTTCCAACTCCTGTCTGAGACATCCCCTCTAGCCCCACTGGGCACCCCCTTTCCCCAAGCAGACAACCATTCCTTGATTTCCTTGAGTCTGAGGAAAGGACTGTCCCATTAAAGTCATTCCCCAGATGCATTCACCCATATGTGTATGTCTCAAAGATGGTGCCTTCTTATCTACTCCCTGAGAAACCAGGAGTGACAAGAGGAGACTTGATGAGTGTACTGGGGTTTCTTGGAAACTGTGACATCTCAGTTTTGAAGAGAGATGAAGAAGCCATTTGAGAATTTAGGGGAGGGAGAATGGCCTTTTCCTGGCAGAAAAAAAATCTGAATTCTGGCACTTGACTTTCACGGTGCAGTGTGACCCTAGAGAAGAGACTTGGGCTTTCTAGAGCTTTTTCCTTTGCCCATAAAAAAGCAACCAGAATCCTTGGCCCTCCTTCACCTTTCCATGAGTGGGTAGATGGTATAAAAAACGTGTTGGAATGGATAATATTGGCCCGACTATGAGCTCCGTGGAGGAAGGGACCTTGTCTTATATAAGTTGTATGTCTCCACCCCTCCCCCAGAACCTATCACAGACTCAGCACACAGAGGGTGCTTAATGAAGATTTATGGAGTGAGAGATGCACCTAGAGAGTCCCAGGAAGCAGCGTCTGAGGACAAGCTCCTTTTTGCATGGTACGCGGCTTTGGGTCTACTCTGACTTGACCATATGTCTAGGCCACATGTTGGGGAGTCCTCGCATTAATTGGCTCAAGTTCTTATATTACATTCCAGGGCTGTCATGTGGAAGAGGAATTCATATCACTCTGTTTGGCCCCAGAAGGCAGAATAAGGATGGAGGGACGGCTGGAAATGAAATAGAGGAGGATTTCACTGTGATCACAGGGTCATAGGTTGAGGGCCAGAGGTGATCTCAGAGGCCACCGAGGCAAACCATCTCATTTTAAAGACGGTGAAGCTCAAGGTCACACAGGAGGTATTCTTTCTACTATTTCTATTAATCAGTAAGCACTGCTTACATACCTACTATGTGTCAGGCACTATCTTAGGTGCTGGGTACTCAAAGACAAAAAAAAAATTAAATACTTCCTCATAATTAAAACTATCCAAAAATGTAATGGGATGCCTTGAGAAGAAGTGTGTTCATATACATAGTTCTTTGCCGAGTGACCACTTGTTAGGGGTCAGGTCTCCATCTAGGCATGAATTGGTGGTACCAGATAGACTCTGAGATCCCCTCTAACTCAAAGATTCTGTGATCCTATGATTCTTCTACTTTCTAACTATAGTATGTAAGATATGTTCCTATCCCTTCCCCACCAACCAAAACTTTCTGTGCCTCTGTTTTCTTATCAGCGTTCAATGGGCACAATCATTCCCATACTCTGTGTCCTAGGGATGTTAGGAGGGCAATAGGAAAATACTATATTCATGAAGGACTTGAGAGTCTTCAGCAGAAACGTTTGATCTTTCTATAGTCTAGATATTAATTGTCCTAAGTCATGTCCCTTAGAGTTGACATAGCCCTTATTTTTGCCATCTTGAGATTTACTTTTCCTACCTGAACCACCATCTGTTCTTTTACCTCTTACTTAACTGATAAACCAGGAACACTAAATCTGTGTTCATTATGGAAATATGTTTTTGGTTATTTATGTGAAGGTTTGACTCTAGCTGATACGCCATCTGTCAAACAAGTTCAGTCCTTCTGTGTGTTTGCATGCATGGTGGCTGTGTTTGATTGTAAGCTCCTAGAGGTCAGGAAACCTCTCTGACCTGTTTGGTATGGGCTCTGAGACAAAGCCCAGAAACATTTTACTTCTTTGTAACCAATTTGCAACTGGCCTTACTTCCCACCATTCACAGTCTAAACCCTCTAGTTAATCCGTTCAACAAAGCACCCTTGAATCCCTTGTCTTTCCACGGTTTGTGCCTTGCCAACCCTCAGCTGCCATTACCCATCTTCTCTGCTCTTATTCCCAAGCTGTTTAATGCTGCCACAGAATGTCATGAAACCATGCCATCTGGGTCCACCACAGATTCCAGTTATCTAACTTCAACTGGGTCCTCACTGCTGCACGGCAATTATTTTCTTCCTTTCTGATGGACTCTTTCTGATCACACTAGCTGCTACTTCCTCCTCAGTGTCCCAACACTATCCTCATCCCTTTTGCTCTCAGCAAACAAATTCATCTGCTGTTTTACTGAGAAAATAAAAAACATCCATTGTGAGTCCCCTAGACCTACATCTATCTTTGTTTTCCCAATGTTGAACAATTCAACTTAATTGCATAAGTGCTTATTAAACACCTGCTATGTGCCAGTTACCATGGTAGGTGCCAGGAACATAAATACAAAAATGAGACACCCTCAAGGAGTTTACATTCTACTAGGGAGATATAACAAGAAGTAAATATGGGATATAGACAGAATCTACCCATGACTTAGGGTGGAACATTAACTACTAGGGAAATCAGGAAAGACTTTTTGGAAGAGAAGGTGATCCCTCTTCAACTCTTGGTAATCTGACTTCTGACCCAACCACTCTACTGGAACGTCTCTCCCAAAGGCTATGAGAGATCTCTCAAATAATAAGTCCATCGGCCTTTTATCAGTCCTCAAACTCCACCTTTCTGCAGCTTTTGATGCTATTAACTACCCCACTCCTGTTGGATAATCTCTCTTTTTCCTTGGTTTCTGTGGCACTGCTTTCTCCTGGCTCTCCTTTTAGCCCTCTGAGCACTACTGAGTTGCCTATGCTGGTATCCGTTCATCTCTATTGCCTCTGTGATGAAATAGCTCTCGCTTGGGCCTCCTTAGGCCCTCCACAATCTAACTCAGACTTAGTTCTCCTCCCTGAACTCATCATGCCATCCTCCATGTCGGTATCTTCCCACAGGCCATCCCTTAAGCCTGGAATGCACTCACTCCCCTCTTAGCTCTGTCTTTCCCATCCCTTATCTTTCTTCCTATTCTACCTCTTTTGCGTAGCCTTCCTGGTCCTTCTAGTTCAAAGCATTCTTTGCCTCTCAAAGACTCCTGTCTGATTCCTCTTTTGTCCTTCTTTATTCTCTACTTTGCATTAAACGTGCACATATGCATATGCGTACATACATACACATATGTGTGTCTATACATATATATATATACACACACACACCATGTCATCCCCCTACCCCAAGTAGAATGTAAGCTCCCAGAGGCTGAAGACTGGTTTTCTGTTTTGTTTGTTTGTTTGTTTGTCTTATCCTCTGTGCCTAAGCATAGTGCTTTATAGATAATTATTGCTTAGTTAGTGTTTGTGGAGTTGAATATGTATGATAGAATGGGATAGGAGAGGAGAGAATAGAAAGGGATGGGCCTGAATGGAATGGAGTGAAATCATAGCTAGAATGGAACTTAGAAAATCAGATCGAAGGGGCCATAAAACACAAAATGGCAAAGCTGGAAGGAACCTTAGACTATGCATTATAATGTCAGAGCTAGAAGAGACTTCAGATGCCTCGAAGTCCAAGGCCCCTTGCTACCTATGAGCACACTGAGACTTGAAGTGGATTATCCAAGCTTGCACAACAAGTTCATGGCAGAGCCAGATCCCAGGTTTCTTGACTCTTGGTCCGCTGTTCTTCTCCTGTCTCTACCCCCACCACATTATTACACAATTTCCTAGTCTATGGAATTTTCCCAGACCTACCTGTTCCCCACCCCTGCCTCCCTAAGAAACAACCTAAAGGCATGCTTCGGCTGAAACGTGTCTCCTCCCTGCTTCCCACCATTTCTCTTGGGGTGTGTGATTCTTGCTCTGCTTTATCTGCTTGCAGAGAAGAGACCCTTTCTTCAGGCTTGAAAGTGGGCCTGGCTTGAGGTTGGATACAGATCTGACATGTTGTTGTGACATAACAAGCATTAAGGGGATGTGAGCTGGGAGTAAAAGCAATTTGATGGTGGTTGTAGTGTGGGGATTATGCCTGCTTTTCAGAAAAATTGCAGTGACCTCTCCATTGGTCAATACCTATCCTGAACACCTATTCTGTGCTAAGCCCTGTATGGGGTTGTGATACTGAGGAAATGGGAGATATGATCTCCCCTCTAAAGGAGAATGTGGTCTAGTTAGGAAGAAGGACACATAGTCATTCATTCACTTATTCATTCAAAGAACATTTAATAAGCATGTATTACAGGCAAGGTTCTGTGTTTCATGCAAGAAGAGATTCAGGAGCAGCTAGGTGGTGCAGTGGATAGAGCACCAGCCCTGGAGTCAAAAGGACTTGAGTTCAAATCTGGCCTCAGACCAGATACTTGACACTTACTAGCTGTTTGACCCTGGGCAAGTCACTTAACCCCAATTGCCTTGCCAAAAAACAAAATAAAAGAAAAAAAGAAGAGATTCAAAAATGAATGAGTCATCTCACTGTTGTCAAGGAGCTTACAATTCAGTATGATCAACTCCCAATGAAAGACAGGGAGTTGAGGATGGGAGGATACAAGCTCACCTTTCATATTTTGATGCTGTCCTCTCTCTCTCTCTCTCTCTCTCTCTCTCTCTCTCTCTCTCTCTCTC
>NW_020954571.1:10252882-10273649 GCF_900497805.2 Vombatus ursinus | reverse complement strand
TCTCTCTCTCTCTCTCTCTCTCTCTCTCTCTCTCTCTCTCTCTCTCTTTCTCTCTTGCATGTTCTCTCTTCATCTGATTTACAAGATCACCAGAGGGTTCTCCTCACTACCATTCTACTCGTCCCTCAATAAATTAAATTGGGATGTAATGAAGGAAGAGGATGGACACAGGAGACTGCCTCCATCCCCTATTTTAAAGACTCCCTGAAGTTTCCATTACTGGTCATCTTCCTTCGTCACTATCCAAGGGATGAAAAAGAGAAGACTTATGGGAGATGTGATTGCTAGCTTAAATTATCTGAAAGGCATTCATGTAGAAGAAATATTACACTTATTCTGTGTAGCTTCAGAGGACAGAACTAGAACCAGTGAGTGTTGTTGTTATTCAATTGTGTCCGACTCAATGTGTCCCCATTGACTCAATCCATAGGGTTTTCTTTGCAAAGATACTGGAGTGGTTTGCCATTTCCTTCTCCAGTGTGTATCCCATTTTACAGATGAAGAACTGAGGCAAAATAGGAGTTAAGTGACTTGCCAAGAATCACACAAGCAGTAAGTGTCTGAGGCCAGATTTGAATTCAGATCTTCCTAACTCCAGGCCTGATGGTCTATCCACTGAACTACCTAGCTGCCCCATTGAACTATGAATAGAAATGTACAATGGAAAGAGTAGTGGAGTCAAAAGGCCTGGGTTCAAATTCCACTTTTGACAATTACTATCTATGTGATTTTTCTGCCAGGATGGACTGAAGGATTGCATGAGGCCTTTGTGGGGTCCAGAACTGGATGAATATGGATGTCAGTTTCTTTATCAGTAGAGGGAGGGGTTAGGTCTAGATGATCTCAAAGTAAGGTCTCTTTTGAACTGTAAAATCCCATGCTCCTGTCAGTTCTGGTAGAAGCCTAGGTTTAAGAAGAGGTAAGTGATACGAAGAAATACAGAAACTTCTACAGAAAGAGGAAAGAGGATGGGGAAAACTTAAGGCTAGACAGCAGTATTATTTGGTGCAAGATATGGAGCCCATAGGCCTAAGTAAAAGCTGAGGAAGGGGAGCAGTTCAGGAGGACTAATTGAGAGAAGCTGGAGAACAGGAGCTTCCCAGGAGAGAAAAATGAGTTCATGGAGATTTCTCTGGGGTCTCAGTTTCCTCATATGTAAAATGAACAGTTGAACTAAATGGCCTCTGAGATTTCTTTTAGCTCTCAATCTATGGTCCTATGATCTTATGTTATAAGGAAGCAAATTTCAGTTTAATATAAATAAGTGAAGACTTGCAAGTAGTCAGAGCTGTCCAGCGATGGAATTGGCTGTCTTGTGGGGTAGTGAACTCCCTGACACTGGAAGTATGCAAACAAAAACTGTTAAGAATTTTGTATATGGGCTTACTGGAAGTGAGATCAGACTAGATGGTCTTTAAGGCCTCTCCCACCTACAGGATTCTATATTTTGTACCCCAAAGACAGGACCCTTGGAACTGTAGTCTTTCCTTTGTGTTTCTCTCAAGTACTTCTCAGCTGAAGGAACTGGAGATGGTGTAGCCTAGAGAGAGAAATGGGGTCATGGTAGCTGTCTTCAAGTATTTAAAGGGATGTGATGGGAAAGGAGAACTAGACTTTGTCCGCTTGCTCCCAGAGGACAGAATTAGGGGCAATTAGTAGAAATGGCAGAGAGGCCAAATTTGGCTTGACATAAGGAAGAACTTTTAGATGACCAAAAAGGAGGTTCAATCGCATCAGGAAGGAATGAGTTCCCCATTATCAGACCTGTTCCTTGGGTCAAATGAGGATGTCCCTGAGCAGAGAACAGGTGACCTCTTGTTGGAGATGTAGAGAGAATTGCTATAAGGTACTAGTCGAACCAATTGACTTCTAACATCCCTTTCAACCTGGAGCCTGGGACCAGGTGTCTCTCCTCCTGAGAGTGTCTTTAGCCCAACACTTGCTCAGCAGGCTGTTTATAGTACTAAACCATTTCACTACAACAAGACAGGATCTTGGAGGGGACAGGTTCTCTACAGGTAGATAACGTACAGGTGCACAGTCTTTTTTCTTAAGCTGGCTTGATACCACTTAATTCAGTTAATCAGCCTCTTAACAAGCTGTTTCTCTGATTTTCTTTTCCCAGTTTCAAGCTTTATTTCCATACCCAGCACCAAGAGAAGTCTTCCCAGGTTCACTCAGGAAGGACTCAGCAAACATTTGTAGAATAGTACCTGCTATGGGTAAGGTCTTTCCTGTCTGAGTTCTCCAACAATAATAATAATAACAGTAATAAGCGTTTATATAATGCCTACTCTGTGCCAGGCACTGTGCTAAGCACTTTACAAATATTATCTCATTTGATCCTCACAACATCCTTGGGATGGAGGTATAATTATTTTCCCCATTTTAGAACTGAGGTATATATGCCTATACTGTTGTTGTTATTGAAAAACTCTGGTGGCTTCCTACCCATGAAAGTCTCCATGCACTCATTTCTGTCTCCTGGGCACCTCCTGCTCTCCAGCTTCTCCCAATTAGTCGTCATGAACTGCTCTCAAGGCTTTAACTTAGGTCTCTGGGCTCCATCCTGCACCAAATTATACTCCGGCTTAGCTCTGAGTTTTCTTCTTCCCTCTTTCTCTATAAGTTCCTATATTTCTGCATAGCACTTAACCTCTCTCTGAAGCAAAACATTTAAGCTCCTACTGGCATTTAGAGGAGCAGGAGATTTTGGAATTCAAAGAGACTTCAGAGATCATCTAGATCCATCCCCTTCCTTACTCAGCAGGAAACTGAAGTCCCTACTTGGCCAGTTCTGGACCCCACAAAGACCTTGTTCAATTTTTTCAGTCCATCCTGGCCTAGTACACATATTTGTTTTTCTAAAGCTGAATTTATATGAGCATTATTCATGCCTCTTCATATATATAATATATACCCATATACACATAAATATACATTTATAAGAATATAGCATAATATATAGGAATATAGCATAAATTTATAATATCAATAAATATATACAATGAACTACATGTGAATAAACCTATACATATACCTATACATATACATAGATATTGATGCGATAGATATAGGTATAAAGATAGAGACAGAGATTGAGGTAGAGATAAAGATAGAAATACATACAGGCTGAGTTGGAGGATAAGTTTCTCCATATAAGGAGTCTGTCCTCAATATTTTTTGGACAAGCAGGTTAGGTCCCAGGTCCAACTGTTCTCAGCTTTCAGCAGCATATCTTGAGGTTCTCACACACCTGGGAAGGGGAAGGAGTGAAGAGAAACTAGGGAAGGGGTTCCATCCTGCAGGAGGTAGAGATTGCCCCACAGAGATAAGGCTGGCCTTTCAATTGTGTAGTACAGAGCTCACAGAGTCACAGAACTGGAAGGGAAATTGGAGGTCCCCTGGTTCAATCCCCTCTTTTTACACATGAGAAAACTGAAGCCCATTCTCAAGGTCACACAAGGAATTCATGGCAGACCTGGGACACAAAAAGGAGACAAGCTCTAAAGAGAAAGGGGATGGGCATTTATTAAGCACTTCACAAATATGATCTCATTTGATCTCCACAACAATCTTGGGAGGTAAGTGTTATTATGATCTCCATTTTATGGTTGAGGAAACTGAGGCAGACAAAAGTTGAGTGACTTGCCCAGGAGTCAGACAGTCAATAAGTGTCTAAGGAAGGATTTGAAATCAAGTCTTCCTTACTGCAGACCCAGAGCTCTATCCATATACCATCTACCTGCCTCAATAGAGAGAAAGAACTGAAATCATTAAAAAAAGAGAGAGAGCAAAAGGGACTCAGAACAGATTCTCTTTTATCCTAGACACAGGGTCCCATTCCTTCTGGTAAGGTTGAGGGTCTCCGGGCCCACCCCATTTCTCTTCTACCTGCCCTGCCTGTCCATGTACAGGTTGCTAGTCCATCAAAGGAGAATCTGCAGGCCATAACAGAAGTGACCATTGTTTAGAAGAGCGTGGGGTGGCAGCGAGGTTGGAGAAGGGATATGAAGGGGAGAAGGCTCCTTCACAGGATCTAGATCTGCCCCAGAGCTCAGTCCCCTACCTCCAGATGATGAAAGCCTTGTCCTCCAGGATCTACAGAGGCATAGCTTCTACCTGCTGTCTGGCTCAGTGCTTAACCAAGTTGCTCTTTCTTACACATGACAGAACTCTCTTGATGTAATTTAATCCTGATTATCTATTGCTTTCCTCCATGCAAGTCTCCCATGAATGCCTCGTTGCTATCATAGTGTCAAGGTATCCCTAAGTTTTCAAGGACTGTGCTAGGTCCTACCAAGCTGGAAACACCCAGATTAAGTATTAGTCTAATAGAGGACTGGGGAGAGCACAGCACTGGCTGACATGGGGCAGTGATGGACAGTGCATCATTCAGAATCAGCCTCGCTAAGATTAGAGGGGCTCATCAGCAGAGGGTCAGCCACCAGAAGATGAATGTTTTCTGCCTTTGCAGTTCAGGAACATCTATTGAGGTATAGCAGGGTTCAGTCCAGATCAGTGGAGGTCATATTCACACAAAGAGGAACTGGGAATCAATTTACCTGTTTTTCAGTGTGATTGTGGGCAAGTCACTTTCTCTTTCTTAGTCTGTTTCCTCATCTGTCAAGTAAGGAAGTTGGACTAGATACTTTCTGAGGTCCTTCTAGCTTTAAAACTATGATTTCCTTTCTATTTCCTTTCCCTTCCCTTCCTCATTTTTATCTACCCTTCCCTTCCCCTGCCTTGCCTTCCCTCCCCTCCCTTTCTCTCTTCTCCTCTCTCCTCCTTTCCCTTCCTCTTTCTTTCCCTTTCCTTCCATTCCTTTCCCTTTTCTTCCCTTCTCTCCCCTTCATTCCCTTTTCCTTTCTCCCTCCCTTCTTCCTTTCTACCCTTTCTCCTTCATTCTTTCCTCCATCATTCCTTTCTTCCCCCACTTCCCTCATTCCTTCTATCCTACCCTTTCCTCTCTTTCTCCTTCTTTCCTTCTCTCCTTCCCTCTCTCCTTTCTTCCCTACCTCTCTCTCTTACTCCCACCTTCTCTCCCTCCCTGCCTGCCTTTTTGCTTTCCTTGTTCCCTACCAGACTGCCTACTGGCCTATAGTGAGCATGTAATGAACTTTGGGTCCTAGGCTAGGTGCTATACCGAGAGGTGTAAGCCATGGTACTTGCCCTAGAGGAATCTTGATAGAGGAAAAAGACCCTAAAAAATGAAAACGGTCCATAGTAATGCTTGAGTTAAATAACCCTGAAAGGGCTGTCATCAGGCAGCTATGAACAGATGCCTCTCCTTCGGCCTTTTCTGCTAAGGAAAATTCATAGTGTTATTTCCTTGGGATGCGGGATCCCTCGGGCCACTTTTTGACCCTCGTCCCCTTTCTCCCCAAGTCCAGCGCCCATGCCCAGGAGCCTTTTCCTCGGCTCTGAGACCGCTCTGCCCCTCTGCCCCTCTGCCCCGTCTTGTACTAGGAGGCTGGCTTTGAGGACTGGGATGGGACGAAGAGCAACCGTGGCTGATGATATTCTCCACTGCTGCTGATACCCTTCTTGGCGACCAAACAAAGAGCCACTTCCCCTGGTGAATTAGGGGAGTCGGATCGGGCCTCGTTAGCTGGTTACAGTGAGTGACGCTGATTGGTCGGCCTCCCTCTGAGAGGCGCTCGCCGCTCCGCCGGCAGAGTCCCCTGCCCGGGTGGCGGAGGAGCTGGAAGATATATAGCAGTTATACATCAATGTGCACCTCGAGGTACAGGCGCACGTATTACCCTAGCACATGTCACCTAGAGGCCCAGCTGCGGAGGCCCAGGAAGGGGGCTGGCACCTGGGGGCTTTAACAGAGGCACAGAGAGCAGAGGCCTCGTTGTCATGCCTGGGTTTTTGCAGATAGGGAGGTGTGCGGGATGGGGGAAGGGGAGCAGTTACAAGACCTTCCTTCCGTGTTCGTGGGTGACCTCTGTGGCACGTGAGCGTGGGGGTCTGAGTGTTTGCCTGTGCGTGTCTGTGAAGAAAGCTGAGTAAAGAGAAAAAAGGCCCATGAGTTCTATTCCGATTCAACCTGTGTCTCAATTTTTCCTGCCTTTAAAGTGGGAGGGAACAGGGATACAGTTTAGCTGAATTCATTACCTTGAAAGGGGTAGAGAAATGTAACAGGGAGTTCTTCCCATCCTTCAGAATCTATGAGGTTCTATGACTATACCTCTTCGGCATCTCTTCTGTGTAATGATAGCATAATCAACAATGGGTATTTATTGACATACACCTTCTCTCATTTAAACCTCAGAACAACCCTATGAGGTAGGTAGAACAGTCCCCATTTTACAGATGAAGAAACTAAGGTTTAGAGAGGTTTGTCTGTGGTCTTTAAAGGCAGACTCCCAACCCACGTCTATGGGCCCTCAGAGATCACCCTCTTATTTTACAGATGAGGAAACAGACAGAGAAGGGAAGTCACTTGTGTAGGAAGTGTCAGCATTCCTAGTAGTAAATAGCAGAAATGAGATTCTTGCTGCCAGGCCTCTGACTCCAAATTTCATGTTCTTTGTACCATACTAACTCACTTCTCATCTCTGGGTCTCAGTCCTACCCTCTATAAAATGAGAAGGTGGTTTCTAAGGTTCCCTCCAACATAAAGGTTCTGTGATCTTAATTCTATCAATATAATCCAACTCTTTCATTTTACAGATTAGGAAACGGACCCTGAGGGGGAAACTGATTTGCTCAAGGTCATATGAGTAGTTAAAAATCCAGTTATTTTCATTTGCCCTGAGTAAACGAGCGAGGGAAGGAAGCTATCTGTTAAACTTGTTCATACTAAGGTGTGAGTAACTAATGTAATTGTATTTTAAGTCAGAGAGCATCATCTTTAACTCAAAGGAATAAATCTCTAATAGAGAAATTTCAGGTGCTATGGCATCTAGGAAAAGAAGGAGTTTTTTGTTTGTTTTTGGAGGGAGCAAGGAAGCCATGCCAGCACCCCTCAAACTACAGGCCACTGTTGACCAGACTATACCTTTATCAGTTAATGCACACATACACCTTGTCTCTGCCATTAATTTGTACATAACCTTGGGTAAGTCACTCTACCCAGAAACTTGGTTGTCCTGCCTGTAAAATGAGAGAGCTGGAGTTGGTTCAATTCAATTCTATGGACATTTGGACATTTCTTTATTAAGCCCCTACTATGTGTAAAGCCTGTTAGCTGATGTCAAAGGTCATTGACGCTGGAGGATTCCACCTCACACATCCCAACAGACACATATGCATAGATATACCTCCCATCAGACTTATTACACCATGGCACATTCCCTCGGTTGTGGGCTCACCATTCACAATGTACCCACATGCACTCATACACTGCTTCCCCAAAGCACAGTCACATATGTGTGTATACACACACATGCCTACACTTACACACACACACACACACACTACCACCACCACCACCACCACCACCAGCATACCCTATCATCCATTTCTCACTCAATGCACACCTGAACCCCGCAAACTCACACTCTCGCACGCGCGAGCACACACACAAATACGCACACAAAATCTGCAGCACACCAACTGTTTGGGGAGGGAGGGGGGCGGGGAGTGGTGATGGTGGCAGGGAGGAAGAAGCCCATAGATTCATTTGAGAGAGAAGGAGAGAGGGGAGGGGTGGGGGGAGAGAAGAGGAGAGAATGACAGACTGCAATCCCCCTTGAGTGCCGATCCTCATGAATATTAATAAGGTGGTAATTAAAATGCAGGGACACAGCAGGATGGATACAGGCACTGCCTTTGGAGCACTGGGAACGGGAGAGAGCGTCTTTGCAGGCAGGTTTTGATTCCGTTCTCTGATGAAAAGGAGAAAACGGAGCCTTCAACTTTAATCAGTTTAGGGGTTTTTTTTTTTTGACAGGACATATCTTTAATTGCGATAGTCCTGCTACCCTGAAACCCAGTTGAATCCTTTCCTGTCCCTTGTCCAGCTGCCGATAATGAGTTCCAGCCCCAGCATCCTTCCTCCCCTTGCCCTGTCCCTCCCAGGCATGGTTTCCTTTTTATTTTCCCTGCCGATGAGTAGGTTTGCCAAATTTCACCTCTCAGCCTGTGGTCACCAGCAGGGCCTGCCTTTCTGGGAAACGGGAGCACTTTCCAGGACACTGGGTGCCCTTGCTAACCCACCATTCTCTTTCCTGCCCTCTCTCCAATGTCATTTTCAACCAAACTTTGCATTTTTGAGGATGCTGACTCTAGGTGGCAGTCACCTGCCCTTCACCCCTCCCCTTGCTCACCCACAAGTCTTTATTATTTAAGTATGGGATCCACTACTGCCCAGTTTGGTATGATGAATTTCAGGCTCTCAGACCCTATGGCATAATATTCCCAGCCCACCTGGGGCTTGGAGCTGGACAAAACATGGAGCAAAAGCCACATTCTTCCCAGTGGGTTTGAGGTCTAAAGTAGGCTAGCAGATGGACAAAGCCCCTTCAGCATGAGAAAGGGGCAGGTAGTATATTCTGGGGTGGGAGAAGGGGGGAGGGAAGTTTCATGGCTTTCTGAGTACCCCCGAGGGGTCCAGCTGGTCAGCTCCAGGGATGCCAGGCCACACTCCAGCTTGCTCAAACCGGCCAGGTCACAGCTGACACAACAGAGAGCAGAGCTACTCCTGCTCTCTGTCTCCCCTCCCTACCCCAAAGATTTTGGGTGTCAGGGGGAGGCACCCTCTCCAAACCAATTCAAGACCCTATTAGTAGACTAGTATTAAGAGCTGGGGAAAAAATCTAGGCATGGAAAATCATTAGAAAGCTTCAACCTGCTCCCACTGCTAGGCCTGCATTTCTTAACCTGAGCTCCTTGAACTTTTAAAAAATATTTTGATAACCATTTCAGTCTAGATTTTACCACACTGCTAAGGGTTCCACAGCACAAAAAAACCCCCAAACAAAAACCCCAAAACTCCTATACGAAGCTTATGTTGATGAAGATCAGAGAAACAGAGAGAGAATTTGACATAGATCAGAAACCAAGACATGCAGCACTTAACTGTATACTAACCTTGGCAGTTTGGTGTCATGTATGTGTAGGCTTGTCTCCCTATCCGATTATGAGTATGTTGAGGACAGAGACCAGGTCTCATACTTTATGCACAAAGTGGATGGAATCTTGCTGAATTGAATTAAATCTAGGAGAACTTTTGGATCTGTGCCATTTTCCTTCCATCTTTCATGACTTGGTATTTCAGAGTCTGCTTCTGAATCCTGCCATGGTCTTCTGTGTACCCTGTTGTCTGTGTATTGATGGCAAAAATCCAGATTTCTTTCTCCATGTCCCTGTGCTCCATTTTGGGTGGCCAGCGTTAGGGGGATGGTGGCTGTCTAGGTCACAGAATCTTAGATTGGAAGAAACCTCAGAGTTCTTCCAAATCAAGTCATCAGATCTGAAAAGGGGCACTCCAGATTTTTAAAAACAATTCTCCTGAACAGTGATACCCTAGATTTTGGAATCTTTCTTCTCTTCAGACACTTCCTGAGAACCTACTTTCTCTGTGTCAGACACTGGGCTCACATTCATGATGTAAAAAGGAGAGAATACAGGTCTTGGAGTCAGAAATATCTAGGTTCAAATCCAGCCTCAAATGCTTACTAGGTAGGTATGATCTTCGTCAAGGCAAATAATCTCTCTGAGCCTCAGTTTCCTCCTCTGCAAAATGGGGATGATAGTACTGCTAACCTCTCATGGTCACTATGAGGATAAAATGAAATAATATACATGAAGCATTTTAAACCTTAAAGTGCTATAGAAATATAAGCCATTAACATCATCATCATTGTCATTGGTATCATCAGAGATACAAAAAGATTTAAGAGATAGTCTCTTTCCTCAAGGAGCATAGTCTGATGGAGAAGACAGAACAAATGCACAAAGAGAGTTTGTGCGAAGTGGCAAATAGCACAGATAGAAAGCACCACAAAGTTCAGATGTGGGTGAGACTCCCCACCATAGGCTGGGAAGGTTACAATGAGTTGACTCTTTTTGTTTTGTATCCAAAAGGGAATTTAGGATCTTAGAGTTAGAAGAAATCTAAGGCATCATCTAATCCAACCTTTTCATTTTACAAATGGGGAAACTGAGGCCCAGGAAGTGGTATATGGGGAAGAACACTGGTGTTAGTTCTGGCTTTGAATCACAGCTCTGCTCCATAAGCTCTGCATGACATTGAGCAAGTCATTCCCCACCCCCACCCCACCCCTTTCAGGTCTCAGTTTCCAAATATATAAAATAGAGGGATTGGACTACGTGATCTTTAAGTTCCCTTTTAGGTCCAAATACTATCCTCCTATAAGTGACTGCCCATCAAGTTAGTGGCAGACCTTGCACTTGAATCCACCTCCTGAATCCCAAGCCCAGTATTCTTTTTCCTCTCAAACTGCACAGTGAAGGGGCAACAGACTAGGTCTCATTTCAGGGACTGCTTTTCAAATTGCAATCAGCTGTAATGGTGCTCTGAGCCCCAGCAAAGCCTGCTCTGCTTGGCTCCTATGCCCAGCAAACCGTTTGTGTTTGCCATGTGTGCCAACTGAGCATGCTCTGAAGAAGCCTAGAGGGAACAGAGTGGCTGCCAGCCAAGGCCATGGTCTGCCATCCTGCTTTCAGCCGCTCCCGTTCCCCAAGCCCCAACTTTCCCTCCTCCCAGAGAACACAGAGCCTTTTGCAAAGACAGAGAGGCTATAGTGATGACAATGAATAAAAGAAATAATAATAAAAATAACAAAGCTTAGTAACCAGGAGGTAAAGTCTAGTCTCAGCTGTGCCCCTCACCAGCTGTGTAATCTTGGATAGGTCACTTTCTTTTCCTCCAACCTCAGCATCCTCAGCTACAAAGTCAGTACGTAGAACTCGAAAGTCCCCTTCTGGCCCATGATTCTCTGTTCTCTCCGCCAGTTCCTGCATCTTCACTTATGGGGAAATGCAGCAACCTAGGAGGATGCCTTACACATAGTCAGGGCTCAATGAAGGCTGAAGGAAGTACCCTCGTGGAGGAGGTCATAGCTCTACCAACATATTAAAGGATCAGATGAATTAATTCATTAGATACAACATCCCTTTTTAAACCTTTACACACAGAACCTTATTTACTCTCGTTCTTTTACTATGGGAATAGTGAGGATGGCATTATCCTCCTCTCCTAGGTGGGGAAATTATTATTATTCTCATTATTATTATTATTTGGCGTACAGAGGTATAAGACACAGCGTTTTCCTTCAAGAAACTTACAATGTAGTGACAGAGATAGAGCACATGCATAAAGTCATCTCTGAAGATGTAAGAGAATCCATGCTAAGGGCCAAATGGTACAGTAGTAAATACTACTGGAGGTCACAGGAGGGAAAGTCCTGTAAACTGGGAAAGTTGTAACACTTAGCTGATTAGTTTTGGATCAAGATGTAAATATAGAATCTTAGAGCAGAAAAATAGCTGGATGGTCCAATGGATAGGGCTCCAGGCTCCAGTCAGGAAGACATGCGTTCAAATCCAGCTTTAGACCCTTACTAGTTGTGTGACCCTGGGCAAGTCACTTAGGCCTGTTTGCCTCAGTTTCCTCACCTGTAAAATAGGCATAATAATAGCACCTAACTCCCAGAGTTGTTAGAATCAAATGAGATAATAATTGTAACGTGATTAGCACAGTGCCTGGCACATAGCAAGTGCCATTAGCCATTATTATAATGTGTTGTGTTATGTGCTAAATGTTAGCTATGTTAGCCCAGTGCTATGTTAGCTACATGTTAGCCAACATCATCATCATCATTATTTACCAGAATTCATTAAGTATCTACTACATGCTAGGCACTGTGCCAAGCACTGGGAATAGAGTAAAAAGGCAAAAACGTGGTCCCTACTCTAGAGGAGCTCATGATGTAATAAAAGGAACCTTCAAAGTCTTCTAATCCAAAACCTTCATTTTACATCAAATGGGGAAACCAGTGCCCAGGGTTGTACATTGGGAAGAGTCATGGTGATACATTAGTCAGGTGTTGTGGTCTTCTCATTCGTGGCCAAGTGGTGCAGATGAAGAAGATCCCGAATTACTCTTAGGCCTAAGGAGGCAATGAGGTATTGTGAGAATCACATTGAACTAAGAGAATGAGGAGGCCTGGTCAAACTCACTGGCCTCTCACTGGAGTGACCTTGGACAAATCACTTCCTGTCTTGGGGCTTCAGTTCCCTTATCTGTCCAGTGAGGGTACTGGGAGGGAATCTCCAAGATCCTTTCCAGCTCCAAGTTTCTGTGGTCTATGATCTCTACCCCTTGGGGCCTATCAGTTTATAAACACACTGTTCTGTATTCAAGAATGGACTCATTCAAAGCTGCCTCCTGAGTCAATGTCCTATCCAAGAATAGAACCCAGGGGGTCCAACTCCCACACCTGTTCCCTAACCACAAACCCACACTTCCTCTGTTGCGTTTTCCTAAAGGGTGTGCTCTTTCCTCTGTCCTAGGATCATTTCTTTCCAGGAGAGCCAATCTTTCCATGGTAGATTTTATTCTCCAACTCCCGAGTCCCTAGCATTGTAAGGTCTCTCCTAATCTCAAGCAAGTATCCTTTCTGGCTTTGGGTTTTTCTCCCTTTCACCTGGTATTCTTCAAGAACAAAATGTTGGTCAACCCTACTATTTGGTGTTTGTGGTATAGAAGGACGGCAGGGGTAAAAGAGAGCCCCTAGATTGGTCTAGGTCCTGGGCTGTAGATGGCAATGTGTCTTGGAGGGAATGAACAAGACCACTTCTTCAAAGGACAGGTCTCTGGGGGGGGGGGGAAGAGAAGATCTCAGATCAGATGTCAACAGAGCCTAAGGGACAGCTGTCCTGCTTGGGGGTGTAGTATGCTTTCCTGAAGATAGAGGGGGAAATGGCACTAAACAGGTCTGACACCAGAGGAAAAAGAAAAATGCTCTTTTAGAATAAATGTAGGAAGGTACTTGAGTGTATTTAGAAGGGGGGAAAGGAGGAGGGGAGGGAAGAGGAGAGGAAGGAGAAAAGAGGAAAGGAGAGAAGTAAGGAAAGGCAGAAATGTATGTAGACAGGTATGTGTCTGTTTATGTGTGTGTGCGCTTGTCCACTTCTGAATCAGAGGTCCATTTACAGATGTATCAGGAAGGGAACGTAAATTGTAGGCAAAGGAATCAGAAGACCCCATTCCAGTTTTGCCACTAATTAGCTGTGGAATCCTAGGAAAAATGCTTAGCTACTCTGGTCTTTGTTTTTTTCATCTGTAAAATAGGGATAATGGTTAGGAAGGTGAAGTGAGGTAATTCTTTGGAAACATTAAAAAGAGACTTAGTAAAGTAAGATGGTATCACTGTCATCCTATTACTGTGCTGAGTTTGTGGATGAGATAACTTTCAACGAGTGAATCCCCTCTGCCCCAGTTTGGACACCATCCACTTGAAAGACTAATTCTTCCAATATTTTTGTTTTTGTTTTGCATCATAAAGACACTTATCAGCACTTCTCCTCTAACCAGGCACCCCCCCCCACACACACACATACACACACACACTCACACACACTCACACACACATACCCTCACTCTGCTCCCTCCTTCTTCTTCATCCAAGGCCTAGAATAGTCTTGAAATGAGTGATGGTCCAGAATGGCCAAAGTTGCCTTTAAAGAGATGGCCCTGGAAATTAGGACACAGGAAAGAATGTAGGACTGATGAGTTCCAGAGCAGCCACTGTTTCACTAGATGACTCAGGACTAATCTGCTTCCTGCTCTTAGCCTCAATTTCCCCCTCTACAAAATGATAGGACAGTATTGAAAACCTAGATAAAATAGTGAAGGTATTGTTAGTGTTCAACATCAGAGTGATGTGGTAGAATGAGGAGACAATTTAGAGACACTTGGCCTGCATTTGAAGTCTATCTTTGGTGCTTGTAGTCTATTTAATCCTGGGCCAAGTCTCCAACTTTATCAGCCTCTGTGTCCTCATCTACGAAATAAGGGGAGCAGAGTAGATCATCTCCAAGGTTCCTTCTAGCTCTGTATTTTATGATCCCATGGTCTTCCCAAAATAACAATAACAATGGACATTGACACAGGCCATCCCAAAAGACTGAGTGCAGGTGTAAGCCATTAAAACTAAGACTGTACAGCACTTGAAAACTTGAAAAACACTTTTCAAGCATTTCAATTTAGTATCACATCAACCCTGTGAGAAAGATACTACAGGTATTATTGGTACCCCTCATTGTACAGATAAAGAAATTGAGGCTTAGGGAGGTTATATAATTTACTCATGCTCATAGACATTAAATAATTTATCTGTGGCCATACAGGTACTCAGTATTAAAGTCTTGAAGTGAGTGATGGTCCAGAATGGCCAAAGTTGACTTTAAAGAGGTGGCCCTGGAAATTAGGACACAGGAAAGTATGTAGGGCTGATGAGTTCCAAAGCAGCCACTGTCTCACTAGATGAATCAGGACTAATCCCCTTCAAAGACAGGATTTGAACCTGTCTTCTTGCTTACTCCAGGTCCAGCACTCTAACCATTACGCCATACTGCCTCCATGAGAATCAGTAAGTCTCTTTCAGATTGGCTCCCATTTACAGAATCATAATATCAGGTCAGTAATCATGTACTAAGTACCCACGATGTGCTAGACACCATGCTAAGCTTTAGGAATACAAAGAAAGGAAAAGTTAGTCCCTTCTCTCCAGGAGTTTACAGTGTAATGGGGGAGACAACATGTGAAAATAAGATAAAGACAGGAGAAAAATGGAGAAAATCTTAGAAGAAAAGCATTAGCATTAAGATCAGCTGATTGAATTTGAGTGCAAAGGGATGCTGAATGGGTGTGGGCTCCAATGAGACCCAACAGTTATGGAATACCACCAATATGACTTATACCCCAACTGTCCATCAAGGAACATAAATCCCAAAAGCGAAAATTACCTGGGAGGATGATAAAAGAGACTAGGAATGGGAAAAAGAGAAATGCTGAAAAAGTGGGGCAGGAAAAGGGAGAAACAGGAGTCAACCTTCTGGGTGACAGATAGCCATAGAGAAGGGCAGATGGCATTTCAGATGTTTTTCCTCTTCAAAAAAATTCATTTATATAAAAATTTTACTCCAGTTGTAGCTGCCCTGAATGTCCCATTCACAGAGCATCTAGCTTGAACTATCACATCCACATTTGGACGTCCAGGCATACTGTGTTCGGTTCATAGGATCAGAGACCTGGAGCTGGAAGGAACCTTAGAAACCATCTACTCTAATCCCCTTGTCCTATAGATGAGAAAACTGAGGCTCAGAAAGGTTGGCTCTCCCAAGGCCACACAAAGAGTGAGCGGCCAATCTAGGCACCTTACCCAAGTCCTTTGACTACAAATCCATTGCTTGGCACACTACACCACAGCTGCCTCTTCCATGGTCTTCGGTAACCCACGCACACATTCGTCTGCATGAGGTGGCGATGCTGGAGATTGGGTATGTGGCCGTCCTGATCTTTAGCTTTCCTTTTGTCAAATCCAGTGGGGACATATCCCTTACATCTGTTTACAAGCATATGCTGCTAGGATTAAATGTGTAAATGTGTAGTAAATGTGCAGTAAAGGGGTTGTTGAATGAACAGATGAATGTGGGGCTCCTGCTGACCCACTCTGAGTAGCAGTTCATACTCCCTTAGTTACATCTCCATTAATGATGGGTTTTCAATGAGCAAACCACATTATCTTATCCTATCCACTCCTCTGTGATGGGTGCAGACCCAGCAGCTACAGTCACACTCAATGAAATGAGGTAAAGAGGGCCTCATACTTATCCCAGGCCTCTTCTTTACACTTACCTCATTCTCCATTGTATCAGAGTTATTTCTACTCTTGTACTTTACCCCTGTTAGATTATAGGCAGTTTGAGGGTAGAGCCTATATAATATTTATTTTTGCACCAACCATAAGTAGTACGTACATAGTAGGTAGCTAATAATGTCTGGTAAATTGAATTAAATTGAGTTACCCCATTTAGGAGTGCCAAGGGTCCAACTATACATTCACCCCTTACCCTATTACATGCATTTTTATTTGTACCACACCTATTTCTGAGGCACTATTAATATCTGTGTATGACCTTGGAAGAGCATTATACATTTGTAGTATTCATTCATTAACTCACTCATTCAACAAGCACTGATGAAGTACATCCTATATGCAAGAGATGGTGTCCAACTAGAATAAAATTGAATGCTGAATAATTGTAATAACCAGTGTTAGCCCAAGGAGAAAAGGGAAAGAAGCATTACCATTCTTTGAGGAGAAAAGCAAGGGACTCAAGGATGTAATGCTGCATACAGTGTCACACTGGTCACCAGATTTCTCCATTATAAAGCGGGGTTCATTTGAGAGGCCATGTGGTTTTAACTGCACTAAGGACTTCTGGGTCATCCTGTATATCAAGATGCAAAATCAAAAGGTATCAATAAAACTCTTGGGGAAAAGATGTTGTGCCCAACTAACTTCAATTCAACATCATTATTAAGCACCTAGTATTTGCAAGGCACTGTGTTAGGTACTGGGGATGCAAAGACAAAATGAAATTTTTTCTGCCCTCAAAGAGCTTACATTCTACTAAGGGATATAACATGTGTGCCATACAAGGTAAATTAGAGAGAGAGAGAGACAGAGAGAACTAATATGTGGAGAAATCAAGGATAGCTTCACAAAATAGGTGGGACCTGAATGGAGCGTTGAAGGAAAACAAGGCTTGTTTGGGCTCTTGGCCTAGCTATGGAAAGCAGAGAGATTTAGTTTGGTTGTTCATTTGTTTGTTTTTTCCAACAATGATCATTTCCTGCTTGGCAACTAGGTGGCACAGTGGATAGAGCACTGGGCTTGGAGTCAGAAAGACCTGAGTTCAAATCTGGCCTCAGACACTTACTAGCTATGTGACCCTGGGCAAGTTACTTAACCCTGTTTGCCTCAGTTTCGTCATCTGTAAAATGAACTTGAGAAGAAAATGGCAAACCACTCCAGTATCTTGGCCAAGAAACCCCAAATGGGGTCAGGAAGAGTTGGACAGGACTGAAAAACAACTGAACAACAACTTCCTGGTCCATAGTGGGATTGAACCTATTACCTAAGGTTGAATCTTATTAGCATTGTTTTTCTTTACTTTGATACTAGGATCTCATCAGTGTGGATGTGGAATTCAATACCTGTATATCTTCACATCCTATGTAATTCTTGTCCATATTCATCAATAAAATGGCTATGGAGGATCTAACCAGTGTGCTGAAAACCATTCTCCAACACTTTTAGAATCTCAGGGGTACCAATGTACCACTTAGTCTGTTTATGTCTGGCCCCTCATTCTTTCACCTTGGCTAGCCCACTGTCTTTTCCAGTTATTAGTATTCTCAATAATGTCTTCTGCATCCTTCCTTGCATGCATGTCATCATTGATTACATTGCGATTAATCAGCCGGCATTTTAAGTACTTACTAGGTGCTAGGCACTGTGCTGGGCACTGGGCATATAGACAAAGAATGAAACAATCTACTGGAAAGAAGCTGACAGCATGCTTATGCCCATTGTTCTTTGGATTATTTGTAATTTTAATTCTTCTGGGATCATGATGTTCCATGATTCACAGACATATAGCATTGCTAGGAAACATTGTATTCATGGTTTATTAACTTATATATTCTTTTACACACCTGAACCTGCCTTCTCTTTGGTGTGATCTCTCTAATGTCCCATTTACTCCAAAATCCTCTTCCTTTCCCATCACCTGTTTTATTCCCTTCCCTATTGGCTTTACATAGACAACTGGATGTTGTCTTCCATCAGACCTCAGCTACAGAAAGTTTGATTTTTAATGAGCAGGAAGCAGGACCACTCAACACTGGATTTCCACTGTCATGGAAGAGCAGGGATTTAGTGACTCTGTCGACAAACTCACCCATCACCTTTCTGTTGGCATCTCTTCTAGGCTCTGTCTCCCCTGCATCTGCATCTTTAATAAGTTTTGCCAGGGTTCTACTGCCCATTGGCTCCATCCTTCAGTCTCTGCTCTGCGTGCCAGGTCTCTCTTTGTGCATATCCATCAGCCCAGTTTCCTTAGGAATGACGAATACACTGCGAGCATATTGGAGATGGAATTATCAAAAACTCGGCACAGGCCAGCCACTGACCATACATAATAAGTTTACTTTCTGGGTTAATTTGGTTACTCAGCCTTGGTACTTAGTGTTTCCAGTCTCCTTGGGCCAGATTTTTTTTATTATTTAAATGGCGATGCATTATAATACCAACAGTTAATCTGGTTAAAGGAAACCCATCCTTGCCCCCACCTCCTTCTTCTTGGAGGTCTGGGACCTTATAGTAGTCCTATTTTATTAGCGATGCCAAGTGAAGGGGGTAGAAAAATCCTTCTCTACCTTTGCTAACTGATTAGAATGTTTCCCAGGGAACACCAAAGCTGGGCCCCAACTTGAGATGTGGTGAAATCCTGTCTGACTAATGTCTTACAGCTGTAGAAGCAAGCCACTCAGGGCTCCCATCATGTGAGTCCTCAGATCTACTATCTGGTTCAGGCTGACATTTAAAAAAAAACCCCACAAAAAAAACAAAAAAACCAAGACCCAAGTAGTATTCTTTTGGTGAGGGTGCATTGGAAACTAGGATTGGAATGAAAAGAGGTATTAGGTTCCGTGGAGCTGCACATCCCTGGCTTCTCTGAGTTTTTTTCTTCCACCCCTCCCCGCTCCACCTGTAGGAAACAGAGGCAGAGAAAGAGTCAGACACAGAGAGATTTTCAATTTTCAACCAATGGTTCCCCAGGTTTTCTGTGGCACGGCCCCAACTGTGGTCCTCGTGTAGCAGGTTGGCTCTTGCCAGAAAATGCCAGCGAGTTGGCATTCACGAGGTGAGAAGATTAACTCAGATAGATGCTGCGTGAGGTGCAAAGGAGCAGAATATAGTTGGCATCCTAACTGCAGGGCACGTGACGCCCCAGAAAGGGTTAAATGGCTAGGAGCTGCATCCGCCCTTCAGGGGGTGATCGGCCAATGGGAATGTGTGGAGATGAGGTAATGCCTGCTAACTCAAGGGAGTAAGGGGAGGGGGTGGGAGGTGGAGCTTATAGGGAACCCGACCAAACTGGTTCTCTCTTTAGCTCGGCTCTCGCCAACCTGTGCTTGCCTTTGAACTTGGTGGCTTCTCCCACCCCCTGAGCCAAGCAGCTGCCAGCTATGGACTGCTGCACCCTTCTGGGAAAAGCCCCAGCCTCAGCGCAGTGGGTTGGGTGACCACGGAGTGTGACCTCTGCCTATGCATGGGAAAGTTGGTGTCGGGGAAGCATGTCTGCCAGACCATTAGCAGAGTTGGGACGGGGTTGCTTAGGTTATCCGGGGCCGATGGCAGATAGAAAATGAATCTCCAGATACCCCGCCCCACCCCATTTGCACCTTGCCCCCTATTCCCAGGACTTAACCTCGTGCCTTTTTGTCTTTCCTAGTTCCCCCTAAGGGGACTGAGAGCGCTTGAAAATGTTTTTAATAGGGCCCAGAAGAATCCTTGAACACATTTAAAAATCACCAAACCTTCCCCCAATCCTCCACCCTGGTTATCTCTTCAAACCCCGCTTCCTTCTCCTTCACTGCAGTTAACCCCACTGGACACACCATACCTTCACCAGAGCAGCCCCAGTAGAGGAGGGTCTGACTTCCTGTGACTTAAGACTTCTCACCCCCTACTGCTTTCCCATAGTCCTTAGGTGCATTCCGACCCTATTTATCAACATCTTATTGACTCCACCACTGCTGACACCAAACCCCAGGCACTCCCTAGGGTGGCTGAGTATTTGGCTCCATTGTTCCTGGAATTTGGGTGCTCGCTGAAGGGAATGAACTCAGATGACTTAACTCATGGGCAGAGGAGAGGGGCTTTCTGTATCACCCCAAAATGTGAAAGATTGGGTGTTAAACTCTATCGCTCCTCCCCAACTCTAGCATTTGGAGTTTCAGGGGGAGGGGCATTATTGAGGTCATCTGGTAGAATCCAGATGATGTCTTGCATGGGGAATAAAGCTTGACCTAGAGTCCATCCTCCACTCCCAGGAGTCTGCACCATCTCCATGTGAACTATTCAGTCTGCATTTCACCCTCCAGTGAGAGGGAGCCTCTTGGAAAGTCCTAGGGAAGAGGCTCTCTGACTTTTCCCAGGAGAAGGGGAGTAGGCTGGGAGGAGAGGGGGCTGTGGTTTCCTCCCACCCCATCCCTCTCTTTCAGCCATTCTGGGAAGGTCTCAGGCATCTCTCTTGTCAGCTGTGAAGTGGTTAAATTCCTTTCCAGCCGAGCTGGCAATCCAAGCCCAGGCATATTAGTCAGATCTCAGTGGGGGGGGGGGGATTGAAGAGGGGTGGGAGTGCGGAAGAGAGAGAAGAGAGGAGGGGCTGTAGTTGAGAACTGCAGAAAGCTATTCTCAGGGGCTCTGAAGTGTAGGGAGGGAGACTCAGCAGGAGCTGCTGCTTCCCAGAAACTTGATTATTTTTAACCCAGGAAGAAGAAAGGAAGGAGACAAGGGAGAGAGAGAGGAAGAGGGGTAGAGAGAGAAGGGAAGAAAGGCAGATAGAAGAGAGGGTATGTGGAGAAAGCAGCAGAAAGAGGAAAAAGAAAAATGAGTAGGAAAAGAAGAAATATAAGGGGCCTAAGGAAAAAATAGCAGAGAAAAAGAGAGAGAGAGAGAGAGAGAGAGAGAGAGAGAGAGAGAGAGAGAGA
>NW_020954571.1:10239491-10252872 GCF_900497805.2 Vombatus ursinus | reverse complement strand
AGAGAGAGAGAGAGAGAGAGAGAGAGAGAGAGAGAGAGAGAGAGAGATGGGACATAAGAAGACAGTGACAAACAGAGAGAGAAGGAGAGAAGTGAGAAGGAAACACTGAGAAATAAGAAAACACATTTTTGGCCCTGGAGTAGGCAGGTGAGAGATGCCTTCGGTGGCTACTTTTCTCCTTGGGCCCTGGCCTAAAACCTAATTGCTTCTTATAACTCCATTGGTCCTTTCTATCTTCAATCACTCTGGTCACAATGGCTAACAAAAGATGGGCATTCTTTCAAATCCTTCAAAAACCAAATCTTCCTACAGTGTCCTTTGTCTTTAAGAGTCAAACACTACCTAGGAGCCAGGATCAAGGGACTCATTATTTGGGGTGCCTCGCTTGAGCTGCTGATAGCTGAAATGAACACCAAATTATCTCTTAAATGGTTTGCCTTCCCTTGTATACATCTTGTACATCTCCAGTAGGATGTAAGCGCCCTGAGGGAAGGAACTGTTTTGCCTTTTTTTGGTCTTTATATGCCCAATGCCTAGCACAATGCCTTGCTAATAAATAAAGTACGGTGTTTGTGCTGAGTGACTGAATCCTAAACAGCAGTATTCTGAGCCCTTAGCTGATGATACATACGGGAAGAAAACATTGTCCTCTTTATTACTCACCAATAGTGGGGAATTGTGCATCATTCTTGCATCAAATAATCTCCCAATAGACTTAGGCTCCCACCTATCATATCCACCATGAGAAGCAGCCTAAGAAAAAAAAAGCTCAACATTCCTTTTAAGTAAGGAAAGTACATGGAAGTCTTTGGGTCAGAAGAAGGAGACTCTGCCTAGTCTTCTGGCAGGAAGGTGATGGCAGGATACAGACAGGAAGACAAAGGCCGAGCCCATGTCTTTGTGAACAAAATCTATAAAGTCATGGACGAATAAGGATAGGTTGAAGATGGACTTCTCCCCCTCTTCCTCTCTCCAAAAAAGATAGGAGGAGACCCAGAGGAGCTCCCCTGGAAGCTTCAATGAGTCCAATTTTCAAAGTAAGTTTGATTTTTACCATAGTAGATAGGAAGCTTATGGACCTCAGAGCCTCAAGAAGTGATACAGGTTGAAAAGATAGATTCCGAGAGACTTTCAATCAGTTTCTGAACAAGTGAAGCCCAGGATCATGGGAACTGAGAATCATAGATCATCGGGTTATAAAGTAGAAGAGGAGGGACCTTAGAGGTCATCTAGCCTAACCCTCTCATTTTACAGCCCAGACAGTCAGTCAACAAGTATTTATTAAGTACTTACTACGAATCAGGCACTGTGCTAAGCCCTGGAGATAAGAAGAAAAGTAATGCCCTGCCCTCAAGGAACTCACATGTGAATAACTCCAGCCTTGAAGAAAACCAGGAGAGCTAAGAGGTAGAAATAAAACTGGAGAAGGGAACAGCCAGTACAAAGGTGGGGAGATGGGAGATGGAGTGTCATGTTTAAGGGAACAGCAAGTAGTTCAGTGTAGTTGGATTATAGAGGGCAAAGAAGGAAATATAGTGTAAGAAGACTGAGAAGGTAGGAAGGGGCCAGGTTATGAAGAGCTTTAAATGCCAAACAGAGGACTCTAAATTGAATTTTAGAGGTAATTGGGAACCACTAGAGCAGGGTTGGGGAACCTGTGGCCTTGAGGTCACATGTGGCCTTCTAGGTCCTTGGGTGCAGCCTTTTAACCGAGTCCAAATTTTACAGAACATATCCTTTTATCAAGGGGATTTGTTCTGTGAAGTTTGGATTCAGTCAGAGGACTGCACTTGAGGATCTAGAGGGCCACATGTGGCCTCGAGGCTGCAAGTTACCTACTCCTGCACTGGAGTTCATTGAGTAGGGAGGTGACATGGTCAGACTTACACTTTAGAAAAAAAAATCTGAGCATCTGAGTGGAAGATGGATTGGAGCAGGAAGGGATTTGAGGCAAGGAGATCATTTAGAAAGCTATTGCAATAAAAAGGTAATGAGGTCCTGAGCAAGAGTGTTGGCTGCATTAGTGGAGAGGAGATATACGGGAAAGATGTGAAAGAAGAAAGACGATTTGGCACTGGATTGACTACGTGGGATGAATGAGAGTTGGGAGTCAGCAGTGACATGGGGGTTGTGGCCCTAGGTGACCTGGGGGCTGGAGTACCATATATAGTAATGGGAAAGCTAGGAAGAGGCGTAGATTTTGTACATGTTGAATTTGAGGTGGCTATAGAGCATTCAGTTTGGGCTATCTAAAACCAGTTGGTGATGCAGAGACACTAAGGCTAGATGTAAGAGATCTGGGAATTATCTGCACAGGGATGATAATTAAACCCATGGGAGCTGGTGAGATCACCAAGTGAGATAGTACAGAGCAAAAATAGAAGAAGGCAAAGTTCAGCGCCTTCAGGGACACCCAGGTGGGCATGACCTGGATGAAGAACCAGTGAAGGGGACTAATGAGTAGTCATACGGATGGGAGGAGAACCAGGAGAGAGCAGTATCACAAAAACCCAGAGAACAGAGGATGTTCTGCAGAGGTTGATCAACAGTGTTTCTGCTGCTGAGGGGTCAAGAAGGATGAAAACCGGGAAGAGGCCATTAGATTTTGCAGCTAAGGGGTGACTGGTAAGTTTGGAGAGGACAGTTGAATGATGATGTTGGAATAAAAAATTGCAGAGAATAAGAAGAGAGTGAGGAGTGGAATTAGAGGCACTAGGAAGGGGAGGACATAAGACATTAGCTCAAGGAATAGTCAGGTTAAGAGAAGGGTGTTAAGGATGGGGGACACATGAGTCTATTTGTAGTCAGCAGGGAAGGAACCAGCAGAAAGTGAAAGATTGAAGAGGAGAGAGCGAGTGAGGATGATAGAGGTAGAAGTCTGTTGTAGAAGATGAGATAGGACGAGATCAAGTACAATTGTGGAAGGGTTGCCTTGGCAAGAAGGGCCACCTCTGCATCAAAGATAGGAGTGAAGGAGAAGAAAGTAGGGACGGTGCTTGAGGAATGTGAGAGCAGGGAGGAAAGAGGAGGAGCTCATGGAATATAGCTGTAATTTTTCTAGTGAAGCAGGAAGCAAGGTCCTCGGGTGACAGGTTGAGGGATGCCATGGAAGTCTGGAGAGAGACCAGAAAGTTTGGATCAGCTGTTGTGGTGAATGGGATAGTGAATTGATTAGGGAAGGGTATAATGATTGCCTTGCTACAGTAAGAGTCCAACTGAGATTAAATGACATAAATTTGTAGGGCCCAGTCAGCATGGTTTCACGATTTCCTCCAGCTCCATTCAGCATCATGTGAACAGGAGCAAAAGAGATGGAGATCAGAGGTAATCCAGCATTGGGGTTTGGTAAGGTGTGATTGGGGTAAGAGGACAAGAGATGCAAGAGCAGATGATTCTAGAGAGTTGAGTTGGTTTACCGAGGGGTTAAGGTAGGGAAGGGAGGAGTAGCCAGTATGAAGGAAGTGACCTAAGAGAGAACAGAGGAGTCCCATAGTTAGCAAGAATCAAAGGTAAATCTGGAAGCCAATTCTTTCTGACTGTAGGCCCAACACTCCATCTATTTCAATATGCTGATGATAGAGGAGCCATAACATTATAAACTAGCAGGGCTGGAAGAGACCTCAGAGGGCATCTGGTCCAACCCCCTCATTTCATGAAACTGATATCCAGTGAAGAGAAATGACTTGCTCAAGGTTAGGGACAAATCTGAGACTAGAACCCAGAGCTCCTGTCACGTAGGCCAATGTTCTTTCCGCTGCACCGTACAACACTGCCTCTGATACCTAGAACCTTTTGAGGTTCATGTCACAAAGAGCATCTGTAACCTCCTACAAGCTATTTCTGGAACCACTTTCTAAGATGGTGTCCTGGGAAGGATGAAATATCAGTTTGGGCAACTGTAGAATACTTAACATTCCTCAAGTTTGGAAAAGGAGAAAGATAGCACAATTATACTAAAAATGCCTTTGAGCACAAAGTTTTTCACCCTGCCCTGGCAGTTTGATTGGTGACTATTTATTCAGTGCATATGATATTCTAGATTGGAATATCCAGAACCCAGAGAAAAGAAGCCAGGGATGAAATGTGCAGACCTCAAGGGACCCTTGCCACTGTCCACATTTGCCTTCTGATACATGATCCTGACTCCTCTGAACAAGTAAGCAGCTCCCCCTGAGGAGGAACATTTGAGGATGTGGCCAACATATTTTTTCCTCTTGTGAGAAGAGGTTTCCTCCCTTCTTCCCCAGGAGTCAGATCTTGAGTGGTAGACATTGGCATCCATTGATTGATAGCCCATGGAGCAGCTGGTATCTTCTAATTGATTGTCTATCACTAATTCAGGTGGTTTCCAAGATCTCCCTTACTCAGAGAAGGCAAGAGAGATGAAGGAGCTCGTAGGATTTCTTTCTCCTCTTCAGTCATGGAATTTAGGGACAGAGGAATGTGAGAGCAGGAAGGAAAGAGGAGGAGCTCATGGAATATAGCTATAATTTTTCTAGTGAAGCAGGAAGCAAGGTCCTCAGGTGACAGGTTGAGGGGTGCCATGGAAGTCTGGAGAGAAACCAGAAAGTTTGGATCAGCTGTTGTGGTGAATGGGATAGTGAATTAATTAGGGAAGGGTATAATGATTGCCTTGCTACAGTAAGAGTCCAACTGAGATTAGATGACATGATTATAGATCTAATCTAATCTAATCTAATCTCACCTCCTTCATGTTGTAAGGGATAGAACACTGAACTTGGAGTTAGGAAGACCTAGGTTCATATCCCGCCTCAAACACTCACTAGCTAAGAGATCTTGGACAAGTCACTTAACTTTTATGTGTCTCAGTTTTCTCATCTGTAAAATGAAAGGATTGGACTCAATAACCTCTAAGGTCTTTTCCAGATCAAAATCTATGATCCTATGAAAAGGAGACCCAGAGAGGGGAAATTACTTGCCCAAGATCACACAGCTATTTAGTAGCAGAGTGAGGGCTAGGACCCTTGGCAACCTTGGTAACAGGGCTGGATTTGGAGCTAGAGGAAGTGGGTTCAAATCTCAGTTCTGCCAATACCTATCTGTGTAATCTTGGGAAAATCACTTGATTTCTCTGGGCCTCACTTTTCTCAACTATAAAATGAGCAGACATGGCTAGATGATGTCTAAGGTCTTTTCAAGGTCTAGATTTACAAATCTGGGGTTTCCTCCCACCCCAAATCCCAGCTGGTTGTGCATCCAGAACTCTCCCCCAAGTGCTGAATTTAGCTCAAGAGTAATTCAACCATCACCTCTTGAAGGCCTTATATCTTTGTGGAAGAAGAAGCCTACATACTTTCCCAAACCTTACTGATCCCCTTGGTCATATCAATAAGTTTTCCCCCTTTTAATTTGCAGTAAAGATCTCAAGGGAAATCCCTGGATTGGGCAAACCCTTGGAGGGTATTGGTTGAAGTCTTACATGTAGTAGGTGCTTAATAAACACTTGAAGGAGTGAAGGGACCCCTCAAAGAGCCTTTGTGTCCTTTTCCTTTCACTATCTAGTATGTCTCTTGCCAGTTTGGGCTCAAGGAATTCCCCTCCATCATCCTTAAGAGAGAGGAGCATATCACAGGTAAGAGCCAATAGCCAAGGGAAGGGGAACCTATGGCCCAGAGGGTCACATGTGCCCTCAAGACTGCAGGTTCCCCACCCCTGGTCACAGCCCTTGCTCTAACAAAAAGGGAGAGTTCAGTTGGACCACTGAAATTGCCTTCATTTTTTTTTTTTAGTGAGGCAATCGGGGTTAAGTGACTTGCCCAAGGTCACACAGCTAGTAAGTGCCATGTGTTTGGTCTGAGGCCACATTTGAACTCAGGTCCTCCTAACTTCAGGGCCAGTGCTCTATCCACTGCACCACCTAGCTGCCCCTAAAACCTTCTGAAATTGCCTTCTAATTGGTCTCACTGCCACCAGTCTTTCTCCTCTTCAGTCTGTCCTTCCTAGAGCTGTCAAAATAATCTTCCTAAGACATAATTCTGACTGTTACTCCATTGCTCAAAAGCCTTGAGTGGCTCCCCATTGCCTAGCCTGACATTTAAAAACTACCAAAATCTGGCTCCAATGTACCTTTACAACATTATTTCGCAGAACTCTTCTCTCACACTCTATGGTAAAGCCAAACTGGACGACTGTCTCGTGACACACTACTCACCTCCCCAGGTTGTTGTGGAGCATGTTAAAACCGTAAGAATTTTATTAATAAATGTAAGATGCTGCTATTATATTAATTTGTTCTACCATTGCTTGGAAGAGTTCTTTCCCTTCTCTGGGCCTCAGTTTTCTTATCTCTAAAATAAGAATGCCAAATGGTCTCTAAGGTCCTTCAAGATTCTACTAGCATGTAATTCTGCGTCTTTCAACCTTTTGGAGGCAGAGGGGAGGGCAAGAAGGAGAGATTTGTTCCACTACTCTGTAGGCTGTGAGCAAGATCGGCTCGGGCTCTCTCCGTAATGTCGATCGTGTCACCTTGTCTTCTTCCATCCAATCCAATTCAGCCAACATTGATTAAGTACCTACATTCATTTAGTCCCACTCATGACACTTTTCTAGGCACTGGTTTAACAAGAAAAAAAAAAGGAATGGGTCCCTGCTCTCAGGGAGCTTACATTATGCTGGGAATTGCAACATATACAGAGAAAAGCAAATGCAAAGTCTGTACAGCTTCAAGAGGAGGTAAATACTGGAGGGACCAGGATACACCTTGCATCGGAAGTGGCAACTGGGCTGTGCTTTAAAGGAATCAAGAGACTCCAGGAGGAAGAGGGGAGGAGGAGGGCATCCTACACAGCTAGAGATGAGATATCCAATAGAAGAAATAACCAGCAGACCATTTGGACTAGAATAGAGAGTGCATGAAAGCGAGGAATAAGAAAATAAGACCGGAAAGTAGGTAGGAGCCAGATTTGGAGGGCTTTAAATGTTAAAATGAAGAATTTGTGTTTTATCTTAAAAACAATAGGGAGCCAATGAAGATTTTAGAGCAAGGGAGTGAGATGGTCAGATTTGAGACTTCACTTTTTAGTCTGTCTTTGTAAGAAAACTTCCCTATCTTCCAGTCAGTTTAGGTAGCTTTTTGTTGCTCTTGTGGGATTACCACTTGTTGGGTATGTTGTAGAGGAAATTCTTTTTTCAAAATAAGGGAAGGAGGGACAGCTAGGTGGTGCAGTGGATAGAGCACCGGCCCTGGAGTCAGGAGTACCTGAATCCAAATCCAGCCTCAGACACATAACACTTACTAGCTGTATGACCCTGGGCAAGTCACTTAACCCCATTGCTTAGCAAAAAACAACAACAACAACAACAACAACAACAAAAAAGCAAACAAATGTAAGGGAAGGAAGAGATCATGTATATATTGGACTAGGTAGATAGCCCTTGAGAGAATAATTAAGATTTATACAGCATTTTAAGGTTTGCAAAGCACTTAATATGTCTTACCTCATTTAATCCTCACAAAAGCCTCTTGAGATGGGTGCTATTTGTGGTGGCCAAGAATTGGAAACTGAAGGGATGCCCATCAATTGGGGAATGGCTGAACAAGCTGTGGTATATGAATGTAATGGAAAACTATTGTGCTATAAGAAATGATGAGTAGGCAGATTTCAGAAAAACCTGGAAAGACTTAATGAACTGATGCTGCATGAAGTGAGCAGAACCAAAAGAACATTGTACACAGTAACAGCGACATTGTGCAATGATCAACTTTGATATATTTAGCTCTTCTCAGCAATACAGTGATCTAAGACACCTCCAAAGACTCATGATGGAAAATGCTATACACATCCAGAGAAAGAACTATGGAGTCTGAATGCAGATCAAAGTAGACTATTTTCTCTTTCTCTTTTTTCTTTCTCGTGGTTTTTCCCTTTTCTTCTGATTCTTCTTTCACAACATGACTAATGTGGAAATATGTTTAATATAATTGTACATGTATAGCCTGTATCAGATTGCTTGCCATCTTGGAGAGAGGAGGCGGGGAGGGAGAGAGGGATAAAAAAAATTGGAACTCAAAATCTTATAAAAGTGAATATTGAAAACTATGTTTACGTGTAATTGGAAAGAATAAAATACTATTAAGTGGATATGGGTGCTGTTATCATGTTGGGGGCCATACCTCTACCTTTGTGAGGTATGTCAAAGAGCTCAGCCTTGTTCCTCCTCCTTCCCCAGACCGTCATCCCTTGATGCCCCCCAGAAACCCGGGCTGGATGCACTGTGAATCTGCTTTAGAACGTTATTTCTGCTATTACGAAAAAACCGAGACTGAAAGAGGATTAGTGACTTGCCCAGATTTACCCAGATCACGTCCGAGGGAAAATTTGAATTCGACCTTCCTGACTGTGAGTCCTATAGTCCAGCCACTGGACATTCTGATTTTATCTGACAGAATTGGGGTGGCACTGAATTCAGATAAGACCTTGGAGACTCATGATCCCTCCTCAAATGATCATTTACTTATCAGTATAACTGTTGTATTCCTGTGGTCAAATGTAAGCTTCTTGAGGACAGGAACTGGTTTTCTAGTGATTGTTGTTTTATTATATTCCCAGCTCCTAGCCTAGTGCCTTTCATATACTTTATAAATGCTTGTTAGATTCGATTTGCTTTGGGGTCACTAACAGCCCCTTGAACCCAACCAAACCAGGAAAACCTGTCCTGGCCGAGGGCCTGGATCTTAGTAGTTCTCACAGCCATATCTTTTGGACTCAGAAAGTTCACCTCAAGCATGATCAAAGAAATGTTTTCATATTTCCTGCCCTGGAGCCATCTTGCATCCAAGAACTGCCCCACTCTCAGTTTCTTCAGCCTGGAAAGAGAGACGAAGCGATAGAGCTGCTCTTTAAAAATCCACAGAAGAATAGCGTGGGTTAGCACATACCTGTTCATGTCTTATAAGGGACACTGAGAAGCTCAAGTACATCCAGAGCAGGGCAGCCAGAATGGTGAGGGGACTTGTAACCATGCCATGCCCTTGGGAAGTTAAGTGCAGGAAACTGAGGTTATTTAACCTGGGGAAGACTTCCAGAGCTAACGATCTGTCTTTCAAGTATTTGAAGGATTGTCCTGGGGACAGGGATTCGACTTGCTCTGCTTGGCGCCTGGGGGCACAACTAGGAGTAATGAGTGTGATCTGACTTGGGCAGGGGAAGGAGGGAGAGTGGACTAGATGCTAAGGAAATTAGACTAGGTAATAGCCAAGGTCCCTTCCGACTCCCATTTTGTAATCTAATTAATAGAGCATGGAGGCCCCTCAACACAGAGAAAGTCTTCCTCACCATGATCCTGTCCAAGATGAGAGTGAGGTGTTTGGCAAGATGCCCTCCCCATCACTAGAGGTGATTAAGTAGGGCCTCGATGACCCTATTTTAGAGCTACTGTTGGTGGATTGGTGATTTGAGAGGGGGTTTCACTAGAAGGTCTCCGAGGTCTCCTCTAACCTGTGATCCCACAGTCTTGGGAGTATTGGGAAGGAAGGAAGTCACTCTTGAAGTCTGAAAGAGGTCATTTGAAGACAATCAAGATGAAGTTTGACTTTACACAGTGGTGAACAAATTCATGGGGTGGGTTAATTACCCACAAGAGAAGTTCTGCCTAAATATACCAAGAAGTCAAAGAAGGGTTTAGATAATTACTGAAAGAGCCAATGTTGCTGTCTTATAGGAATCTGGGAGTACACTGGGGGTGGAGGTGAAGGGTCAAGCTAATTAGCTGAGATCATTGCATGTCAAGCAAAGTCTTCTCCCCACTGTATCATGTATGTATCATGCTTTACAGAGGGGTCATCTTATTGGTAAGAGCTATCTGTCCTGACCCACACAGAGTCTCCTCATCCAAGTTAGATTGACTCGAAGATGAGGCTCACGTTGATACCATAACCCTTCATTTTCATTTATTACTCTCTCCCCATCCTCTTCTTCCCCCATCCCCCTCAAAACCTCTGACGTTTCAAGCTTGGCAACCTGCTCAGTTTTGGTTCTCCCACTGGACCTTGGATTGGGCTGCCTGACCCCTAGGTGCTAGGAATATTCACCTATTCTTGGTCATTACAACCCAGCTTTGGGCCCATAGTTTGTCTTGAATGTACAACCTGTATGTACCCCAGGATGGATTGTCCTCTCTGTTCCTGACCTCTGGAAGATGAATCAGAGTTTCTGGGAAGTCAGACAAAGAAATCTTGGGCTGGGAAGGGCTGAAATGTTATAGAGCCAAAGCTATTCTCAAGTAAGACATCCCTTAAGCTAAATTCTGTAACCATGGGGTACACCTATAGTTGCCAAGCTGTGTGTAGTTTATATCCTGAAATATTTCACACAGAAGCATTAACAAATGGGATAATGTATGCAAAACACTTTTTTAGCCTTGAAGTTCTATATGAATGTCTAATATCATCATCATCATTATTAGTGAGTGGTTTTTAGCCTGTGAAAAGCAGCATGATGTAGTGGATAGAAAATTGGCATTTTTGAACCAAGAAGACCTAGGTTCTAATCCTGCCTGTATCACATACTGGCTGTCTGAGCAGTTACTGCACTTCCAAAGGCCCCTGCAACTCTCTAAGATTCCAGAGAAGTGATGATGTGCTTTGGGACAGGTGGAGCTACTCCCTGGGAGCTCCCTTCACCAATAACATCACTAGCCCAGTCCCTAGGGCCGAGCTTATCTAGGGGTGTGCTGGAGCCAGCTCCAAAGCTTTGTGAAAGCCTTTGTTAAATTGTTACCCCTGGGATATTGACAAACAAACCAGGACTTGATTCATTGATTTGTTGATCGCTTAAGAAAGTGATGGAGGAAATATTAATAATGCAAATTAAACTTTAAAATGTGTTGAGTGCACATCTAGGCCTTCCCCACCGCAGACATTTACCAGCAAACCCTTGGATGTAGATATTTACCAATTGTCTTCTCCATTGGACTGTGAGCTCCTTGAGGGCAACAGCTCTGTTTCTGCCTTTATATAAGCCCGGCATTTAGCACTGTACTTAGTTCATGCTTAACAAAGGCTTGTGGATGGATTGATTCTAATACAAAGATAGTTGTGGAGCAGAGAGAACATGGCAGGATAAAAAGAACACTGGCCTTGGCATAGGATGGGGTACAATGCCCTGCTTCAACACTTAGTATTTGTGTGATATGGGGCGAGTCCTCTATTCTCTCCTGGCTTCATTGTCCTACACCATATAAAATGAGTGAGTTGGACCAGGGGTTTTTCAAGGACCCTTCCAGGTTTAAAAAATGCTGAGCCTATCTATCCTCTTGTGAAATTCTTAGAGCCTCACTTTCTTAATCTGTAAAATGGGAGTGAAAATCTTGCACTCCCCTAAGTTAGGAGGTCATTGTGAGGAAAGTGATTTGTGAACCTTGAAGCACTACTTCAATACAAACCCCTACTAGTAGCTGTGGACAGCTGGGAGACAAAGTGGCTATAGCACCAGCCCTGGAGTCAGGAGGAGCTGAGTTCAAATCCAACCTCAGACACTAGCTGTGTGACCCTGGACAAGTCACTTAACCTTGTTTTCCTCAGTTTCCTCATCTATAAAATGAGCTGGAGATGGAAAGAGGAAACTGCTACAGTATCTTTGCCAAGAAAGCCCCAAATTACTGAATAACAATGACAACAACTAGTAGTTGTGAAAAGAACGCAGGCTTTGGTGTTCAGCCTCTGCTACTTATTGGTTGCACAAGCAAGGGTGAGTCACTTAATAATATTAGGTAACACATATATATATATATATATCACTTTGCAAATTTTTTTTTCATATATTATCTCATTCAACCCTCATTATAATTCTTTGAGGTGGGTGCTATTATATTTTTCCCATATTACAGATGGGAAAACTGAAGCTTGAAAAGTTTGAGTGACTTGCCCAACAATGACAATTAGAAGTAGGATTTGGACTCCGGTTTTCCTGATTTCAAGTCCAGGGCATTTCCACTATTCCAGGCTTTTGTTATTGTTATTGCTGCTGTCATTCAGTCGTTTCAGTCATGTCTGACTATTCCAGTTAGCTGCCTATATTTAATCTCTCCAAGCTTCGGTTTCCCCATCTGTAAAATGGGAACTGCCATGAGGAGAGGCAAAAAGAGAATTTTGTAATGTGCTTTGCAAACCCTGGAGTGCTATGTAAGTGTGAGTAGTTATTACTGTTGTCGTTAATTTCACAGAAAGCAGCTGCCACCTCCTACAGAACATTCCTGATTGCCACAGGAAGATAAAACACCACTCTCACCCAGCATGGCATTTCTGTGTGACTCTCTGCCTTAGAATGGCATTTCATAGGGAGCAGGCTAAAAGGGTGTTGTTCTCTCTGCCAGCACATCAACACTCATTCATTCATGCTTTTAACAAACACTGGCTGAGCCCCTACTATGTACAGAATGCCCCTCGAGGTGCCCTGGGGGATAATGAAGAAGATGCCATCCCTGCCTTCAAGGATCTTATAATTTAGGAGATAAATAGTTAGTAGTCAGGAGATGCAGCTGCTTCTGCCTTAGTGACGTTGGGGCTAGAGAAGATTCAAAGACAAGAGGGTGGAGAGCGAAGGGACGTGCTCCATGGGAGAAATTCTGGCTGGAAAGACTGCTCAGCCATCAGAGGCAAGCTCGCCCTCTGTTAATCAATGCCGATGTGACACAACGAGTCTGGGGGCTTTTGGGCCTCACTCATTTCCCACCGGCCAAGAGGAACTGGGTTTCTCCAAAAGGGTTAATAAATACAGAGAAGCTAGTTAATAATAACATGGAAGTCCTGACCTTTCTGAGGGACCAAGGGAGGGGTAACTGGAGAAGGGCAAAGGATATGCTCTCGGAATCCCCCCTCCCACCCTTTTTAGTTCACCTCCCCCCCACACCAGATCTTGCTGCTGGGCCACTTAACAATCCTCTTGGGCCCACACATCTGACACTCCTGAGCTAGTCCCGCTTGTGCAAAGGCAAGTATTAGGGCGCTGCGTGGTCCCCATTCCTAAATTGGGAGACTTGCTGCTTCTTCAAAACAATACTGTTTCCACATGAAATGGAATTCGATTTCATTCCGGTCTGCTTCTCCCTAGAGCTTTGCTGTCCCTCTGAGAATTCCCCAGTTTGGTTTCTCCCTTCCCCCATTAAATGCTGAACTCCTCCTCTAAGTCAGTGCAGGTCCCTGTCTTCTGAGCTCCTTTGAGAAGGTGTCTTTCCGGATCCCTCCAATTTTCATCCCCTGGGTCCGAATGGCATTACTCTAGCGCATTTCAATGAGGCTGCTCTCAAGCTTTCGTGCTGTCTTTCTCTGTCTGTTTCTGTTTCGGTCTCTAACTCTGTCTCTGTCTCTCTATTTCTGTGTGTGTGTGTGTGTGTGTGTGTGTGTGTGTGTGTGTGTGTGTGT
>NW_020954571.1:10154739-10239481 GCF_900497805.2 Vombatus ursinus | reverse complement strand
TGTGTGTGTGTGTGTGTGTGTGTGTGTGTGTGTGTGTGTGTGTGTGTCTGTCTGTCTGTCTGTCTGTCTGTCTGTCTCTCTGTCTGTCTGTCAGTCCGTCTTCCTCTCCTTTCACTCCCAGGCTTCATGCCTAGATTCTGGTTCTACACAATGCTAATGAATCCACTAGTGGTAAAAGCTGGTCCAAGAAAGGGTATCAGGTTTATCATTCACCTGAATCAGGAGAGTTTGTGGATAGGTGTGTCTCCAGCAGGAGGCTTCCTCCCTGGTTAGACCCGGGCTGAAAAATTTGGCCTGAGGCTGGCAGTGGGGGCAGGGAGGTTTCTCTGATAGCCTCTTTGACCAGTGCCCTCACTCTATGGGTTTAGCAGGCTGAATTGTTAGCAGAAGAACTGGGAGGAAGAGGGGGAGGGAAGGAAGGAAGGAGGAGGAGGAGGAAAGGAGGTGTTGCTCACTCGGGTGGTGTTACTTTCAGATGAAATCCTGTCTCAGCCTGAGCAGCTCCCCCATAAAAGTTTTTTCCCCAAACAGTGAAAGAAGTTCTACTGGGAGAGGAGGGAACAAAAATTGAGTGCACAGGGACTTTTAAAATCTTTTTTTTTTTTTTTTAAAGAACTGGAGAGTGAAAGAGACTGAGGTGGGGGGGGATGGAGATGGGGGAAAAAAGAATAAAGAGGCAGAGAAAATGAAAGCTAAAGGGAACAGAACTCTTTTCTTCAGCTCCTTCTGATCTACATGCCACCCCCCTTCTCTTCTTGCTTCTAATCTTGCCCTCACACCTCTTTCCTCTGCTTTTCTGGCTCCATTCCCAGACTCAGTTTCTCCTCCATTTAGGGAGCTCTGTTAGATGTGGAGGTGAGGATTGAACTCTCAAGGGTAAGCGGTTAATTTCTGCCACCACCCTCACTCACTTTTTCCAAAGTCCATTACCAGCTTCCAGGCCACAGCCCCTGAAGACACCCTGGACACAAATACCTCCTTGGTTGCTGCAGAGACTCCTTGGGTGGCAGTTGCATCTCTCTCTAGCTCATTCTTCCTGTGAATCAAAATCTTGAGAGAGGATTTGGTATTCGCAATGCGGGCATCTTAAGTACCTTCCCTCAAGATGAAGGACAGGGCCCCCATAATGCTGCTTCTTGACTGAATTCTTACTGCCATTTTGTCTCTTCCAACATCTCTGCATATGTAATGAAGAGAGCACTGGAAAAAGAAACACAAGGTTTCATGCCACAGGGTTTAAATCTCGAAGACCAGAAAAAAAACTTTCAAAAGAAAAACGAATAAATCTCTAATGGAGGAAGCCTGGCAGAGTGGAAAGAGTACTGAGCGTCAGTAGACCTGGGTTCAAGTCCTATCTCTGATAGGACTAACTGTGTGATCTTGGGCAAGTCATTTCCCTTCTTGAGACCTTGTTTTCATCCTTTGAAAAATGAAGGTGCTGGACTAGATGGTCAATAAAACTCCCTTCATCTCTCAAAATCCACAGACCTATGATTCTCTTGTGTCCAAGTTGTTTTTTCTTTAAATAATTTTCTTTACAGCATGTGAGGACAAAGACAATGTCTCAATTATCTTTGCATCTCTTCCAGGGTCTAGCGCTGGCCATGCAGGTCATAGACATGTAACAACTCGATGAATGAATAAACGCCCAGATGAATGAATGCGCCGATAAAACTGGACTGGGAATCAGAAGATCTGGGTTCTAGTTCTGACTGTCACGAATGCCCGTGAGAGCTTGGGCAAATCACTTCTTGTTTTTAGGCCTCAGGTTCCTCATCTATAAGGAGAGACGACTGGACTCAATCCCTGAAGTCCTGTCCATCTCTGACATTCAGTTAGACAGTGATTCCTGCCCTAGCTGCTAGTCTGTGGGTGGAATCCTCCTCCCTCTAGCCTAGGAAGGCAGGAAGTGTCAGGAGGAAAACGACACCACACCCTCTAGGAAAACACCTTCCCTTAGAAAGCAGCTCTTATTTCACCCTCTGAGCATTTAGGGGAGAAATATTTTCCTTATCAGACCCACTCAGTAGTTGCCTTGGACAAGCTGCAAAATATTTCTCTAATGTTCTGTAGACCCCTCCACCCCCACCCCTCCCATGGGGCAAGTCTTTACCCCAGCAACAGAAAGTGGGGGCAAAGGGGGGAGCAGGGTAAGGGAGAGAGAACCCTCCAACTGCAAAAAGCCTGGCTCCACTAGCAAGGTTGTGTGTGTGTGTTTTCCTTCTTTCTCTCCCCCCCTCTTTGTTAAGCTCCCTTTCAGCTGAAATGGCAGTGCCTGGGTGTTCTGAGCTGACAATAATTGCTACAGTCTAGACAGTGTCTGGTATGAGGCACATGGAATCAAAGAGGCCCCCCCCTTCTCACTCTGACTTTCACACATGCTCTCTGGGTCTCTCCCTCTTCCTCTCTTTTCCTGACTCTCTTGTGTGTCCTTTCTCCTTCTTCCCCGCCTCCAGACACCCCGTCTCTCCTCCTTGCTCTCTCACTTGCTCTCTTTGTCTCTTTTTATACACTCCCTCTTTCTCCCTCCTCTCTCTCTCTCCCCATCCCCATCCCCCTCCCACTCTTTTTCTCCCTCTCTCCTTCTCTCTCTCTCTCTCCCCCTTTTTACACAAGCTCCCCCCTCTCTCTTCTTGCCCTCCCTTCACCTCTTTCCTATTCTTCCACTCCCACTTCCAACCTTTACCTCATACTCTTCATTCTTTCTCCTTTAGTTTGAAATCCAAGGAACAAAGGTGATTTTGATGGTTTGGGGCATTAAGAAGGACAAATAACAACACCCACCAACTCTTCTTTCTGGAAATTTAACTCTTTCTTTTATCTGGACAATTTTTGTTTTCTTCTGTTCCACAGTGGGCTTTTGAGCACCTAAAATGCAGCTAGGGCCAGTTGTGTTCTCTGTGCCATCATAGTTTTTTGAGGATTGTACTGAATCCTTTAGTTTTTCAGACCCAAATATGGCTAGCTTTCATAGGACCTTGTCATCACTCCCCCTATCCTCACTTGATTTTCTTGCCCAAGTGAGAAAGAAGAAACCAATTTTGTGTTCCCAGGGAAGGCCAGGAGACAGATTTCAGCTCAAGATTAGAAGAGACTTCTAAAAAGAAGACCTGCCCATCAGCAGAACGTGATCCCTCAATCAGGAGAGAGATGCCGATCACTGGAGGCATTCAAGCAAAGGCTAAATGAGCATCTGGAAGCCATTCCTAGAGTGGGCGGGAGGGAGACTGGACTAGATGCATTGTCCCCAAAGCCCTTTTCCAACTGGAAGATTGTGTGTTTGACCACTTGACATCACAGAATGTTAGAGCTAGAAATGACCTGACAGATCCCCTAGTTCAACTGCCTTCTTCATTTTACAAATGAAGAAACTGAGACCCAGAGAGAGGAGATCCAATTCAATTTAATTCAACAAAAATTTATGAAGCATTTCTTGTATGTTAGGCATTATGCTAGGCACTAGGCACTAGAGATATAATGACATAAAACAAAACAGTTCCTGCCCTCAAGAAGCTTATGTTCTTTTTTTTTTTTTTAAGAAGCTTATGTTCTACCGGAGGAATATGACATACACACAGAGAAGTAAATACAAGGCATATAAAAATATAACTATTGCGCATTGGGGGAGGTGGCATGTGGGATGATTCTGGAAGGGAGCAAGAGATTCCCAGAGGGAGAGACGAAGGGAGAATCAATACAGTATATTGATTTGAACACTAAACTTTGAGTTAAGAAGAGCTGAGCAAGGCAAGGCAACAAGCATTTATTAAGTGTTTACTGTGTACTGGGCACTGCGCTATGCACTGGGGATACTAATACAAGAAATAAAAAGACAGCCCCTACCCTCAAGGAATTTACACTCTAAGGAAGGAAGACAATAGACAAAAGAGCTAAAAAGGAGGTTGGGGAAGGGTCAGGAATGAAGGATGACTGGCCTGGATCTTCAACATGAAAGTCCCAGGAGAATCTCTGCAATGGACAAAGGTAACTGACATGGTGGAGGGGTATTCCAAGGTAGGAAAGTCACAGAGACCAATGGATATTCCAGGGTGAGGAGGACCCAGGTGTTGAGGCAACTGAGGCATAGTATCCTTAATATCTGTGTAACTCTAGACAAATCACTTAACCTCTCTGGGTCCCAGTTTCTTCAAATGGGGTTAAGCTCTAAGATATCTTCCAGCCAGGGGTGTGCTGGTAAATGTTTAGCAACCAGCTCTCCAGGGAAAAAATTGTATATAGGATACATTTTAAAGTTTAATCTGCATATTTCTTGAAGTCCAGAGTCTAGACTTTTCTAGACAATCTAGACAATCAACAAAACAACAAATCAAGCCCTGATTTGTAGCATTTGCCAATTTCCAACATGTAAGTGCCCACACTGAAAAACCTTTTGAATTCATTCTAGACTTGGGGACTGCGTGTGTAAAGATTAGGAATTGGAATTAGAAAACAGAAATAGCTACTAGACCAGTTTGCCTGGGAATGTTTGTGAAGGGGGATTATAGTAAGAAATAAAAATTAGTAAGGTAGATGGGATCCAGAGTATGGAGGACTGTAAGTGCCAAACCGAAGAGTTTGCATTTGATGAATAAACCATCAAAGATGTTTTAGTAGAAGGGTGACATAATCATATCTGTGTTTTAGGAATATCAATTTGGAAAGTGCATGGAGGATAGATTGAAGAGAGCGAGACTAGAAGGAAGGAGATCATTTGAGAGACTATGGCGATGGTCCATAGGAGAGAACATAAAAGGTTGGTTGTTGTTCTTTGTCCTTGAAGAAGACCAAAATGACATTGCTATACTGAGGTCAAGGTACAGTGCAGACCAATATGAGCTTGGAAGCCTCTACCACAGGTCGGGCACAAATAGTCCATGTGACACAACGTAAAGGCTGCATGAGTGGAGAGAAAGGGGTATGTTTGGGGAAGGTTGTGGACGTAGAATGGACGATACTTAGCAAATGACCAGATAATGACCAGGTCAAAAGAAAGGGAATCTAAGGTTATAAACCTGGGTGCCTAGAAAAATGGTAGTGTTGCCAATAGATATGAGGAAGTTTGAAGGAAGGATGTACTTGGGGGGAAATATAATTACTTTTATTTTGGACATATTGGATATCCAGGTGGAGATATCCTCAAGGCAGTTGGGAATGTGTAACTGGAGTTCAAGGGAGGGATTGGGACTGGGTATAGAGATTTGGGAGTCATCTGGAGAGAGATGATAATTGAACTCATGGGAGAGGACAGGATCACCAATGGATGGAGAGAGTTTAATGAGATAAGAGGTTTCAGAACAGAGCCTGAGTGGATGCCCACTCTCAGTGAGCAAAAATGGGATATGATTGTCCAAAGTCAGTTAATTAGTATGACTAGGACTTGAATTTGGGTCCCTAGTTTCCAAATTCAATGTCTTTTTTTTTTTTTAGGCAATTGGATCAAGTAACTTGCCTGAAGCCACACAGCTAGTAAGTGTCTGAGGTCAGATTTGAACTCAGGTCCTCCTAACTTCAGAACTAGTACTCTATCCACTGTGTCACCTAGCTGCCTCATTCAGTGTTTTTTCTACTATACCACACTCCCACCCAGCATAGGGATCCTAGAGAGAGCTGGAGCTTCCTTCCACATCAATGCCTTGGCCAGAGGATGTCAAGATCTCATAGGGATATTTTAATGGATCTGTTTTCATTAATTCAATATGCACCTCAGTATAAATGTTTGTTGCATGAACAAATGAGTGAGTGAGTGAGTTGATCTCATCAATGTGGGCTTTCCATATACTAGTTGGACAAAACTGATTCATGTCTTCTTATCCTGTATGACTCTAGTGCATATTCTTCCATAAATATTGAAAGGATGCTTGGAAAGATAACTGTGGGCCAGGCTGAGGACTGTTGTGTACTCCTAAGCCCTTAATGAGTTCTCTCCATCAAACAAGGGGAAAGTTAATTGAGATTTGGAGAGCAGAAGGCAAGCCTGGCTTAGTGATGAGAAACTGATAGGGTTTGAGTTTCTGAGGAAAGGAGGATGAGAATTTTTAAGAAAGTAGACTTCAAAAGGCTTAGGGAATGGTTTTGGAAAGGCCCCAGGGGAAGGAAAAGATAAGGGGGAAAGATTTCTGAGTCCTTCTTAAGTGGACAAATAAAGACTATTCTTCCCTTCTCCACCCCCAGCCCCCATATACAACCAGAGGAGTGGAGAATCTACTTGGATAAACAAGTAGGTGATGGAACACAGTGGGAATGCTCCTGTAAAAGATGCTGGGGGGTGGAGTGGGGATGGGAAAAAGCTTCAGAAAATGATGAAAACAAAGGCCTTTGAAATCATTGAACTAGAAAGGACCTCACCCAGGATGTACCTGTTCTACACCTAAAGTAACTCAGGTCAGATGATTGTTATTCTTTATAAAGAAGTGTATGGCTATGCAAAAAAGTTACTGGACTGCTAATACCTGTTAAGCCCAGTCATCACAATATGGGCCATTGAGGCCTAGATAGTCCAAGGAAATCAAATACAGAAAGAAAGGTACCATGTAAACCATGATACTCAATATTTATGGTAGCCAAAAAAATTGGAAACAAAATAGTTTTCATCAACTAAGGAATGGTTGAGTAAATTATATATAAATAGAATTCTATTGAACCATGTTGTTGTTCAGTCGTTTTTCGGTCACGTCTAACTCTTCATGACCCCATTCAGGGTTTTCTTAGCAAAGATACTGAAGTGGATTGCCATTTCTTCTCCAGCTCATTTAAAAGATGAGGAAACTGAGGCAAATAGGGTTAAGTGATTTGCCCAAGGCCACACAGCTAGTAGGTATCTGAGGCCAGATTTCAACTCAGGAAGATGAGTCTTCCTGATTCCAGGCCCAGCACTCTATCCACTGCGCCACTTGGCTGTCCCTTCTATTGAACCATAAGAATCAACAAATATGAGGAATTCAGAGAAACATGGAAGATTTATAAAAACCAATGCAAAATAAAAATAGCAGAACTAAGGAAACAATATATACAATGAGTGTGATGATGAAAATGAAAGCAACACTAAAAGGTTGCCAAAATCTAGATTTATTGCAATGATCCATCTTGGTGAGGAAAAGAAAAGAAAAAATACTCCTCTCTTCCCTCCCATTGTGGAAGTAGGGGACTATGGGCAGAGAAGGAATGGGTATGGAATTACCTTAAGATGTAAATCACTTTGTTGATTGGGATTTCCTGAAACTTTCTTTGTTGCAAGAGAGGACTTAATGGGGAGGAAACTACATTGGGAAATTATTCTAATGTTAAAAAGGCATAAACAAAAGTGATTAATTGGGGAAAAAATACAAGGACAGATATTTCCCAATCTCTCTTAAGAGCCTGTTGTAGTAATGTTTCCTGAGTTGATTTTCAATTCAATGAATTTAATTTAATTCAACAAAGGTAATGGGCAAAGTGGGAGACACAGAAATGACTGGACATGTTCCCTACTTTCCTGTATATAAGACACGTATGAAACTAAGATTCAAGACAAAACTTTCGGAGAAGTGTTGTATGAATCATGCAAGTCCTAGGAAGGAGTGAAAGATCTGGCTGTGGGAACAGGAGTTGTGTTGAAGGAAGAGGCATTTGGGCTGGCCTTGATGCAAAGGCATTCCAGGTAGAGGGAATAATAGCATGAGCAAAAGCCTGGAAGCTGAATTTAAGAGGTAACTTTAGGAAACATTGAAGAGTTCATATTTGAAAGGAGTGGAGGAAACTATGGGAAAACAAAGTTGGGGCCAGATTGTGGAAGTCCTTGTGTGCCATACTAATGAGTCTGGACTTAATTCAATAGGTGATGGAGAGCCACTGAAGATCTTTGAGCAGGAGAGTGATGTGACCCAAGCTGTAGCTCAGAAATATTGTACATGGGATGAAGGGGGGAGGAGGGAAGAATGGAGATGGAAAGATCAACAAGGAGATTATTATATTATTCCAGATGAGAGATAAAATGGGCAGGTGGCAATGGGAATGGAAAGGAAGAGACAGATGTGAGAGAGATTACAGAGGCAGAATCAATAAGATTCAAAACTGTCTTGGCAGAAGGGGGCTTGGGGGTGGAGGAAGCTCCAAGACTCACTTCATTTCAATAAGCTTTGATTGTGGAGGCAGTGAAATATAGTAGAGAACACTGGCTATAGATTTAGGGGACCTGGGTTCATGTCCTGGTTCTACCACTTATTCCTGGGTAACCTTATGGAAGTCACCTAACCTTGCTGAATATCTGTTTTTTCATCTATAAAATGCAAATAATATTGTGTGTACATTGTACCCCAGGAGGACTATAGAGAACAAATGAGAAGAATCTCTTTGTGAACTATAAAGTGCCATATAAATCTGTATTATCATTATTATTATTATATTATTATTGTTATTCACTAAGATGAGAACATCTAGTAGTCAAAAGATTTCAAACAAAAAACAGTCTTGGGACAGATTACTATTCTACTTTTAAAAAAAAATTTCTATGTCTAGTGGACTATTGAGCAGGTGGAGAAAATGGTTGCTTTTTATAATTAAATAAAAGGGTTGAGATGGGAATTCTTCTTTACGGGCTCACTGAAAGCATCTTTGGGACAATTCTAGGAGCAGAAAGGACAAATAGGATGATAGGTACTTTGTCCTGTCCCATACAGCTGGGATTTCTTCATTCCATACACTTTCTACCATAGCAGTATGGAGATATGGTCAATGTAATGTCAGTTTTGTCTGTGGTGATACTTTAGTTTCAGTAGAGTCTATCTGGTGAAATCTTGAGGCTATTAAGTATGGATGCTTATCATCTATTCATTTAAGAAGAATAAATAGCAAGCTTCTGGTACATAATCCTAACCAAGATATTTGGTAGGCACTAAATTTTGCAACTTACAGTGATATATTTTGAGTTTCTACTGTTTACTTGCAATATCTGTATCAGTCAGTAAGCCCAAGCTCCTTAAGGATGATCTCTCAGTGATTTTTGATAACAGCAACCTGGTTTTGTATCACTTCATTCCTTTCCTTAAACAGCCTACCACATCCCCTTAGCCTCCTCTCCCTGACATATCCCTTCACAAGGCCTAAGCTCCTTCTCCCATTGATGACTTCCTCTAGGAGTCTCCATTTTGTGTAGGGGCCGAGGCTAATTTCCTTCATTCCCCTCTTGGCCTCCTTTCTGATTTTGTCCACTTTGCACAATTACAAAAAGCAGTTACTTTCTCCACCTGTGAGGATAATAAAGTTTAAATTCTACTTAAGGAAATAGAATTTAATGTTTGCTGAACATTAAATACAAAAGAATAATAGAAAAGAAAGCTACTTGTCCCAGTACCATTGCTTTCTGAACTTCGTCAAAAAAGATAAGCTGAATGAGATGAATGATGATGATGATGATGATGATAATGGGAATTATGGTGCTGATGATGGTGATGATAGTGATGGTAACGATAAGTGGCTTCCAAGTTAACAGAGAATTTCACTAAAACTCAGTATTTGAGTAATCAAATCAATAACTTGATTATGTGGATGAGATCATATTGCATGACGGCACTGGAAAATACATTAAACAGCTTCATCCCTTGAGAACTTTCTCTAGTGAAATAAAAATTTAGACTTGATAAGCATAAAATTTTAATGTATACCAAGGTAAAACAGAGATTGAAGGCTTTGAGTTTGAATCCAGATTTTACACAGAACCACTGACAAAGGAAATACTTAAAAATATTTCTAGGCAAAACATATCAAGCATAAAGTTATCAAGGAGAAACTTATCGCTTATATCGTTAGGTCAAGAGACTTACTGGCATCCTGAAGTCAAAGCTCAATACAGCTAGTAAAGGTTGGAGCCAGGAAAACATGTTTAGAGCAATTAAGACCTTCGTGATACCAATCTTAACATACATTTTTAGAACAGAAAAAGGGAATTAAAAAGTATACTATCAAAAATGCAGTACTAATGAAATACAGGGCTATGACACTTTCGGGTTGATAAAGACCATGTTGAAGAGCAACAATATATGAGGTTTAGCAGCAGTGGAAAGACAGCTAGTGGAGGGCCATCCATGTTGGTCTAAGGGTTTGAAGTAGTCTCCTCTTTTATTTTCTTTTGGGAATTGCAACACTCAGTTGATGTTTCTTTGACCTTGCAACACTCTTCCCCCATCCTAAGGATGCTTGATAGCATGCACTTAATTTACGTGGGCTAAAATTAATTTTCTTTTGAAGATTTCACATGAAAAACAATATGGGTTATGTAATAGAAAAAGGGCTTGACTTGAAGGCAAGAGGATTGGGTTCAAATCCTGACTCCAACCTTTACTAGCTGTATGACCTTTCACTTCACAGAACCTCAGCATCCTCAAATGTAAAATGGGGATAATATTGTTCGTATTTTCTATGTAACAAGATTGTGAGAAAAGTACTTTGTAAGCCTGAAGCACCATGTAAGTGTAAGTTAATAAATAGCTAAATTTATATAGCACTTTAAGATTTACAAAGCATTTTATAAATATTACTTTATTCTTACAACAACCCTGTGAGGTAGGTGCTGTCATGATCTTCATTTTACAGTTAAGGAAACTGAGGCAGGCGGAGATCAAATGTTTCGATGCTATGTGTGCTATGCTCCTGTAACAGTTCAGGTTCTAAAATCTAGGATAGTCACACTGCTACTTCAAAGTAGCTTACTGCTTGAAGAGTCACTAGTTCTAAGATAGGCTTGCTAATAGAAGTAAACAATTCAGCTTGTTTAAGTAAAAGCTTAGCTTTTATGCATGGCTTTGACTGTCATTGCCTTTGTGGTCCTGGAACAGGGGTGAAAGCTTAATCTCAGTTTTCCATTCTGTGAAATGGAAACCCCAGAGGGACAGCATGATATTGTGGAGGGAACTTTGGCTTTAACAGTAGAAGACCTGGGTTCCAATCCTGGCTCTCCCACTTCCCTGGGTGACCTTGAGCAAAGCACTTTCCTCAGTATAAGCTTCAATTTCCTCATCTGTACATCAAGGAAGTTCTAAATCCTGTGAGCGTAATAGGAAAGGATTCTCTTCTGTGCTGAGACATTCCTTAGTCTGTGTCCTTTCCTAGCTGCTCTTCATTCTGGGAAGCCTGAATGGAAGAGATGACTCATTCGTAAACTGCACAAACAAAGATTCCATCTACCAGCTAGCAAGTATTTACTGAGCACCCACTGTGTACAGGCATTGGGCAAGATGTTTAGGGAGCTACCCCTAAACTAAATAAATAATAAGACATAGACTCTGCCTTCAAAGGGATTCCAGTCTATTCCAGTAGACAAGGCATGCATACATTAAAAAAACAAAACAAAACTGAAAAGCAATGCAAAAGTCAGGTACAAATACAGTGAAAGAATAGCTTCACGTGCTTAATTGCCAAATGATTAGTTCATATGGTAAATGCTCATGGACTGAGGTAGGTTGGGAAGGTTTGTGGAAGCATTGGAACCCTTCCTGCAAATCCAGATCCTTCCTGGAGGAGAGCAGCCATGTGTGGGCTGAAGCCCAAGTGTACACCCCAGAACAAGGACAGCTCCCTTTGAACGTGGCCATTTCAAGTGTCTCCTCTGGCCATGAATTCCAGAACCCCTTTCTGCCTGGGATATCCCTGGGTCATGTTCCCCCCATGCCACAGGTCACCACGAGTTCATCTGTGTTGTTCTTGGCTCTTTTCACTCTGGCAGTTGCTTACTCAGCAATCTGCATCCCAGCTCCCCAGGATGCTGAACCTCGTGGTTCAGCTCTGCAGGGTGAGCTGCTCACTCACCAGCTTGGGGGGATTAACAGTCATTTCAGAGCATATGAATGACTAGTGGGAAAGGGTAGGAAGAAATGATGCTTTCTTCCTGGACTCTTTGCCCATCTTCCAAGGCTTTTAGGGTTTTGGAGAGAGAAGAACTCAGCAAGCATGAAACGCTGTTCCAGGGTCAGAGGGAGAAGCTGATCTTCCAGCTTTCAACGCAGTGATTTGGAAGTCCAGAGCATTCTGGGGAGGGTAGAGATAGAGGGGATGGGGGTGGCATTGACTATGTCGTAGCTCCTTCCAGCAGCCAGAGGCTGTTACTGGGGCAACAGACCAGGAGTGGAGATTGGTTACACCAATTCCCAGATGTCAGCTTCTAGGAGAGAGAAAGGGAGGGAGGGAGATAAGCCACACACGGACTAGTCATAAGACCCCAACCTGAGAGTCAAGAAATCTGGGCCCAAGCCCAGTTCCACAATTGGCTAACTATGTAAACCATTGTTTCATTCACCAAATACTTAATGATGCCTACAACGTGCAAGGAGGTCCTGTGGGAGCTGCTGTGAGGTACAAGGAAGAATCAAGCAATGCAACCCTGACCTCATAGAGCTTACTGTCTAAAAGTGAAGATGAAACAAGTTCACATTCTTTTTTTCTTTTTTTTTTTTACTTTTTGGTGAGGCAATCAGGGGTAAGTGATTTGCCCAGGGTCACACAACTAGTAAGTGTCAAGTGTCTGAGGTCATATTTGAACTCAGGTCCTCCTGACTCCAAGGCCAGAACTCTATCGGCTGTGCTACCTAGCTGCCCCCCCCACTTTTTTAAAGACTGTCTAGGTTAAGTGGCTTGCTCAGGGTAACACAGCTACTAAGTGTCTGAGGCCGGATTTGAACTCAGTTCCTCCTGACTCCAGAGTTGGTGCTCTATCCGCTGTACCACCTAGCTGCCCCTTACATTCTCTTTTGTGTAATAGTTATTGTGTAAACACTTTGTTGGTGTTGTTACTGTTCAGTTGTTTTCAGTGGAGTCTGACTTTTCATGACCCCATTGGGGTTTTCTTGGTAAAGATACTGGAGTGGTTTGCCGTTTTCTCCTCTGGCTCATTTTACAGATGAGGAAACAGAGGCAAATAGGGTTAAGTGACTTGTCCACGGTCATACAGTTGATAAGGGTCTGAGGCTGGACTTGAACTCAGAAAGTTCTTCCTGAGTCCAAGCTCAGTGCTCTATCCACTGCACCAATAAGAAAGGTACAAATAAATTTTTTTTCTCTGTGAATTTGGGAGTAATTTAATGTCCCTGAGCCTCCATTTCCTTATCTGTAAAATGAGAGGGTTGGACTATTTGGTTTCTAAGGTCCCTTCTACTTTTATATCTATGATCCTATGATCCCATGATCACAAGGGGCAGCTGCGTGGCATGTGGATAGAGCACTGGGTCTGAAGTCAGGAAAACTCATCTTCCTGAGTTCAAATCTGGCCACAAACACTAGGTGTGTGACCCTGGGTAAATCACTTAACCCTGTTTGCCTTAGTCTTCTCATCTATAAAATGAGCCAGAGAAGGAAATGGCAAACCACTCCAATATCTTTGCTAAGAAAACCCCAAATGGGGTCACAAAGAGTCAAACACAACCGAACAACAACATAATCTCATGATCCTAAGATTTTTAAAGTACAAAAGTTTACAAATCAATTTCCTCATAATACTCCTCCTGTTGAATTAAGTAGTACAAGTCCTGTATGAGTATCCCCATTTTAGGGATCAGGAAACTAAATGTCACAGAAGTAAAATACATTGCTTAAAGTCCCACAGCTTTCAAATTCTAACTCCCTAGAGGGCTAGCCCTTTTTCCAACATGCTATGTTGTAGCACATTAGATAAGAGAGCTAGGCTTAGAGTCAGAAAGACCTGAGTTCAAATGTACCATCAGATACTTTTATTAGCCATGTGACCCTGAGCAAGTCACTAAACTGGTTTGCCTCAGTATCCTCAACTGAAAAATAGGAATAATAATTGTACCTACCTCATAGGGTCATGAGGCTCAAATGAGATTTTTTTAAAAAAGATTTAGTACAGCACCTGGCACATAGTAGGCACTATATAAATGTTTATTTCCTCTCTCTGCAAACATAATTCAGTGGAGGTTCAGAGAAAGAAGAGACTCTTCTAATTGGGGAGACCAGAGAAGGATACACTGGGAAAGCTCCATTTGAGTTGGTGAATTCATCTTCATCCTCATCATCCTCATTATCTGACTATTAGAGTAGAGGACTGATGTTGAAGAATACTACCTATATCCTAACAGAGAGATGCTGGACTAAATATGTGAATGAGATTATATTTTTGGAGGTGGACATTATGGGAATTTATTCTGCTTGACTATGAGTATTCATTACGAGGGATTTTCCCCCCTAGGAAGGGAGGTATGAAGAAGATAAAATAATTGCTTCTTAATTGAAAAAATATTTAATTATTTTAAACTAATTTTTAAAAAAGATTATTACAGTAGCTGTGATTGCCTTGAAGGAACCCTGAAATACTGGTGAATTAAGCTTGAGAGATGCCACTGATTGGATTAGCACCCCAGTCAATGTGATGTAACCATTCCTAAGAATCAAGGAAATAGGTGAGGCTGTATAGGATTGTAAGCTGGCCCTTCTCGACATTGTTGTGATGATCAGCTTGACTTGGAGAACAGTGGAGTGAATGATGCTCTGATGGCCAGTATGCACAGTAGAAAATGCATCATATTGCCCAAATGAAGGCAGCAAAAAAGAAACTTGCAGAATAGAATCCAAAAAACAAAAGTATATCAGAAATTCTAGATTCCAGAACAAAAGCATATCTTAATTATTAAATAAAGACAAAAATCAGAACATTAAGGAGATAGAAGGAGACAAAGCAGTGCAAAGAGCAAAATAAGTAAGTCAACATCAATTAAAAGCTTAACTCAAAATGTTTGAGAAGCAAAGAAGTCAGAGACCAAAAAGAAGCATATGAAAAATGCCTGGTCATCTCTATGGTCCCAAGAGTTCAACACAATGAAAACACAAGTCAGACCAAATAAGAAACACAAAGCTTGAGGACCTTTAATCAAATGAATGACAAGAGTTATGTCAACGGAAGTGACAGAAATTCTAGTTTCTCTGCAAGACTGGAAAACAGCAGGGCTAGATAAGATCCATAATTATTGGCTCAAACATTTCACAGTGGCACATGAATTACCAGCAAAGTACTTTACCAGCTTCCTTTCAGACACGAGTCGGATCCCACCTTTCTTAACTGAAGACATCATATATCTACGACCAAAAGATGAGAACACCAGTGACTCCTCCAAATACAGACCAATTACATGTCTATGTACTTTACACAAAGCATTCACAGCTTCTATCACTAAAAAATTCTATAAACACTTACAAGACAATAGATTAGCTGAGGAGCTGAAAGATGTTCTAGAAGTCACATAGATACAAAGAGCAACTTGCTATCAATTTGGTAATTATTGAACAAGCCACCCAAAAGTAATATCATGTCTGTATAGATTTTATTATCACAAAGCCTTTCACCATATTCCATACTTATAACACATTTATATGCAAAAATATATCAAACAGACCCAAATGTAGTGATAGTACCAAAATTTTTGATGCTGCGATGAGACCAGTGTTTCCGTGATTCAACTTCTTTCCTCCCAACCACAACATGGAGAGGTTTTCCCTAAAAGAAGACAAAGTTGACCCTGAGACCTGATTGGCTGCAGCTACCCCGACAGAGCTTTCTGGTCATCCAAGGGAATAAAAAGTCCCAGTCACACAGAGTCTAAGCCTCTTGGATTTGGTGGGTACCTAAGACCACTTGAATTGCCGTACACTGATGATCAAAGGTGAGAGAGGCCATATCTACCAAAGCTAAAGATAGGGGTTATCATATCCTTGTTGTATATCCTTGCTGTATTAGCACAAAGTAAATCTCCCTTTTTGTCAGTGGGAACACTTGAAAAGACTTCCTATCAATATGGGTGCCTGAATGGAGGCAGGCAAACCTGCACTTATATATGCAAATAGTGTTAGTTAGTCAACAAGCATTTTTAAAATGCCTACTGTATGCCAAGCGTTGTGCTATGTACTAGTACAAAGAAAGGCAAAAAACAGTCCTATCTTCTAGAAGCATACATGCTAATGGGAAAGACTACATGTAAATAACTAGGTACTAGAACATTTTATATATACATACACGTGAGCTAGGTGGCTTGTGCACTTGAACGTGCACACACACACACACACACACACACACAGATATTGGCGTAAATTCATTCGATAGAGAGTCAAGGATAGGCAGAAGTAGGGTTAAGAGGAAGGATAGTACCATGGAGGGATTGTTGTTGTTGTTTGTCCTTTGTTCTCGAAGATGTCAGGGTGGTGATGCCATGACTTGCAAGTGAATTGGATTTAAGTGAGGGAGGGCTGTGCAAAGTCACCAGCCTCACTTTCTTCTCCAGAGCCATCTCGGTCCAGCATACCCCACTTGGTCATTGTTTGGGCCCTGATTGATTGACCATAGAGGGAAGATTCACAGGCAAAAGACACTTCCTAATCCTGAAGGGGAATTGAAAACAAAAGTAAAAGCAAAGAATTGGAAACGAAGGGGGTGCCAATAAGTTAGGGAATGGCTGAACAAATAGTGTTATATGACTGTAATGAAATATTGTTGCATCATTACAAAAATTACAAAAGAGACAATTTTAGGGAACCCTAGGACGTTGAACTGATGCAGAATAAAGTGAATAGAACCAAAAAAATAATTTATACAATGACAATAATTTAAAGAAAAGCAGCTTTCAAAGATTTAAGAACTCTTATCAATATAATGACCAACATTTCAAGAGGACCTATGATAGGTATTAGTCAACATTTATATAGCACTTACCATGTGCCAGACACTGGGCTAAGCACTTTACAATTATTTTCTCATTTTATCCTCACAACAACTCTGGGAGATAGATGCTATTCTTATCCCCATTTTACAGATGAGGAAACTAAGACAAACTGAGGGTAAGTGACTCATCCAGGGTCACACAGCTAGTAAGTATCTAAGGAAGGATTTGAACTCAGGTCTTCTGACTCCAAGCCAGGCACTCCATCTATTGCACCATCTAGCCACCTATGATGGAACATGTTACCCTCATCCTGACAGAGAGCAGATGGACTCAAGATGCAAAAGAGACTTACATTTTTAGAGATGGTCACTTTGTAGATTTGTTTATTGCAAGAGTTTATTTTCTCTTTTTTTAATTGGAGGGAGTGCTGGCGAGGAGAGAAGTTAGCAATAGTAATGCCAAAAAAAGAGAAGAAAAGAAAAAAAGGCCGTTAATTATTTTTTCAATTGAAGAAAACAGAAGGAAATTTAAAAGGAAGCATATACAACTTGGACAGTTTTGAAAGTAATGTTGAATTTATTATATCTTTTCCTTTTTTTTTTAAGCAAGTGGTGTGGACTGGAGATTCATAGTTTCTTTTATAGTCATCATTTGTGTGGTGCCACGTACATGAAAAGACCCTTTCTGGATGTTTGTTAAGTTCAGAAGAAAAAACATTAACATAAAAATAATACTTAAAAGGAATGAAGCAAGAGATAAAAATGGAATTGTAAGTGAAATGAGATATCTGGAGGCAGTAACTGGAAAGAGAATAAATAACTTAAAACAGAAGGCGGCAAACCTGACTCAAGTAACAAACTCCCTAAAAAATAGAATAAACCAAACAGGCCTCAATGACTCCATGATTTAGGAAGAACTATTAGGACAAAATTTAAAAATTAAAAAGTAGAAGAAAATATAAGGCATCTATTATCAAAAATATCTCACCTGGATAAAAAGTCAAGGAGGAATTTAAGAGTCATCAGACTTCAAGAAAGCCCCCCCACCTCAAAAAAAGGCCTTGATACCATAGTTGAAGAAATTAGAAATGAAAACTTCCTAGAATTATTAGAACTGAGGCCAATCAATAATACAATCTTCCCATTGCTTCCTGAAATAAACCCCAAAAGAAAAATTTGAAGGAATATCATAGCCAAAATTCAGAGCTACCAGCTGAAAGAAAAAAATACTGCAAGTAGCCAGAAAAAAAAATCAAGTGCTACCTACAGTCAGGAGCACATAAGACTTGGCAGCAACTATTCTAAAGGAGAAAAAAATATTGGAATGTGATATTCCAGAAGACAAAAGGTATGGACTAATAACCAAGAACAATTTATTCGGTAAGACTGAATATAATCCCTTGGTTTACAGGGGTTCAGGAATGGGAGAATGATATAGGAATGGACTTTTAGTGGAATAGAGAACCTCCAAACAAAATTCTGATGAAAAAACTAAAATGAGTAGAAACAAAAAGACAAAAATCCAAGAGAAACGTAGAAAGGTAACTGGAATGGCCTAAATGATGTAGAGGGACTTACATTCTAAAAGATAGCAAAAGAGGCCAATATTCCTTCAAAATTTTAATGTCTTAAAGGGTCAGAGAGAGAAATTAAATAGAGGAACTAAGGCAGTTTTGTTCTGTTTTGATGGTCTTAAGAGACAAAATAAAAGGTAGAAGAGAAAAGAATATATTAGAAAAGAAATGAGGAAGAGGACAGAGCTTAATATATCTCAAAATTGGGGTTCCAGAGAAGGAGAGTGTACAAAGGTAATCATCACATGACCTCATTCTTGTATGAGCCAGACAAAGGAGAGTTGGGGGGGGGAGAGGGGGAGAGAGAGAGAGAGAGAAAGAGAGAGAGAGAGAGAGTTTGGTGTAATAATACATTAAGCTCAGCAAGGCAACAGGCAAGGTTCGGGAAAGGAGAGGGGGATTTTTGAGGGAGAAGAAAGTTGGCAAAGAAACAAACACAAGCAAAACAAACTTCAACTTTGGAGAATATGTCATAAATCAGAAATTAAAGCAAAAAAAAGTATAAAAATCAGTAACCAGGGTCTGGGAAAGAAGAAGAGAGGATGGTCAGTGAAATAGAAACAGATTACTTCAGTTAGAGATTACTAGTGCTGATCACATTCCCTTTCTATCACCATCCTTTTCTTTTTTTGTAAAGAGTAGGTTGGAGGGAGGAGAGGAAAAAGCATAAAAGGATATCATGGAGGAAAATACACAATTAACAATCATAACCATAAGTATAAATGGGATTAACTCACCCATAAAACAAAAGAAGATAGTAAAATGTATTAGAAAGTAGAATTCAACAATATGTTGTTTATTTAAAACCACATTTAAAACATAAAGATTCATACAGTATTAAAATGAGGGGCTAGAGCAGAATTTCTTATACTTCAAGTGAACCCAGACATTTAGCAGTAGCAATTATGATCTTGGACAAGGAAACTAAATTTAAACATGGATAAAATAAGTAAAGAGAAAACTATATCATGCTTATAGGCACTATAGGCAATGAAATTATCTCATACATGCATGCATATTATATGAATACATTATATATGTATATATAAACATAGTATCTAAATAGTTCAAGGAAAAATTAATCCAAATCATAGAGAAAAATACTCAGCAAGACTGTAATTGTTGGGGACCTCACTGTATCCTCTCATAGTTAGACAAATCTAACAAAAATAAACAAGAAAGAAGTTAAGAACCCAAATAGAACTTTATAAATTTTAGATTATGAGAGATTTCTTATGATTACTAAATGAAAATAAAAAGGAATATACATATTTCATCTATAAATGATACCTTTATAAAAATTAGCCACATCCTAGGGCTTAAAATACCTCACATACAAATATATAAAAGCATAAATATTAGACACATGTCTAATCACAATAAAATAAAAATTATATTCAATAAAGGGAATTTGAAGAAAAGTTTCAAACTTAAATGGAGACTAGATTAATCCTAAGGAATTGGGGGAGGGAGGTGTCAAAGAACAAATCATAAAAATAATAGATGATTTTGTCAAAGAAAATCACAAAAATGAGATGACATAACAAAACTTTTGAGATGCAGCCAAAGAAGTCTTTAGAAGAAAATGTATATCTCTAAACACTTTTGTCAACAAAAGAAAGAAAGAGCAAATAAACAAATTGGGCATGCAACTTTAAAAAAAAGACCAAAAAAATTCTGAAAATCAAAGAAGAGATGGACAAGAGCAAGTGTGTAAAAATGGAATTGATAAATCTGAGTGGTTTTTTAAAAAAACTAATTAAACAGATAAACCATTCACTAATCTGATTTTTAAATAGAGGAAAACCAGATTACCAATATTAAAAAAGAAAATTCACAATCAATGAAGATTAACAAAGGAAATTATTGAAAAATATTTTGCACAATGATATTCCAAGAAAATTGATAACAAGTTTAATAAATATTTGTAAAAATGTAAAATGCCGAGATTAACCCAATACCAGGGAGGGAAATGTACAAGCCATAAAGGAACTCAGAAAAGAAAAAAAATATCAGATGGATTTACAAGGAAATTCTATCAAGATTCAGAGAACAATCTATTGCAATATTACATAAACTCTTTGCAAAAAGTAAAAGATATTATATTCCTTCTATGATACAAATGTGGTCTTAGTATCTAAATCAAAAAGAGACAACACAGAAAGCAAGCTACAAACTAACATCCCTAGAGAGTATCAATGCAAAAATATTGAAAAAAATATTGATAAAGTAGCTCCAGGAAAATATTAAAAAGATTCTACATGATTACCAGGTTGGATTTACTCCATAATTTGTTTGTTCAAAATTTGGAAAGCTCTAAACATAATAGACCATGATGATGCAAAAAAATATGATTATTGTAGACGAAAATAAAGTAGATGAAGAAAAAGCTTTTGACCAAATACAATGTACATTTTTGTTTTTAAAAACAAAACATTTAAAAACATTGAAATAATGAATCTTTACTTAATATGATAAATAGTATCTATCTAAAGCCAAGAGCTAGAATTATCTACAAGAGAGAAATGCTGAAGGCTTTTCCAATAAGATCAAGAAAAACTGAAAGTAGTATAGTCTTACAGAAATTAATTTAGGTCAACATCTTACAACATACAGCATAATAAGTTCCAAGTAAATATATGATTTAAACATAAAAGGTCATATCATGAACAAATTAGAGGAAAATGGAGGGAGATATCTTTGGCAACTATGGATAAGGGAAGAATTCTTGATGAAACAAGGGATAGAGAGGTTCAGAGGTCATAGAATGTTTAATTTTGATTACATAAACTGAAAAGCTTTTGCACAAACAAAATCCATGCAGATAAAATTAGAAGGAAAATAGTTAATTGAGAACAATATTTGTAACAAGGTTCTCTGATAAAAACCTCACATTTAATATAGATAGAGAACTGATTCAAATATATAAGAAAAAGAGCCATTCCCTAATAGTCAAAGGATATGAACAGGGAGAGAGAGAGAGCGAGAGAGAGAATACCAAACTCTTCTGAATGCCTTCCTTTATAGAGGACAGAAACTAGACTTTTTGATTTACTCCATTCTGCATCTGCTGCTTTTCCTGATTTCAACTCTTACGAAAATGTTGCCCCTCCCAGGTTAAGCTCATCACCTCTAATATCATCACCATGCCGCTAACTCAAGCCTTAACTGACGCCATCTCTTTCAGCCTTCTATGTCCTCTGACTGGAGGGCTAGAAGGTGGAATACCACACTCCTCCCAACATCTTCCTTCATAAAGGGCAGAAATTGTACTTTTAGGCTCACTCCATTCTGCATCTGCTGTTCTGCTTAGTTTCAACTTCATGGAACAAGATGCCCCCAGAACCAGGTACCCACTGGTGCCTTCCCCCCCCTTCCCCACCCACTCACCATATTCCTGCCTCCTTTTGTGTGTTGTTTCCCCCCTCCCATTAAATTGTAAGCTCCTTGAGGGCAGGGCCTGTCTTTATTTTTAGTAATTGTATTCCCAGCACTTACCATAGTGCCTGGTACATAGTAGGTGCTTAATAAATGTTTATTGTACTAGGAAGGAAGGAAGGAAGGAAAGGAGGGAGGGAGGAAGGAATAAAAACTATCAACAACCATATGGAAAAAAATGCTTTGAATCACTAATAATAAGAGATATATGTTTAAGAAAGAAAAAAAGACAAAAAACAACTGTACAATTCCACTTCATACTCATTGGATTGGCAAAGATGACAAAAAAACAAAAGTGACAATTGATAGATTACATGGGAGGACAAGTATATTAACGCATTGTTGATAAAACTATGAATTGTTCCAACCATTCCGAGAAGCAATGTGAAACTATACCCCAAAAGTCACCAAACTGTTTAAGTCCTTTGACCCAGTGAAACCCTACTAGGTATATATCCCTACAGCAATCAAAGAAAGAAGGAAAGCACGTATCAGTAAAAAAATATTCATAGCAGTTCTTTTTGTTAAAGTAAAGTACTGGAAATTAAAGGTGTGCCCATTAGTTTTGAGAAGGGCTGACCAAATGATAGCAAATGAGTGTAATAGAATATTATTGCACTACTAGAAATTACCAAAAAGGGATGGTTTCAGAGAAATCTGGGAAGACTTGTATAAACTTATGAAAAGTAAAGGCAGGAGCTGAACCAGGACATTATATAATAACTACACATTGTAAAAAAAAATAAACTTTGAAGTCTTAAATATTCTGTTCAGCACAATGATGAACCACTTCTCTAGAAGACCAATGATGAAGCATGCTTCCTATCTCTTGACAGAGAGGTGTTAGACTAGAGATATAGAAAGAGATATACATCTTTGGACTTGGCCAACCTGTAAATTTCTTTTGCTTTCATAAGCCAATTTACCGCAAGGGTGGTATTTATTTGGGGCAGGGGAGAGTTGGTAGATAGAGGAGGGAGTGATAATGCTACCAGAAAAAATAAGGAAAAGATTGTGAACAAAGCATTTAGCAAAAATGAACAGATGAGATATGAAGGAGGGTTAGAGGGAAACACAGTCAAGTGAAATAGCTTTGAAACTATCATGTTGAATTGAGTGAATACCTTAAAAGCCAAGCCGTATGTAGTGAGCTTCATGGTTTCCTAGACAATCCTCTTTTTCTGTTCTTTGTATATGGAAATGTTCATGTTTGTTGATATTTGTCAAGTTCAGAATAGCAAAGTTGCTTTGGGTTGTTTTTTTTTTTTAAACCTATAAAAATACTTTTGGAACAAGCAGACATCCCTTCACCAAGCAACGATAAAAGCTGATAACAGTTAGGTTTGTCAAATGTATGTGAAAGTAATTTATCTCCAGATGGAGCCTGTGAAATCGCAAAGGTCCAAAAGTGGAATCAAAAGACCTTCCATGAGTAACACCCACATGGACTTATGTTGACAAAGAAGTATTGAATGGTTCTTTGTGGATTTGTTCATTGAAATAGAGATGTTTATGACAGCAATACAAGTCATTGACACCAGAAATTATAGAAGGGTTGTTTATCCTTAAGGATAACCTTGAGGAGCCCAGACTTAGTAATGAATGCAGATTGTGCAAAGAATCAGTAGAAACTGTGCAACACACCACTGCAGTGATAAAAAAAAATAGCACCTACTGAGTACCTATCAAGGGATGACCCAATGGTGAGAATTATACATGAGAAGTTAGTTATCTTTTACCTGATCTTTACATAGCACTTTAAGGTTTGTAAAGCACTTTAAATATGTTATTTAAAATGAAAATGGAAAATGACAAATCCTCATACTACAAATATAGATCTCAAAAAATCCTCAAGAATTCAACCAATAAATTGTACTGGAATTGTACCATTATCACTGATTATGCTGTTGCCCACAATCACCCAGGCATAACATTGAACTTTAAAAACTTAAGAACATTTTTAAAAAATAGGTGTCACTATATCAAATACTCATCATCCCCTAACTGCATGGAATGAAAAGCTTTCAAAATATAGAAATATAGAGGAAGACATCACAATCATAATGGAACAGGGGGAGGTACAGGGTATCATCCCCATTTTCCTATCTGTTAATGGAGTTGTTTCAAGGATACTTTCAGTGAGCCTACAGAATATGATCTTACATCCCAATCTTATTTAACTTTTATTCAACTACAAAAATAACTACAGTTATTTTATCTACGTCCCTAGGCTGCAAGAGTCCCTAGGACATTGAAAAGAATAATAGCAGGATAGCAACTTGTCCTGGGACTGTTTCTTTCTGAACTCCATGGAACAAAATGAAAATGACTTCTCTATAACAATAACAATAATAACAGTTATAACAGCTCACATTTATATAATGCCTAACTGAGGGAAATGTGAGATTCACTGGAGAGGGTGCAGAACTTTTGTTGTTTTTCAGTTTGTCTGACTCTTCATGACTACATTTGGGGTTTTCTTGGCAGAGATCCTGGAGTGTTTGCCATTTCCTTCTCCAGCTCATTTTACAGATGAAGAAACTGAGGTGAACAGGGTTAAATGACTTGCCCAGGGACACACAACTAGTAAGTGTCTGCGGCCAGATTTGAACCCAAGAAGATGAGTCTTCCTGGCACTCTGTCCACTGTGCCACCTAGGAGTGTATTAACTACTATGAGCACCTTGAGTTTTCAACATTTTGTTTGTAAGTGAAATAAAGGCGATTCTATGCCCAATATCCTTCATTGGCAGTTAGATGGTATAGTGGGTAGAATGTTGGACTTGGAGCCAGTAAGATTTGAGTTCAAATCGTGCCTCAAATGCGTACTCACTATGTGACCCTGGGCAAGTCACTTAATTTCTCTCAGCCTCAGCTTCCTCATCTGTAAAATGGAGATTAATAATAGCATCTTCCTCCCAAGATCGTTGTGATCATCAAACAAGATAGTATATTTAAAGTGCCTTACAATCCTTAAAGTGGTACATAAAGATTAGTTATTATTTTTATTGTAATCTTGGGTGCTTACAAAGAGACTGGGGACTCTCTTAACCACATCAGTAGAGAAATAGACATAAGCCATACTCTGAGATTCCTGGGGAAAACTCTGGGTGAGAGCAAATGAGCCAGAGAAATATGATTGGGGTGTTGGGGGCAGGTAGGGTTAGCACCATCAAAATTGAACTTGATCAGTATAAACTCAGAGCTTTGGATTCTAGACCATGGGTTTCAAATATAAAACCATATATAATTAGGTGCTCAATTTGCAAAGTCCAGATTTATACGAAAAATTATTCACTTTATGGAAATATTCCCTGTAGAGGTCAGTGCTTACTTAGCACAGGAACTGGCAAATAGTAAGCACTTAATTAATGCTTTTTTCTTCATTCCTTTAAATAAGGAGTTCCCCTGGTACACTAGAAATACAATTGGGTGTATGAGAGTTTGATTTAAACACAACTCATTTAGAAATACATCTGTTTTGAAAAGCAAGGTGCAGCCATATTTCATTATCTATTATTCTGAAAATTCTTCCAAATTCTGACCAGCCTGAAGTTCTGAGCAAAAGAGCAAAGCTTTCCCCAGGACTGTTTTGGGTGAAAATAGCCTCTAATACAAAATAATCCCATGGATGGCTCTGCATGAGAACCAAGCAGGAGAAATAGCAGGCTTTAAACAACCAAAATAATAACAATAATTACTCACACTCAGTATTTATAGAGAGCCATCCTCCCAAAGAATTCATAGATTTGTGCCTTATAACAATAGAGGCATTATTTTCCATGAATAGTGGAAAAGGCACTGAGCTATGAGTCAGGAAACCTGGGTTCTAGCCATGGCCTAGCCACCAACTAGCTGGGTGACCTTGCACAAGTCACTTTCCCTTCTCCAGGCTAGTGTTTCCTCCTGTATAAAATAAGAAAATTGAACTTGATCTCCAAGGTCTCTCCTAGCTCCAACATCCTAGGAATTCTATTGTTCTACATCTTCCTCTATGCATGTGTGTGTATGTATGTACGTATGTTTCTATGAGTGTGTGTGTGTGTGTATGTGTATGTATATTGTCCATTAAAACTTCCATGGCCTCCTAATATCTATTTCAATGCCCAAGGACTTACTCTGTGCTTTCAGTAGCAAGCCTTTGCTTCTGAGAATGAGGATGGAGAGTCGAAACAAGATGGGGTGGTCCAAGCATTAGGTTAGCAGTGTATGTTTCTCCGCATTAGGCTATAGCCTTCTCTGGAGCAGATATTTTGTTTTTCAGCTTCTTTGCCATTCATTCAATTCAGGTAAATGTAACAAACCCAGTATGTGACCTAGACTATAACAGGTACCTAGGCAATAGGTACAATAGGCACCTTGTTCTTCTCTCTCCTCTGTCTTCTGATCTTGTATCAGGGTGAGAAGGAAAGAGTATTGGGCAGAGAATCCAGAGATTGGCTTACAGCTGTGCTTCTGTCATTAATTAGCTATGTGGGTCACGTGCCCATAGGGGTCTTAATGTCTTCATATGGAAAATAAGGATAACGGGGCCTGCACTCTCTCGTCTGGCTATTCTGAGGGTCAAATCAATCAATCAATCATCAAAGAATTATTAAGCACCTCTTATAACCAAGCATCATGCTAGGTGCTGGGAATACCAAGAAAAAAATAAAATGAAACAGGTCCTGCCTGCCCTCAGGGTGCTTATATTTTACTGAGGAAATGAAACATACAAATGGAAGACTGAAAATGCCTTGAAAAGGGTCAGACTGAAATTCAAGGTCCTCGCCTTATCATTGTGAGGGAAAATAAAGGAGAGTGGGAACACAGAGAGGTAACGTACAATGGAAATGTAGTACAATGGAAAATGGAGACAGAGGACCTGGATTCAGATTCCAATTCAGATGCTTATTGCCTGAATGACTTTGAACCTCCTTGGGCCTCAGTTTCTTCATTTGCAAAAATGCAATGGTAGCATCAGATGACCTATGAGATCTCTTCTAGCTCCAGATCTCTAATCCCCAGAAAATGACTTTAAATGAAAAATTTAAGTATAACTTATGTGGCTCTGTACAGCTAATTAATTTTTTTTAAATGGTCCTGAGATCACTGATAATAGTTTGCAGATAATCAGTTCTTTCATTTAGCCAGGTGTGCTGGGTCAGGGATTCACAGCTGGATACTGGGGTACTTTGGCTTCTTCCTATAACCCAGCTCAAGCCCTCCTTCCCCTATTCCTACCATCATATCCCCAGACTCTGTCACTCATGCCCCCTTCTCAGAACTCCTAGCCTATACCACACAATTAATTTTTTATTCAATTTTATTTTGATTTTCAGTTCTGAACTCTGTCTCTTCCACCTCCCTATTATCAAGAGAGCAAGAGAAATAAAACCATTGCAAATACAGATAGTCAAGCGAAACAAATTCCCACATTAGCCATGTCACGTATGTGTGGATGTGTGGATGTGTGTATGCATGTGCCTCATTCTGAACACTAAGTCTGTCATATTGCTATCTGGAGGTACCACACAATTTAATACCTTAATTAGATACCATTTCGTATTGCTTCCTGTTGGTTGTGTATTGCTTTTGTCTCCTCTCCTAGACCATACACTCCATGATGTCAAGGACTGTCTTCTCTGAATTCACCAGAGCATTTTGGATATAGTAGGTGCTTGGTAAAACACTTGTCAGTTGACTATCTACACAATCCAAATGAGTTATTTCACTCACCACTACGGGGAAGTGCTGTCAGGTGGTGCCCTTCCAGCACTCCACCTCCCTTCTCCAGACCTCGGCATTGGCCGTCCCTCTTGCCTGGATTGCTCTTCCTCTCAGACTCCCTACTTTCCTTCAAAACTCATCTCCGAGGAGGCCTCATGGCCTAGTGGGTAGAGAGCTGTCCTTAGAGTCAGGATAACCTGGGTTCGAATGCTCTGTGTTACCCTGTGCTAGTCACCTAACCTCTTACTGTCCCCGAGCAACTCTCTGAGATAAGAAGTTTCACAACATCTGTCCATCTGCATAGCTACAAGGGGAGCTTCCTTCATAGATGAAATTACAGTCCAGATCAAAACAAATGAAGACTGAGTTCAAGTGCCACCTTCCAGAAGCACCTGTTGTGCAGTGGATAAAAGTCCTATAGTCAGGAACACTTGAATTCAAATACAGCTTCTGAAACTTACTAGCTATGTGACCCTAGGCAAGTCACTTAACCGATGTCTGCCTCAGTTTCCTCAAACTGTAAAATGGGGATTAAAATGGAACCAACCTCCCAGGGTTGTTGTGAGGATCAAAAGAGGTAATATTTGTAAAGTGCTTAGCACAGTATCTGGTACATAGTAGGCTCTTAATAAATGCTTTTTCACTTCCCTTCCCTTCTCCTACATAAAGCCTTTCCCAATCCTCCCAGATGCTTGTCTCCCTCAAAACTACCTTGTATAGAGCTTGTATATACCTAGATATATTGTCTCTTAGAATAAAATATATAGAATATAATATAGACATGTCTTTTAGAATATAATTTCACTTTTGTTTTTGTGACTCTGGAGCCTATTAGCACAGTCAGTGCGCATAGTAGGAACTTAATGAATGCTTGTTGACTGAAATGTCAATCAATGCTTGGGGCCTTCTCCCCCTAGACCATCCCTCCACCATGCTAATCCCCTTCTCCCTTTGGTAACTTTCTTCCAGGGGCCTCCACTTTGGGGACAGGCCCAGGCTGGCCATGCTCCATCCCCCTCCTGGGTTGTGCTTGTGACTCTCTGGACTTTGCCACCATGACCCCACATGGGAACCTTCCCTCCCCTCCCACTTTCCAGCTCCTTTTTAAGCTCCTGGAAGTCAAGGAACTGTCCTTTATGCTCATACTAACATCCCCAGCGTTTAGCACAGTGCCTGGCACATAGTACATGCTTTATAAATGCTTGTCATCCACCTGCCTGACCTTCTGCTGATCTGATTTGGGTAAATGGAGTGGATTTGTATGCAGCTCCCAACCATCAGAACTACCTCTGCAGTTCTTTCCTGCTTCAAAGCATAATGAGAAGTGAAAGACAGTGTGGACCGAGATGATCACTTCTGGCCCTCCTTGCTGCAGTAAGACACATCCAAGCCACACCCTCCAACTGTCCCGTCAATCCAAGATGAGAACAAGGCTGCAGAGCTGGTCCTCTTCCACCATCTGTAGTGAGCCAAAGCCTTTGGCCTCTGGCTTCTGGGGAGGGGCGGGAAGAAATGAAAGCCCACAAGCTTCTCAGAACGCCATCAAGCTCTGCCCTATTCATGGGCGTCCTTTTCATAAAGTCCAACAGGAGCACTAAGATTACTACTTCATCCTTGTTGTTGAAATGTGTCTTCCTTGCCAAGCTTTAGGAGCTGAGATTAAATGGGGGGGGGGGGGCAGCTCAGGAAGGCCTCTGAGCCTCTGATATTTACTTAGTAGCCATATGACCCTAGGTAAGTCATTTAAATCTTCTGAACTTCTCTTTCCTCCTTTGTAAATGAGTACAGCTTTAAAATAAGGGAAAGACACTTTGTAAATCTTAAAGGGCTACATAATCACAGTCCCCAAATCCATCTAGCTCAGCTCATAGCCCAGTGGGGATCCTCCCTGTAATATCCCTGCCAAGTGGTCATCTAGCTTTTGTTTGGGAGCCACTGTCACCCTACCCAGAGGACTCCCAGATCTGTATAGCAGACTCAGTTTTTCGTGAATTCTAGTCCTGTATCACCAATTTTGTGCATGAATTTTAAAAAAGCATTTATTAAGTGCTACTATGTGCCAGTTTCTACGTGAATTGCTGGGGAGACAAAAACAAGCAAATAAGACAGCCCCTGCCCTCAAGGATTTTACGTTCTAATGGGAAAGACAAATAAGGTGGTGTCAAAGGAGGGGTGGTCTGACACAGAGATGGCTGGAAAGGGGCAAGGTGGCTCTAAGACCATGATGGTGCACCAATCAGAGCCCAGGAGCCCACGGCCAGGGGCTTCAGTTCCAGATGGAGGTAGAAGATGGAAAGCAGATGGCATCATACAAAGATGCCTACTGGACATTTCAAAATGAGTGTCTTGTAAGCAGGGATGTGTTGATGAATGTTTAACAACTGTGTCTCCAAAACAAATGTACTGGGGCACACTTTTAAGTTTAATTTGCTTTATTAACATTTTCTCCATCACTTTCTTAAATCTAAACAGTCAACAGAACAATAGCCAGCCCACCCCTGCTTATAAACATTGCAAGCTCAAGGTATCCAAAATAGAACCCAGTACTTTTCTCTAAAACCTTCCCTCCTTTCTCACTTTCCTGATTTTGCCCAGGGTCATACCATCTTTCCAGGCACCCAGCTCTACACCTTTGGAGTCATCTTCAACTCTTCCCTCCTGCTTCTCACATGTTGCCTAGTCTTGTTGATTCTGCCTCCACAGTGCATCTTGAATACTATCTCTTCTCTACGCTTACATGGCAACCAATGTAGTTCAGGCCCTCATCACCTTTCATCTGGATTATTACAAGAGCCTCCTAATTGGTTTCTGTGCCTCCATTCCCTCCCTTCTGTGGTCCATTAACCACACATGTCAAACTGATATTCCCAAATCCCAGTTCTGACCATTCTAGTCCAGGAACCACCATCTACTAGGTGTGTGACTTCAGGGAGGTAACAATCTCTGAACTTCTAAGTCTTTGTCTGTAAAATGGGTTCACCATTCCTGTCCTGCCTGTTCACAGGGCTATTCCAGAAATCAAATGAGAGAAAGCCCAGTTCTGACCATATCACTCCACCTCCCCCTTGCCTCTAGAATAAAATAGAAATCCCTCCCTTTGGCTTTTAAAGTCTTTCATCATCTGGCTTCAATCTACTTTTCTAGGCTTATTACATATTACTGTCATTCAAGAACTTTACATTCTATGCAAACTGAACTACACGTACTCACCCACTCTTAACATTCCAACTGCCTCCTGAGTGCCTTTGCACAAGCTGGATGTACCCATACCTGAAGTGTTCTCCCTCCTCAACCCTACCTCATGGAATCCCTAGCTTCTTTCAAAGCTCAGCTCAGCTACCATCTCTGATAATGAGCCAAGAAGCCTGTTCTGTTCTTTCTCCCCCAGTTCCTAGAGATTGTACTACCCCAATTACTTTGTATATATTTTGAATATGTTTTGCATTTATTTATCTGTATAAATGTTGTCCCTCCAGGGGCAAAAAAGGTAAGCTTCCTGAGGGCAGGGACTGTTTAAGTTTGCCATTTTATCCCAAGGACATAGCATAGTACTAGGCCATTGTTTTTCAGTGTCTGACTCTTTCTGACCCCTTTTGAGGTTTTCTTGGCAAGGATACTGGAGTGGTTTGCCATTTCCTTCTCTAGCTCATTTTACAGATGAGAAACTGAGGCAAATAGGGTTAAGTGACTTGCCCAGGGTCCCACAGTTAGTAAGTATCTGAGGCTGGATTTGAACTCATCAAGATGAGTCTTCCTGACTTTAGGCCCTATACTTGATCCACTGTGCCACAGAGCTTGTTAAATTGAATAGAATCAAACCAAACAAATCTACCACATCCCAATGCAGCTCATCTCACTTTTGAACAGTTCTCATTATCACGGAAATTTTTTTTCTTTATATATTGACTCTAAATCTGCCTCCTTGTACTTTTTACCCATTATGCATGATAAAAGTTCTGCTACTATTGTGTATTATATATGAAAGTTCTCATCTTCTCAATAGAATTCAGATAGAAACAATCATCATTACTACCATCACTACTAACACTATTGCCACCCCCACTAGGTCCTACTCTGCTTTCTCCTTGTGGTATGGAAATGACTCTGGATTCTTGAAAGCTATGCCAGTGACATGTGTTTGAATGGATTTGTGCACAGGTCCTCTGGCAGACTGTGGTCCTGTGGTCTGACAAACAGCCTGGCCAAGTTTGGAAAAACTTATCACCAGACTAGCCAGAGGTAATCTATTTTCCTACTTGAGCAGCCCTTAAAGACCTTTTACTAAGTCATGGAAAAGGTAGATTGGTAGAAGGTGGTACCAACCCTATGAAAACACAGGCCACCTCCTTGAAGCTATGATCTTTATTAGGAGGTCATGAGATATAGTGGGCAAAGTCCTGAAGATGGATGATGGAGGAGGAAGAGGAGGAGGAGGAGGATCTACCAGTCCAGGATCTACCATCTATTAGGTGTGTGATGTCAGGGAGGTAACTTAACCGCTGAATTTCATCTGTCTTTATCTGTAAAATGGGCTTACCATTCCTGCCCTGCCTCCTTACAGGGCTGCTCCAGAAATCAAACAATCAGTCAAGAAGCATTTGTTATATATCAGGCACTGTGCCAAACTCTGGAGATGTAAAGATAGGCAAACAGAGTTCCTGTCCTCCAGGAGTTTACAATCTAATGGTGATTTAGAAAGATATATAAAATAACTAGATATATATAAGATATATGCAGAAGAAATGGAAGCTAAGCTCAGGGGGAAGGCATTAACAATTGTGGGGTCTAGAAAAGGCCTCCTAAAGAAAGTAGGATTGGAACTGAGTCTTCAAGGAAGCCAGGGCAACTAAAGAGGCAGAAATGAAGTGAAGAGAGAGCATTCCAGGTTGGGAGACAACCAGAGAAAAGGCATAGAAACTGGAGATGGAGTGTTGTATTCGAGAAACAGCAAGGAGGCGGGTTAGATTGTCTAGTGTGTAGAAAACTGTAAAATGTAAGAAGATTGGAAAGTTAGGAAGTAGAGGCAACTAGGTGGTGTAGTGGATAGAGCACAGGCCCTGCAGTCAGGAGGACCTGAGTTCAAATCCAGCCTCAGACACTGTTGAGTAACCCTGGGCAAGTCAGTTAACCCTGATAACCCAGCCATGTTTTGAAGAGCTTCAAATACCAAACAGAGGACTCTTTATAATATAGGGCCACTAGTTTATTTAATGGGGGAGAAGGGTAACATTGTCAAAGTTATGTTTTAGAAAATACTTTGGCAGATGAGAAAAGGATGGAGAGAGAGTTGAGGAGGGGAGAACAATTAGAGGGCAATGGGGATTGTCCCAGCAAGAGGTGATGAGGGTGGAAGTGAAGGCCCCAGTTGAGGAGTCAAGGACTACACTGAGGTTGGGAGCCTGGGAGAATGGTGGTGCCCCTCAACAGCCATAGGGAAGTTCAGAAGAGTGGAGGGTTTGAAAAGAAAGATAATGAATTCTGGTTTGGACATGTTGAGTTTAAGAAGTCTATGTTGCTGTTTAGTTGTGTCTGACTCTTCATGACCCCATTTGGGGTTTTCTTGGCAAAGATGCTGGAATGGTTTGCCATTTCCTTCTCCAGCTCATTTTACTGAGCCAACCAGAGTAAGGGACTTGCCCATGGTCACACTGCCAGTAAGCGTCTGAGGCCAGATTTGAACTCAGATCTTCCTTACTCCAGGCCCATCAAACTATCCACTGCTCCACCTAGCTACCCAAGAAGTCTATGGATCATCCCATTCTAGATGTTCAAAATTCAATTGGTAATATAAGACCATGTAGTTCGGGAAACATTATAGACAGATCTAGGAGTCATCAGCATACAGATGATAATTGAACCCATGAGAATTGATGAGATCACTAATCAAGACAGGATAGACTGGGAAAAGAGAAGAGGGCCCAAGACAGAGACTTGGTGAGTGGGTATACAGATGAAGAATCAGCAAAGGAGATTGAGAAGGTGAGGTCAGATAGGTGGGAGAATAGCCAAAATCAAGCAAAAAACTGAGGAGAATGAACGTGAAAGCTCTTTATAAAGTGTTTTGAAAAGTGCTTTATACACTGAGGTGTGGTTGTTGGAATTAAGATTATCTATTATTCTCACCAAGGGATGTGCTGTGGGCGTTCTCAAGGGTAGAGAAGAATCTCTCCTTTTCACATGCCTGCTCCCCGATGCAGGTGAGGAATGTTACAGCTTGTGGGAGGGCTAATTAGAGTCAATTATAACCTAAGTGGCCTGCCACCACCTATTCAAATGCCGGAGGACTTTCTCTGTGCTTACAATGCTGAGAACTGGCTTCTGGGAACAGGAATGAGGAGTTGAAATTTGGTGGTGTGCTGCACCAAATAGGAGACTTTAATTTTTGCCCATCCAAAGTAACTGCTCTTGGCAAGGGATGTGGCTAGGTTAGGTTAGGTTGAGGACCCTCTCCCCCACCCCCTATTTGGCTTTTGTAAAGTGCACTGTGTTATGCCTGCATAGGCACTCCATACCCACTCCAGTCTAGCCCTCCAGCTGCCAAAGTGACTTCCTAAAGTGCAGGACAAACCAGGTCACCACCACCACCACCCAATAAATTCCAGGGTCTACCTGTCACTTAGATCAAATACAAAATCCTTGGGTTGGCATTCAAGGTCCTTTATAGCATACTCCTTCCCTCTTACCTCTCTAGCCTTCTTATACCTTATTCCTAGTAACACTAGCCTCCTTGTTGTTCCCAAAGGAGACACTTCATCTCTTGGTTCTTGACATTTCCTCTTGCCTGGAATGCTCTTTCTCCTCATCTCCACCTCCTGGCTTCCCTGGCCTCTTCTTTCAAGTCCCAGATAAAGCCTCCCCTTCTACAAGGAGCCTTTCCCAATCTCCATTAATTCTAGTACTTTCCCTCTATTGATTATTTCCGATTTATTCTGAATGTGGATTGTACATATTTGTTTACATTTTGTCTCTCCTCCCTCCCCCATTAGACTGTGAGCTCCTTAAAGGCAGAGACTGTCTTTTGCCTTTCTTTGTAGTCATGGCACTTAGCACAATGCCTGACACATAGTAGGTGCCTAATAAATGCTCATTGACTGATTAGGGGTGACCTTAGATTGAATGCCACCCACAAGGCTGGCTTATAGATCTTAGCAGAACTGTTGAGGTGGTGATGGGAGGAGGTGGAAGCTTGTCCTTGGTTATCTCCCACCTCCCCTTCAGAATCCCCCCTCTCCCCTCCAGACACTCACGCTCCAGCTCCACTCTGACCCCGGATCCCCTCCTCTTCTAATGCTGGATTCAGGTGAGGTTCTCAACTCCTTGACACTTTTGGAAAGCTAATCCTCTTGATAAGCGTTTGAGGTGTTAGGCTTGTGGGTATTTGCATTTTAATGAGAGAACTTTGAGGTGCAGAAAAGCCTTTAAGCCCCAAAGGAATGAATCCCCAGTGATAGGATTTAGGTACTAGAAAAGACGATGGGAGGAAAACGATTTGGGAGAAGAGAACTTTCTTGAAATGTGCCAAATGGGTTCCTACCTGTTTATAACCCCAGCACTGGTCAAGTAGACCAAAAAGGACTTAGCTCTTAACAGTTTTCATTAGTAGATTGGCTTAAGATAACACATTTTAGAATTCTTCTTAGAACCTCACAATATATGGGGAAACTGAGGCACTGAGCTGAGATCAATCATTCGGACTCTCAGAGTTGAAAAGAACCTTAGAAGTCATCCAAGCCATCATCTCTTTCACTATCCCAATGCAGTGAAGAAGTCCTTCCTTAAAGCTCCCCAGATGAGAGCCATCCAGCCTCTGATAAAATACTTTCAGTAACAGGACTCATTACCTCCTGAGATATTTCATTGTTAAACAGATCTAATGTCTACTTATATACTGAGCTAAATGAGAATTTGTCCTGTCTTTGCCCTCATTTGCCCTCTCTGGGCCTCAGTTTGTCCATCTGTAAAGTGATAGGGTTGGTCAAAATTATCTCCAAGAGTCATTTCAGTTCTAAAGTCCATGGTCTAAGATCTGGTAAAATCTGCTTGCTGGTGATTTTCACCCACCATTCATTCCCAGGCCTGCCCTCTAAGGCCACCCAAGCTAAGCCTATTCCCTCATGTGTCAGGCCTTCAGATACTTGAAGACAGTAACCGTGTTACCTCCATTCTTTCTTTGAATGATCCTCATGACCTGGTTTTGAGTACCCTCACTATTCTGACCACCTTTCCCCAGTCTATCCATGTATCTGTGCCTCTTATAAAATGTGACAACCCAGGACAAAATATACCACCAGTCTGCCCAGTACAGAGTGAGGGGGAACCTCCCTCATTCCACATTACAATGCCTTTAAAGAATGCAGACTAAGTAATATTGGATAAGGGGGCAGGGCTTCATGATCCCATTGCTCTAGATTCGGAGAGCCTGACCCTGGCAGAGTAGAGAGCAAAGCCCCTGAGTCTGAGCCTCCAGAGCCCTTCCTTTTCCCATAAGAGCGCATATCTCCACCCAGAGTCGGCAGTCTGTCTTTTTAGGAGTGGAGAACAGCCTCCATGCTGCCTCGTTTGTCCTTTAAATAACCTAATTCTCCTGGGGCTTCTCTATCGCAACCAGAACCACTTCATCATCCAGTCCTTCTTGCTTCCTTGAAATACCTGGGAGGAAGAATTAAAACCTCTGCAGCAGGGCTTCAGTCTGTCTCCCTCCATACTCCAGCACTTCTCCAAGGTCTAGAGAAAAAAAAAAAAAATGAACAAACTAACAGCCGATGCATCTCTCCAGGCCGTGAGAGGGGAGAAGCCCCTCCAGGCAGGGCATTGCATATGAAGGGCTTAGGCTCACAGCCTTGGGCAGGAAAGGGAAGGAGGTGCCAGACCTGAATATTCATCTTCCTGCACACATTACAGGCCCATGCTGCAGGAAAGACTATGGATGTCTGTGTGTGAAAGGCACAGAATCACTGCACTGTAGAGCTGGAAGGGAGAGCGTATTGTGTATCCCCCAACACTTGACAGATGGGGAAACTGAGTCCCAGGGAGAAAAAGTTACTTACCCAAGGTCACACAGACAGGTTGTAAGCATCCTAAGAATGAGAAATTCCTGCCCTTCTAATACCAATCAACTCAGCAATCTCTCTCCCTCTCTCCCTCTCTGTCTCTGTTCCTCTCTCCCTCTTTCTTTCTTTGTGTCTATGTCTCTGTCTCTGTATGTCTCTGTCTCTCTCTGTCCCTGTGCGTGTGTGTGTGTGTGTGTGTGTGTGTGTGTCTCCTCTCTCCCCACCCCAACCCTTGCTCGTGGGGTTATCTACTTTGTGAATTATATGTGGTAAAATTTTAAGACCAGTCCGTTTTCCCCCTGCTCCACTGCCATTCTTGGCTTGACTCATACCTGCCGCCAATCAGCCTGGCCCAGGGGGACCCAAATGGGTTTTCCCAGCAGCCTTAGTGAGAGGGTAGAATTGCTCCCCATGAGCTACTTAAGGCATTCCAAAGATTTTTGGAACATCCACTGTCGTGGCTAATCGTCATCCCTTTGTCAGCCTGGAAAATGGAGAGGTGCGTACGTCCTAAAAAGCAAGCTGTGTGTTTGGAGCTTTGTACAAACATTTCCCCTCACCCGGGGAAAGCGCCACCATTTGTGGATGAAAGGGGGCACGCAGCTTGCTGGGGCTCCTTTTTCTCGATTCCTCCAGCTGCCTCCCCAGCCCCTCTGCAGAGATGTTCCCTGTTTTGTGACGGTTTTTTTTTTTTCCTGCGGGTCTTCAATGTGAACCCTGAATGGAGCAGGGTTTCATCCAGTAGCCTAGGCTGGGGCTATTTGCATATTGTGGACCTGCTTTCATCTCTCTTGTTTCCCAGGATGGGCAGCCTGTGTCACAGGCTGCAGGGGAAGGGGCGGGGGCTGGCTGTTGAGGGAGGGGCTGGCTGAGCACATGGTCAGGGCTCTGTTCCAGGGGGAGCAGGAGGGGAAGGGAGTTGGAAACCAGGTGTTTGCCCTGAGCCAAACCGTTCCCTGGGGTTAGAATGGCCAGATCCCCAAGGCTCTGCAGTTTGTATTTCCACCCACCCCCCACTCAAATATAAATGAGAGCAGTGAGGATGTCATGTCGACAGCATGGGAAATGTGCCACCCTCGATGTCTTGTCCCTTTACAACATGTGACCTGAAGTTTAATTCCCTATTTCATTTTGTGCTCACAGGATAATTAATACCGCTTCCTCCTGTCCCATTCAGGTTCTTCCACACCTTCCCTCACCATCAGGGGGAAATAAAGAGTGTGTTCTGGGTGGACTGAACCTTCTCATAGGGCACAGGGTTAGAGGTTGGAGAAAACAGGGCTGGGGAGAGCCCATCTGTTCAAGCTGCATGCCCAGAAATGAACACTGCAAATCAAGGCTGATTTGTTAGGCTGACGACCACCATTCCAGGCACAGGGACTCTCTTTCATGCCAGTTCTGAGCTGTTAGAAAGGGCCAATCATTTAGTGAATAATGGTAGGAAGGGGGGAATGGGAGCAGGCTGGGACCCTGGCCTCCTTGGGGGAAATGGACAGCAAGCTCCCTAAGCCTCTCCAGAGGTACTGGGGAAAACTCTAGCAGGCTCCTGCCTCTCCCCTCCTCCCCAACAAAGAAATTCAAACTCAGCAGCACATGTCTGGCTGAAGGGAGTCTCATGGGAGACCATGGCAAAGAAAGAGAGGGAGTTTGGAAAGAGAAGAAAACACAGCCAGAGAAGACAGGCCCCAGGAATTAATTTCTTGCAGAACTGTGGAAATTAGAACTCAGCTCCCACAGCCCCCTAATCCTCTCAGGGTAAGGAACATTATTAGAACTTTCTGATCTGGGTATATTTTAAAAGTGATGAGATTCACTCCCTATCCCTCAGACTCCCTCCCCACCCATCTCCTTAAAAAGAAAAAATAAATCCTCTATGCCCTGAAGTCATAGCCTATAGCTGTGGATGGAGCTGTCCAAAAATATAGTGGGCTGCCTCAGCAGATCATGAGTTCCTCTCCATCACTAGAGGGCTTCAAACAGAAGATGGATGTCCAGTCATTTGGAGGACATAACATGGAGGATCTTTATTCAGATATAGTTTGGACCAGGGGTGGAGAACCTGCGGCCTCAAGGCCACATGTAATCTTCTAGGTCCTCAAGTGTGGCCCTTTGACTGGATCCAACAAACTCAAATAAATCACTTTGCAAACTTTAAGCACTATATAAATGCTAGCTATTATGATGAAGGAGAAGGAGAAGCTAGCAATGTTTAGCCTGAGAAAAGAAAGACTTGAGAAGCATGCACATCTACCTTCAAATATCTCAAGGATAGTGTTAGGAATTAAAGCTGGGAGGAACCTTAGAGAGCATCCAATCCAATCCTTCATTTTACAGATAGGGAAACTGAGATACAGTGGTTTGCCCAAGGTCACAGCTGTTAGCAAGGCCAGGGCTTTAAATTCAGGTCCTCTGATTCTAAATCCGATGCTCTATCCCTTACACTGCACTAAAGTAGACTTATTTTGTGGAGCCCCAAAGACCACAGCTGGGATCATGAGAAAGCAGATTCTAACTTAATAAAAGGAAGAACTGCCCTAGGCATGGGCTGCCTTCTGCTGGGGGCTCCTCATCTTGGATGAATCCAAGTGGAGACAGAATGACTTCTCTGGGGGAATATTATAGGGGGGACGTATGGGGTCACTCTAGGTGAGCTCTGAGGTTGCCCCTAAATCTAGAAGCTAGTCATTCCATGGGCCTGCCCAGATTGCTTTGCTGTCCACCTACCAAAGAAAGCCAGCCAGGTCCCATTTGTCCTCCTCACCTGCCATTCATGTTCTCCTGACATCTTCCAATTCAGCATCATTGGCAACTTTCATTATCACCCTTTAGGCATCTTCTGAATCATTATTAAACATGTTAAATGAGGCTAGACTTATTGCTGACCCCTCGTGCTCCTTACCAGACAACGGCTCCTCCCACCTCCAAACATTGCTATTTGCCCTCTACTTTCTCCTTAATGCCAATGTGTTCAAGCACAGTCGTCTTCTCAGTCAGGCTAGCTTCATTTTGTGCCTGAACATTCATCAGAAAGTCTTTCACAAAAAAAAACCCCAAAAAATAAAAATAAAAACATTTCATCTTTTTCTTTTAATGAATCTTACCTTTTTTTGCGGCAACCAATCACTCAACACTTATTAAGTGCCTACTGTGTGCCAGGCTCTGCACTAGGCAAGGGAAATACAAAGACAAAAATGAAACAACCCCTGCCTTCAAGAGGGAGGAGAATAAGTGAGTGAGAAGATGGAGAGAAAAAGACTGTTCGTGACCCCATTTGGGGTTTTCTTGGCAAATATACTGGTTTGCCATTTCCTTCTCCAGCTCATTTTGCAGATGAGAAAACTGAGGCAAACAGGGTTAAGTGACCTCCCCAGGGTCACGTAGCTAGTAAGTGTCAGAGGCCAGATTTGAATTCAGGAAGATGAGTCTTCCTGACTCCAGGCCTAGCACTCTATCCACTGAGCCACCTACCTGCTCCACATACATATATAAATCCATATAAAACCTGTTACAGAGCAATAATTTGTGGGGAGGACTCTAGTAGCTACAGAGATCAGAATAGGCCTCGTGTACAAGGTAGCACTCGAGCTGAGGTTTGAAGGAAATGAGGAATTCTAAGAAGCAGAGGTGAGGAGAGGGTGCATTCCAAATATGGGGGACAGCTAGGCAGCACAGTGGAGAAAGCACTGGGCCTAGAGTCAGGAAGACTAGAATTCCAATCCAACCTGAGACACTGACTAGCTGTGTGACCCTGGGCAAGTCACAACTTCAATTTGTCTCGGTCTCCGTAAAATAAGGTAATGTTTGCAAAGATTTGATGCAAATGTTAAAGCATTATATAAATGCCAGCTCCTTTTATTTACAAAAGCATGAAGACAGGAGACAAAGTGTCATGTGTTGAGAACTGCAAGGCCAGTCTGGCTGGCATGAAGACTGTGGGGAGGGGAGTCACGTGTAACAAGATTGGAAAGATAGGAAGGAGCCAGGTTATGATGGGCTTTTATAGCTAAGCAGACGATTTTGTATTTGATCCTGTAGGGAATAGGGAGCCATCAGAGTTTCTTGAGCGAGGGAGTGACGTGGTCTGAACTGCCCTTTAGGAAAATCATTTTGGCAGCTGTGTAACACAGCACTCCTTATGAGGAGTAGGCACTAATATATATGTGTTGAATCAATATTAAATGAACTTGTGACCAAAGCAACCATTTAGACTATGAGGATTGAGGGAGGAGGTCTTTAAGATGTGTAAAGCATCCAACAGGCTGCCAGTTCTAGACATGACCCCTCCTCCCTCCTGGCACCCCTGCTCTGCCCTTCTTCTAAATCCTCCACATCTAGAAGTTTCCATTCTGGACCCTTCCATGGCCACACTAGGAGGGGGCTTGTAGCCATTGCTGCCTATAACATCAGAGATGGGAAACCAATGAGCCGCATGTGAATGAGAACCCACCTCTCCCTCTAAAAAGGCATGGCCTCTCCAGGGCCTAAGAAGAGATGGCTTTCTCTTTCTCTTTTTCTTTTCTTGATGTCTTTCTGACTTGAGGAAACATCTAAGTCATACTATAACAGACACTGTGGTATCTCCACTCTAGTATTGGTGGAACCCAAGTCTTCTCACATCAGACTTGAAGAAGTGATGGCAGCTTTGCATAATTCAAATGCACACATCCCAGAGGGCAGCCTCTGGGAGAATCACCACTAAAACCCCACTTCCTTACCCTACTGTCACCCCTAAGGCCAAGAGGCACCCCTCCTCAGACTGAGACCTATCCCCTGAGGGAGACTTGGCTGAAACCAAGGCAGCTAGGTGGCAGAGTGCTGAACTTGGAATCAGAGACCTGGGTCTGACACCTGCCTCAGACACTTACTAGTTGTATGACCATGGGCAAGTCACTTACCCTCTCTTTGGACCTCAGTCTCCTCATCTGTAAAATGGGGATAATAATGGCACTGCCTCACAGAGTTGTTTTGAGTATTGAATGAACTAACATATGTAAAGCACTTTGCAAACATTAAGGCCCCATATAAAGGCTAGCTAGCTGTCCTTTGCCCTAACCCCAGGTGTGTGCTGGAGTCAGCTAGAACCAGTCTCAGGAGTCAATTGTTAAATTTTCAGTGTAAGCATTTACACCTTTGAAATTGACAAATGCTACAAATTGAGGCTTGATTTGCTGTTTTGCTGATTGTCTAAAGTCCAAGGCTTAAACTTTTTCTACTCTCGATCCACAGTTTAAGATAGACTTCAGAAAGTAATGGAGAAAATGTTAATGACGCAGAATAAACTTAAAAGTGTGTCCTATGTACATTTTTTCCCAGAAAGCCAATTGTTAAATATTTACCAACATACCTTTGACAGTTTTCCCCTGTCCCTACTTCCTCAAGCTCCTAGGTGCCTTAAGTTAGGACTGATATGAATAGGAAACCAAGGCAGCCAGAGGTTATGTGACTTGCCTAAGGTCACAACTACAAAATAATAAAAAAAAATTACAAAAAAACAAGTTTGGCACCAAAAAAGAGGTATGGGAAGATACCCACCCATCTACCTACCCACTCCACCCCCCACACCCCTCTCTATATTTTCTTCTCTCCTGCAATTTTATTTTTCTTTAAAAAGATGCTTTGTTGTAAGGGATGGTTCTCTAGGACAGAAGAGGGAGAGGGGTAGAAGGAGAGATGTAGGTGATATAAAAATGAAATATATCAATAAAAAAAATTTAAAGTTAGGATTGCTGTATTTCCCTGTGTGATTTGAAATGCACCTTAATAAAGGCTGGTCTCTGCTTCTTTTGTGAAAGCCCCTAAATCCCAAAGCAGCAGCAATGAACTGGGACAGTGAAGTGGTGGAACAAGCAATAGCCTGGTCATCATGAGTCCCAGTTCTCCCATTAACTTGCTATGTGACTTTAGGTAAGTCCCTTCCCCTCTATGAGCCATGCTTTCCTCTTCTGTAAAATGTGAGTCGGGACATGTTGGAGCCAGCTCTTAACAGATCTAGGAAGCTCCCCTTCTTTGTTAAATTTTCAGGGTGAGCATTTATAACTCAGAAATCAGCCAATGCTACAAATCAAGGTATAATTTATTGTTTTGTTGATTGTTTAGACTTAAGAAAATGATGGAATAAAAACCTTTATGTTGTAAGAAATGATGAAGGGAATAGTTTCAGAGAAACCTGGAAAGATTTATATGAACTGATACAGAGTGAAATGAACAGAACCTGGAGAATAATTTATATGTAACACTATGGTCAAGACAAACAGCTTTGAAAGAATTAGGAACTCTGACCAACAATGATTCCAGAAGACTGACAATTAAATATAATTACCTCCTGATAAAGAGGTGAAGGACTCATCATGCAGAACTAGACATATACACTTTGTATCTGGTCAACATGAAAATTTGTTTTACTTGACTACATGTATTTTTAACAGAGGTTTCATTTTCTCTCATTCTCAATTGAGGAAGGGGATGGGAGGGAGAGAAGGCAGATTTTTGCTGATTGAAAAATAATTTTTTTTAAAAGTCATGGGGAAAATGTTAATAATGCAAATTAAACTGAAAAAATGTGTCATGCTTAGAGGGGTGATTGTTAAACATTTACCAGCATTTCACTGAGTGTAACGGTTTGATCACATGATCTGTAGTCACTTCTAGCTCCAAGAGTCTACCCTGTATATTTGGGTACCATCACTTTTTTCTTCCATAAAGCTGGATTCCCCCAAATGGTTATGATTTCACTGTGCTCTGGCTAGTCACAGATTTTCACTCCCCTTCTTTGTTCAGTTCTTTTACTTGTTATTCACATTAGATTTATCAACAGGGTAATTTCCAGACTGACTTTTATTAGGTTTTGAACACTGGTCTGCCCTTTGTCTTTTTTCCTACCTACCCCACTCATGTGAGTTTTCAGTTGGTGCTTAGAAACCCCTGGCAGCCATATTAATTCACCCTCTTATTGCCCTTAGATCTCAAAAGTCAATAGTGTCAGAACTTTGAGGTGATTCAGATTTTCCAGGTGTTCCCCTGCCTGTTTTTCTAAACAGCCGTTTCACTGTGGTCCTGATTACCTTTGAATTTTTCAAATTACTTCTTTTCCGTAGGGATTTAACATTCATGTGTCACTCCTCCTTATTTCTGGGGGAAGGGATTAAAGTATACCATTGTGTTAAATCATTAAAGGTTTGCTGTATTACTAAGTATGATATCTCGGCACCTAAATGTTCCCCAGTGAAAGTCAACTTTGATTTTATATTGGAAAGATACGGAAAAATTGAATTTGTTTAACAGAAATTTGCTGGACCACATTTATTCAATTCAATAGGTATTTGTAATAAAGTACCTACTATGTGTAAGGTCTCATGCACTGAAGATACAAAGACAAAAACAAGACAGTCTTTTCACTTCAGGAGTTACTAGAAGGACATAGATACACAGAGAAGTGAACAGGAAATAATTTGAGCAGGCAACTGCCAACTGGAGGGTGGAGAGAGCAGAAAAGGCTTGCCTTAAGTTTTAGCATTGTAGCTGAGGTGAGGAGAGAATGCATTGAATGCATGAAGGCCAGTGTATTCAAAGTCAAGGAGACCAGAGATAGATGGAAGGAAACAAACATTAATCTATCACCTACTACGTGCCAGACACTGTGATAAGCTTTACAAATATAATCTCATTTGATTTTTCAAGACAGCCCTAGGGGAGAGGTGCTGTTATTATCCCCATTTTACAATTGAGGAAACTGAGACAGACAGAGGTTAAGTGTCATACAACTAGTAAGTATCTGAGTTGGATCTGAATTCAGATCTTCCTAATTCCTAGCGCTGTATCCACTGTGCCACCTGGTTGGGGATGGGGCTAGGAAGGGAGAGAGATAGACACATACTCACGCACATAGAAAGGGACCATGAATGTGTCAAGTTTGATCTACAGCTATTATGGCTAGAACACAGAATTCGTGAGAGGGAATTAGTCTAGAAAAATAATTGTGAGTCAGATTTGTGAGGCCAGGAGCTAGATGGTGCAGTGGATAAAGTGCTGGGCCTGGAGTCAGGAAGATTCATCTTCATGAGTTCAAATCTGGCTTCAGACACTTACTAGCTCTGTGATCCTGGTCAAGTCACTTAACCCTGTTTGCCTCAGTTTCCTTTTCTGTAAAATGAGCTGGAGAAAGAAATGGCAAAACACTGCAGTATCTCTGTCAAGAAAACTCCCCCAAAAGGGGTCACAATGAGTTGAACACAACTAAAAAATGACTGAATAAAAAATGGCACACTGAGGAGATTGTTTTATATTAGAGGTAATAGGAAGCCACTGAAGTTATTGAGCAGGGGAGTGAAATGGTCAGACCTGTGTTTATGAATGTTAATTTGGTTTGGAGAGGAGAGGCTAGAAGCAGGGAGACCAATTAAGAGGTTATTGCAATGGTCCGGGTAAGAGATAATGAAGGTCTAAGCTATAATAGTGGCTTGTTAATGGAAACAAGGGGATGGATACTAGGGATGTGACTCAACAAGACTTGGAAACTTGTTGGATATTATGGGGGTATTGAAGGGCAGAGAAGAATCAAAGAAGACTTCAAGGTTGTGAACCTGGATAACTAGAAGAATGGTGGTACTCTTGATAGAAATAGCTTGAGGGGATGGCAGGTTCAAGAGATGGACCATTTTTTAAGGACCAGGGAAATCGGAGCATGTTCACAGACAGCAGGGAAAGAGCCAGTGCATGAGGAGAAATTAATAATGAACAAAAGAGAGGAAATGTTCAAGGCAGCAAGCTTCTGGAAGGAATAGCAAGGAATAGTGTCAAGGACACGAGTAGAGTGTCTGGCTTTGGCAAGGAGACTGTCCATCTCAGAGACTGAAGCAAAGGAGGAAAGGATGGGTGATCATAATGTACAGCACTGCCTCTTTGTTATGTGGACATTTGGGATGCTGAAAGAGCCAGGAAAAAAAAAGACCATTTGTGTGCAGAACACTGGTAAAAATCAACTTGAGAAGAAACAGAGTGCATCAGACTAAAGTGCTTATGGAGAGACATAGACTGATCTGAGAGGACCGAAGAGAGACTGGTCTCTCTCTGCGGAGAAAGGGCATTGCTGTCCATCATGTCATTTATGTATAACTATTTTCAGAGTTTTGAAGAATCTAGCTAAGAAACTATAAAATCACAGAAAATACCAGAAAATTGTATGTGGTTTGTTTGCATTATACCTGGTAGAACTATGGATGTTGGATTTTTCAGCCTTAGTAACAGGTCTCTGCTCACAAGGAGGCCCTGATTCTAAGCATTAGAAGCCAGAGACAACCAGATGAAGAAAGGAGATGAGAAGTCTGAGAGAGAATACACAGAAGGTGACAAAGGAAGCTTCTTGCAGAAAACTGAATACAGAAGCTAACACGACATAAGCAAAAATGATAGACAGGCTTCACAGCTGATAATAATAGCTAATTATTGGTGACTTTCTATAGTACTTACTATATTCTAGGCACTTTACTAAGTACCTTACAAATATTATCTCATTTGATCCTCTCAACAACCCTGGGAGGCAGGTGCTATTATTATTCTCATTTTACTAATGAGAAAACTGAGGCAAACAGAGGTTAAGTGACTTATCCAGGGTTGCTAGAAGTGTGTGAGGCTGAATTTGAACATAGGTCTTTCTGACTCCAGGCCCAGTACTCTATCCACTTTACCACCTAGTTGCTATGAGGAGCCTTTCAATTGGAGAAGGGCACTGTAAAATCTGATTGGGCTTATTGCCCTTTAGTGGCATCTGAGAGAGGAGAAAACTGAAAAGTTTACCTGTGTTGCCCTTTATTGCCCCATATACCTTGAGAGGAAGAAAAGAAAGTGAGGAAGACAGGCTTTGTATCTGCTTTGCTGTAAGCTATGCTGATATAGTTTTGCTAAAAGAGTGTAACACTTTCTCAGTGTCCTGCCAATGGAGGCTATTTACTAAAAGTGCTTAACACTTCTTCAGAGTTCTGAGAGTAGCAGAGAAGTTGCTTTCCCCAACAGAAGAGTTTCAAGGATCAGAAGGTGAGGAGCAGGCAGAGAAATGATTTTGCTCAGCAAAATCATGCAACGTACAGATTGTTCACTAAAGATATAAATGTCATTAAGGCCTAAAGTCTAAAGTCATGAGTTGCTCCAGCCACATGTGCTTCCTTACTAAGAGTGACTCAGTATTAGGTGTGTAACTCCTCTCATCCCCCCACAGACACCATATACACCAGAGGGAGAGTGTGACTGAGGTTTATGGGGAGACTATGATGTGGATTATTCTCATTTTTGTCTTCTTATGAATGCGTTATGATTATTATGCTCTTGCCTTCTTGATTAGTAAATGTTTTATGTTTAACAGTCAATAGGTTCATTGTGATTGATTTTGTGTAATTGGGAAAAGCACCAGTGGAAGCTCTGAAATCCCACACTGTAGGACTTTCTTTAGCAGTGTTCAGGAATATTTAGGAAGGAATAGAGAAGGTATGTGGTGGGGATAATCCAGGATTGGGGCTTGGCAGGATGAAAGGACAAAGGAATAACAGGCATAGGATCATGTCTTTGAAGTCTGCGGGGAGGTAAGTAAGGTTAGGGAAAGGGTGATAGGCTGGGAGAATGAGGGGAGTCAGGGAAGGTGACCTGAAGATGACCAGAAGGTTTAAGGAGTAAAAGAGATGGAAGGATATAAGGTCATGATTAGAGAGAGGAATTCCAGAGTTCAATATCATAGAGATAGTTATGAGTGATGATGAGATCTAAAAAGTGACCAACCTGGGGAGTAGATGGGGGCAGTAAAGATGTGGGTCATGAGAACAGAGTAGCCATAGTATTCAAAGGAACATTCACATGCATACTGAAATCCCTAAGTATGAGTAGGGCAGAAATTGGGGGAAAGAGAAAGACTTGATCCAGGTCTGAATTCCCTGAGAAAGGAAGGAATTTGACCTGGAGGCTCATAAGCTGTCACAAAGATCTAGATCAGAAGATGTGGTAGATGTAGTGAGATGCAAAGGAGAAGCTGCTGATGGTGGCAAAGTATACGGGGGGAAGTTTGGAAGTGTGTATCAAGGGGTATGCTTGTTCCTTCTACTCTAGTTGGGGGAGGGGATGGGACACAGTGTTTAGAGATGTACCCAGTACTGGAGAGAGAGGCAAGGATGTAGAGGTCTTCTGGACCAGGCCATAATTCCACAAGGGCCAAAAGATAATAAAGAGTAGTAGATGAAGAGATAGGGCATGAGGAGAGTGTGTGTGTGTGTGTGTGTGTGTGTGTGTGTGTGTGTGTGTGTATTGTTGCTAAGAATAAGGTGTGCATTTCATGGGGACCAATAAAATAAGAGAGCAGAGGCAGATATGGATCGCAGAGGGGGTAGATAGGGCTGAGGTCCATAGCAATGAGTAGGAGGGAAGGTAAGAATGGGAGGGGCTTTTATATTAGCAGATGGTAGCTCTGAATCACAGGAATAAAGGGAGCAGGAAGTGGGAGTTTGCCAGCCCAGGAACGAGAGGGGAACCAGGTTATGCCTCCAGGGTGTCATCAGCTGCAATACCAAACACCAGAGAGAGCTGAGCATGTAGCAGCAGGTGGAGATGTCAGGGAATGCCAGAAGCAGAAAATATCCGGTGTTTAGGTCCCAAAGGCTCCACTCACACTGCAGCAGCTCTGTAGCCTTATCCCAGAGTGGTAAGGAGGAGACCCACCCAGAACATACCTTACATGTGGAGCAAGCACTCAGCTCCCAGGCTCAGAGTCCTGGAAAGAGCCCATGCCCTCTTGTGAAAACAGCTAGCATTTACACAGGGTTTTAAGGTTTACAAAACACTTTGCATTTGATCCTCATAACTATCCTGTGAGGTGTGTGCAATCATCATGACTATTTTACAGATGAGGATACTGAGGCTGAGAGAGGTTATGTGACTTTCCCAGTGTCATACAGCTAGTAGGTGTATAAAACAGGATTTGAACTCAGGTCTTCCTGACTCCAAATGACCTCTCTCTACTCTGCCACCTAGTTTCCTCTATTATCTTTAGCGCCCTGAGGCCGGGGTCTCTGCTTAGAATCTCTGAGAGATGTGACTCTCCCTCTATGGCAGGGCCTCTACTGCCTCTGCCTCCCTGGGACATAGACGGTCTAGTAGAAAAAGCTCTGGATTTGGAATCAAAGAGCCATAAGTTCAAATCTTGACTCTGACACATTACCTATGTGGCTTTGATCAAGTCACTTAATAAAAATGACTAACATTTGCATAATACTTAAGGTTTCCAAGGTGATGCACATATTTTCTTATTTGATTTGATTCTTCAGCAACCCAGCAAGGGAGGTGCTATTGTTATTTTCATTTTATGGATGAGGAAATTGAGTCTGAGAGAGCTTAAACAACTCACTCATGGTTATCTGAGGTAAGATTGAACTAGGATCTTGAGGGTATAGTCCAGGACTCTATCCACTGTGCTGCCTAGTTACCCTACCTTCTGGAGCCTCGGTTTCCTCACCTGAGGAAGTTGCTAGGTGGTCAAGCGGATAAAGTGCTGAGCATGGAGTAAGGAAGACCTTAATTCAAGTCCTGCTTTAGACACTTACTAACTGTTTGACCCTGGGCAAGTCACTTATGAAGGGGTTGGACTTGATGACCTCTAAGGTCTCTTCCACATCGAAATCTATAATGTTATGACCTCTGAAAGAAGTAACTCCATCTAGTTCAGGCTATTTTATCTCATTGGTGAAGTGGGGGAGAAAGAAAGAGAAGGGCAGAGGAAGGGTCCAATGCTGCCTAGGAGACGTGGAGTGCACGTGTGCATCATCCTCTTACTAAGGGACAAGTGCTACTTTTTTATCTGAAAATGAAGCAACTCCCTGAACAAGTCACTTGACTTGCCTGAATCTCAGTTTCTTCACTTTAAAATGAAGGGGTTGCATCATATGGTCTTCAAGGCTTATCCCAGCTCTAGAGCTCTGGTCCTGTGATCTTGATTGGTACCCATTCGTTCTCATACAGTTATATCATCTGCTTCTCCGTAGAAATCTCTTCCCTCAAGGTCACAGAAAACTGTAAGGGCCAGTAACCTTCAGAGCAACCCTCAACCTCTAGCTCAGTCTTCCTGTGTGTCACTGGCCTCTGGAGATGTGTGAGGAGGGGAAGAGGGGTAATTTGCACTCTTAATAAAGGGTATCTATACTTACCCCAAAATTCCCATGCTCCAGATAATTACCCATTTATTGATAGAGTATTTGATACAACCAACTTCCAGTTTAACAAAAGAGTTTGAACAAAACAAGGGATAGAATCAATTATAAAAGATAAAATAGATAACTTTGATTCCATAAAACTGAAAAGCTTCTGCACAAACAAATGATCATGCCTAGAATAAAAAGGGAAGCGGTCAGATTGGACAAATCTTTCTACCAACTTTCTCTGATAATGGTTTTATAGCAAGATACAGAAAAAAAATGAACAGATACATCTGAGACCAAAAGCTGTTCCTCAGTAGATAAGCGTCCACATCAGGGAAGGTACTGTACTCTATAAGCTAAGCAGAATTGAAATAGCTCACAAACAAAGCCACAAGATGTGCAAATTTAGAGAATCCACCCCAAATGTTCACACGGACTATTTGTGCCAGTCTTATGGTAGAGCATTCTGAGCTTGTATTGGTCTGATCAGCCACAATCGGACACACTGAAACTTGACTCTAGCATAGTGATGTCATTTTGGTCGTCTTCGAGAACAAAGGACAACAACCAATAGATAAGTGACCAAAGGACATATCCTTTATGTTCTCAAAAGAATTGCAAACCATTAACAACCATATGAAAGAATGTTCCAACTCACTAAAAAAAAAAAAGAGAGAGAAACAAAAAACCAAAATGACCTTGAGATGTCACCTCACTCCCTGAAAATTGACAAATATGACAAAAGATGGGAATAGTCAATATGGAGGGGTTGTGGGCACACTGGTGCATTGTTGGTGGAGCTATGCATTGGTACAACCATTTTGGAAAGCAATTTTGAATTATGCAGATAAAGTGATTAAATGTCTATGTAAATGTCTATAACCCTTTGACCCAGAGAGTTTTGCAAAGAATTGAAAACAAAATAGATGTCCATCAGTTGGGGATTGGCTAATCAAATTGTGGTACATGAAGGTATTGGAATATTACTGTTTTGTAAGAAATGACAACTGTAATGAATATACAGAAGCATGAAAAGATCTACGTGATCTAACACAGAGTGAAATAAACAGTAAGGGAAACAATGTACACAATAACTATAACAATGTAAATGGAAAAAATGACCACCAAGAGAATGTTAAAAAATGTAAAAGTACAAGCATGACTTGAAAGAAGAGATATGAGAAGACAACTCCACCCCACCCCTTTGCAGAGATGGGAGGTCCACAGATGCTGGACATTACACCTATTTTCAGAGTTTGGAAAAACCAGTTATGCTGATTTTTTTTCCTTCTCTTTCTTTTTCTGGCAGTCAACAAACATTTATTAAGCACCTACAGTGTACCAGATACTCTCTTAAGCACTATACTAAACATTTTAAACACTATTTGTTATATGGATATGTTATATCTCTCTGAGAAGAGGAGTGATACTTGGAGAAATTATGGTGATATTAAAAAATGTCATCAATGAAAACCTATTTAAAACATCCTTCTCTCTCCAATTTGAACAGCACCATTCAGTCTATTGTAATGGGATATGCTCTGAAAATAACCACATCATGTACCTTATGTAAGTACAGAACCTTAGAACCTAAAATATAAAAACACAGAATTTAAGAACCAAAAAGGATCTGAGAAGTCGTGTAATCAAACCCCTCCCATTTTACAGATGGGGTAACTGACACTCCTGCGAAATGAAGTGACTTGCCAAAGTTCACACAGAGAGGCAGTGCTGCAGCTTCTATTGCAAAGGAAAAGATGGCTCGGGTTGCTGTGGAGGAAATAAAGCCTACCCTGAGCTTCCAGAGAAAGCTGCTGAACTGTGTAGCAACCGCACAACTCCAGCATAGGAAGGGAAGAAAGAGCCACAGGGATGGGCCAATCTGTATTTGTGCCCGAAGGAAGAACAAGGAAACAGTTAGAAAAGGCAGGGAGCCCAATTCAAAAGGCTGCGAAGAATTGGGAGAGCCAGAGTCCAGGGGTGGGGAGATACCCAGGCTGAACTAATCAGGAGAACAATTGGAGGAAATTAAAGCGAGAGAGGCAAAGAATGAAAATTAGATGTCTGCTCTCTGCCGGGGCCAGGGGAAGATGGAAACGAAGGAGCCTCCTGCAGGAACAGAAGGGATGAGGAGACCTTCCTGGTCTCCTAAAGGAGAGACACCCCAGCTTCTTTAAACTTGGAGTAGCTTCAGTTGAAGAAAATGAGTTACTTTGAGGGAGGGCCCAGGACCATAACTGGGGTGGGACCACCTAGCTTTTGCCTCAGGGTACCAAAATTTGGAGGATACTGATGGCATTTGCAGTCCTTCGAGTTCATTAAAAAAAAAATAAAATTAGAAAAGCTTAGCATTTAGCTAGTAAGAAAAGTTAAAATATGAAGCTATCAGCTGCGCTCTTCCTCAGCTTACTGTTATCTTCTTGCCCCGTTTGTGGTAGCCTCCTCAGTGATATTGGAAGATACATTTCATGTTGCATGTCCTAGACATGTTTTATGCTGTTTGTCCTAGGTACAAAATTCCTTGGTATGGCTCTGAGATGTCTTCCCAAATTTGTCATCATTGTGAAGGAAGATTAGGAAAACTTAACTAGGTAAGGAAAGAAGACCCATTTTATTAGTTCCTGGGTCAGAAGAGTAGCACATCCCATGGAATGTAAGCTCCTTGAGGGCAGGGACTGTTTCATTTTTGTTTCTGTATGCCAATGTCTGGCACATAGTAAGTGCTTACGAAATACTTGTGGATTGATTAATCAACCTCACTCTTAGAAAATTCATTCTTAAAGGATGTTTTAAAAGTCACAATTTATTTTCTATTTTATTGAACAGAGTGTCCTCACTACATTTCTTTTGAGTTTTCTATAGCATTTTCACTCTCAAGGAGACGGTGGGATGTAGTGAAAAGAATAATGGGGCCAGCTAGCAGTTCAGAACATTTGGTTTTGAATCACAGCTCTGCCAGCGATGTGACCTTGGGCAAATCACCACCTCTCTGAGCCTCAGTTTCCTTATATATAAAAAGAGTATCATAATACTTGAAGTGGAACGGGAGAGAAGATAGAAAGGCAAACTAGAGAAACATTATGGCATAATGGTAGAGGACTGACCTTGGAATCAAGAAGACTTTGTCTAACACAAGTCAGCTAGCAAGGCAATAGGTCAACAGCAAGCTTTGATACAATAAATACAACTCTGGGCAAATTACTTAACCTCTTAGAGCCCCAAGCAACAATCTGAGACAATATATTAGACAATAAATTAGAGCCATCTATATCATTGGAGGTTATTTCCATACCAAGAACTCTTTATGCTAACAAATAAGTACTTCCCAGAGGATAGCTTAAAGTACTGTATAAATATAAACTAATAGTATTGTTATAGTATTGCTCTGAAATAATAGTATTATATATTAATACAATAGCAATATAATAGAACATATAGTAACAACATAACAATAGATTTAGAATTATATAATAATATATTTATAATGGTATATTTATAATCATATTATAATATAATAGTATTATATGTTCTAATAGTATGATAATAGTGTTATTTCTTCATTAATCTCTTACTCTGATACCTCCTAATGGTTTGGGACTGACCCTAGGTTCTCAAAGGCTACTGGAATGTATAGATCTATAGAGTGTAAGCTTTAGCAGATTTTACTGGGATAGGCTTCTAGTAAAGGGCCAATGTGGGACCACATGTCTACCGTCCAAGCACCAGCCTATCCAAATTTGGAGATGTCCATCACTAGGCTGGCCATGGGTGACAAATTTTTTCAACCACAACAATTCATGAGGAGCATCTACAAACGCATAGGAAAAATTGCAATCTACATGAATAGAAAGTATAGGCACAGCAAAGAATTTTTGGATGGATTCATACTACACGATACAGTGTATATAGTACCAGACTTGGAGTCAGGAAGACCTGAATTCAAATCCTACCTCAGGAACCATATGACTGTGGGCCAGTCACCTAACCTAGCATGGCCTCAGTTTCCTTGCCTGTAAAATGGGGATAGTAGTAGCATCTACCTTCCCTAGTTGTTGTGAGGATAAAATGAAAATAAAAGTGCTTTATAAAGTGCTTTGCAAACCTCAAAGTGTTATATAAATGTTAGTTATTATCATTGTTGCTGTTATCATTATTCATTTAATCTCTAAAACATCCTCTTCTTATAGGAAGTGTTTAACCTCAACTTACAGAAAGGGAATCTGAGGCCTGGACACATGAAAGGCTTGGCTCAAGGCCATGCAGAAAGGCAGTGCAGTGTAGTAGGAAGAACATTAGCCTGGGAATGAGAGGGCCTGAGCTGTAGTTCTGGATCACATAAAATAGAAGCTTCTGGATGGGGCCGAGATGGTTTCACCCTTTTTTAATTTGTCTCCCTAGCTCCAGCACAACGACTGGAACATAGTAAGTGCTTAATAAATGCTTGTTGACTGATTGATCCTCGGCTTACTGCCCCACGTAACCTAGTGCAGATCACTTCACTCTCAGAGTCAGTTTCCTTGTTGGTGACAGTCCTCATCCTTCCTACGTCCGTGGGAAGTCCAGGGGAAGTACATCAGAGCTCCGCTTCTCATCTACCTCTCCAGTTCTGTGTCTAAGAGACGATGAATGTGAACACACTTTGAAACTGCAAAGTGTCAGATAAATGTAAAGAATTATTCTTATTATTAAGGTATTCATGGGAGAGCCAGGCCCAGGCCTGACTCTCTGACTTGAAGCCCAGCCCTCTTCCCACTAGATCAAGCTGGAGTTTCTCTCCTAGCGAATGTAGAATTGCTTTGTCAGCATCAATTGGTATCTACACACCCAGCTTTTTGTGAGAGGTTATCAAACTGATTTTACAAATGGGAAAACTGAGGTCGAAACAGATGATGAGAACTCACCTAAGGAAATACTGAATTTCAGAGTGAATGATCAGGCCGGAAGGCAAATGTAAACATTTGCTACCTGCCTCCAACTTCTAAAACACAGAAATACAAAATAGCTGACACAGAGAAATTCAAATTTTAGAAAAAATAACCATAAATAACAACAATAACAATAGCTAGATTTTATATATCACTATGGTTTGCAAAGTGATTTACAAATATTATCTCATACAATAACCCTGGAAAATAGGTTCTATTATTATCTTTGTTTTACAGATGAAGAAACTGGAACAGAAAGAGATGAAGTGATTTGCTTAGGATTGTGCAGCTAGTATCTGAGATCATGTTTGAACTCAGGTCTTCTTGATTTCAGGTCCAGCAATCTACCCACTGTGCCATTTGGCTGCCCCTCCATATGTTTTTTTTATTATTAATTTATTTTAATTTATCAAAAATCACTTCCATGAGCTTTTGAGTTTTAAATTTTTCTCCCTCCCCAAGACAGCGCACAATCTGATATAGGCTATACATATATATTCCTATTAAACATATTTTCACATTAGTCACGTTGTAAGGAAGAATTAGAACCAATAGAAGGAACCACAAGAAAGAAAAAATAAAACAAACAGAAGAAAAAAAGAGCAAATAGTATGCTTCAATCTGCATTCAAACTCCATAGTTCTTTCTTTGGATGTGGATAGCATTTTCCATCATGAGACCTTTGGAGATGTCTCAGATCCTTGCATTGCTGAGAAGAGCCAAGTGTATCAATGTTAGTCATCGTACAACGTGGCTGTTACTGTGTACAATGTTCTCCTGGTTCTACTCACTTCACTCAGCATCAGACCATACAAGGCTTTCCAGGTTTTTCTGAAGTCAGCCTGTTCATCATTTCTTATAGCACAGTAGTATTCCATTACATTTATATGCCACAACTTGTTCAGCCATTCCCCAATTGATGGGCATTCCCTCAATTTCTAATTCTTTACCACGACAAAAAGAGCTGCTATAAATGTTTTTGTACATGTGGGTCATTTCCCCATTTTTATGATCTCTTGGGGATATAGCCCTAGAAGCACTATTGCTGGATCAAAGGGTATGAACATTTTATAGCCCTTTGGGCATAGTTCCAAATTGCTCTCCAAAATGGTTGGATCATTTCACAACTCAACCAACAATGCATTAGTGTTCTAATTTTCCCACATTCTCTCCAACATTTATCATTTTCCTGTTTTGTCCTCTCCATATGGTTTTGAATTCTTAATCTAGGTGTTTATGTTTGGAGAGCTTTTATTCTGTAACTGCTCATAGTGATGACTTGACCTTATATCACTACCAAGAGCTCCTCCTTTGTAGTAACCACATCTGCTTAACTCGGCCATTTGTTCAACTTTTTTGTCGCCATTTTGTCAGTTGAGTCTGAGTGGCTGCTACCCATGGAAGGCCTTTTGGTTCCATTAGCCATTTCATGAACTCTGTCTGATGACATTGCCACCACCACCAACACTATTACTACTAGAGGGGGTTGAAAGGTTTGGTGGTAGAGCAGAAAGAGTAATGGATCTGGAGTGAGAGGAAAAGGTTTAGGTGCAAGCTCTGCTACTTACTACCTCTGGGACCCTGGGCAAACCAGTTAAACTCATTTTATTCATCTGTAAAATGACAGTATTGGACTCCATAATTTCTAAGGTCCTTCCCAGTGCTAAATTCTATCATCTTGTGATCCTGCATAATACACAGTGAGGTAGAATGGAAAAAGGGTTAGACTATGAGTCAGGTTGTACCTACAATCAAGAATAGTCATTCCAATCCTGTCCCTGACACTTGGTAGTTATGTAAGATGGGCAAGTCATTTAACCTTTCTGAGACTCACTTTCTTCATCTATAAAATAGGAACAATAATTCCTACAGCCCCTACTTCCCTGGTTATTGTAAGGATAACATAAGATGGGTATGTAAAGCACTTTGCAAACTTAGTTACTTTCCTGAAAAGCTGGGTGAATATTGAGTCATTGTAAATCAAAGCCCATTGATGTGCCTACAAAACAACAGACCTATCATGTGTATGAAGTTTATCACTGAACAAAAAGGAGGCAGAGCTGTATCATTCTTGCAATTTTATCACCAGTACCTTCCACAAGACATAGCACATAATAGGTACATAATAAATGCTTATTTATTGATGTTGTCTTTGTATCCTCAGTGTCCTGAACATAGTAGGCACTTAATAAATGCATATTGTATTTTTTTGCATTGAATTTAAAGGCTATTTGGAAGAATTCTACTAGACATTTTTTATTTTTTAAAAAAATTATTCATTTATTTGTACATTGATCTTTCCTTCCCACTTTCCCCCTCTGCAACTGAACAGTCAAAAAAAGAAAAACAAAAGCAAAACCCTTTTGATGAGCATGCATAGTGCAGCAAAACAAATTCCCACATTGGTCATGTCCAAAAATGCATATTTCATTCTGGATTTTAAGGGACATCTTTTTGTAAGGCAAATAATCATCCTGTTCTCTGGACCTAAATTTTCCTACATTCAAGTGAGTTTACCTGCACGCTGCAATTAACATATCACAGCTTCATAAATCTGGAGCTGGAAGAAACCTTGGAGACATCTCATCGTCCAACCCCTTCATTTTAGAGATGAAGAATCTGATGCTCAGGGAAATGAAGCATCTTGCCCAAGGTCACATAGGTAGAAAGGGTCAGAGGTCAGGTTCTCTTACCCCAGAGAGATCATGGTCTTTCCCCTGTACTCCTCTCTAAGCCACAATCATAGGACTTATTTATTTTTCAACTTTCATTCAATTTTATTTTCTTTTCTGTTCCAAATTCATGACCATAGGATTTAGAGCAGAAAGGACCTTGGTGACCATCTAATCCAAGCTCTTCATTTTACAGTTGAGTAAACAGGGGCCCCTAAAAAGCCAAGTGACTTGTCCCAGGTCACACAGATATTTGACAGCAGAAGAATTGGCACCCGAGTCTACAGCCTCAAAGTACAACCCTATTCCCACTACATCCCACTGAGACCTTAAGGCATCCTGGCAGGATCAGTGAACTGGGAAGAAGGAGAGCTTGGAGTCAGTCATTCAAGTAAAACTTATTTAGACTGCCCTCCCCTTCATTCATTCATTCATTCATTCATTCAACAATCATTTATTAAGCACTTATCATACAAGTGCGGAATTTTGCAAGGAGTCCTCCTTCCAGCTCCCTGAATTTGTTCACCATATTTGGGAGCATCTCCCAACCCATAAGAGCTATTTGGCTGTAAATGTGATCATCCCTTAGTTTTTCTGCTAAACAAGTTCAAACTGCCTTACAGATGTTCCCACAGTGCTTTGTGATCAGAGAGACACATTGGAGAAATGGTCTTGAACTTCTCATGCCTGTTAGCTACTCCTTGAGGAAGATGCAGTCTTCATTCCTCCCTAACTCCCACCTACTTCCTGGCTTTTCAGACTATATTTTCTGAACCTCTTACCTCAGAGATGTTCCCACTCTGTATGCCCATGAAAAACCTCCTGAGGCATAATAGTTCTGGACTCTTTCCCCAGAGAGTCCCAGTGAATCTCTGGTCCTGAAGCATTGTGGGAATATGGCAACCTTGCAGAGAAAGGCCCCCTTTCAATAAGCTTCTGGCTTTGAAGAAAGTAGACAGACGAGAAGATGGCTGAGATTGAAGATGTCTTGAAAAATCGTCAAAACCGATGTCCTTGAGCAGTCTCCCTGGGAATTCTGCCTTTGTTGCTAGGGGCCAAATTTATTTTATAATGCTCATATTTTACTGTCTTTATTTCAAATGCAGTAAGACAGGTCTGTTAAACCATTTGCAGCAAACCAATAGCCAATTGAATGTACTGCAGTAAATATATTTTCAGTCGATGATAAGTATCTAATTGGGGCTTAATTAATTAATGTTCAAGGAACATTTGAGATGCTTGGATGAAAGGCGGGCTACAAGAGACAAGTGCTATTATTCTATTAGCAGTGATATTTTAAGGCATTTGTAATCGTAGGTGTTATAGATCCAAGCAGATTAAATTCTCTGAAAGTGAACATTAAAATTTGTACAGTTATATGAACCCCTCCCTCTCTGTTCCTTCCATTCCACTTTCCCCCCTCCCCAGAACAAAAGATGATTAAGTTGGATCCAGTTCCTCAAAGGATATGAGAAAAGACCAAAAGTTAGAGGCTAGCTAGCATTGGAGGAGACTCTTCTGGACTGTTTCCTTTCCTTCATCACTACATTTTGAGTTGAGGAAAGAATTGGGAAGGGGATGGGTGGGCACTGGTTACCTAAGGTTTCTAAGGTTCACAATGGTATTGAAGTAGGGTAGAAAGAACTTGGATTGAGAATCAAGGGACTCAACTCTGTCATTAGTCAGTTCTGTGACCTTGGCAAGTCATTAATGTCTTTAAACCTCAGTTTCCCCATATTTAAAATGAGCTGGTTGGAAGAAAATGATTTCTAAGTTTCTTCCCAGCTTTAACCTCCTAAGCCTTTTTGCTGAGCTTGGCTATGGGAGTGAGATCAGCCCTAGTTTTCCCATATGCAGGAACCCTACATCCTCACACAATGAATTCTGGATACTTCTCATTCCTCCTCACTCCCATCCTAGGGTGTTTCATGCCTGGGACTTACTATTCAGGGTAAAGGAAGTTGATGAGTTTTAAACATCTGGAAAGAAGACCTCAGCTCACCTGAGACTAGATTTGTATCCTGAATAGCAGTTGGGGTAATTTGAATAGGAATTTGAATGGGAATTTCTTGGGAATTCTCCTGGAGTTACCATGTGATAAAAACCTGGATGTTTTTGTTTACCTCTTTTCCGTACCCTACCCCCAATCTTTACTCTACTTAAATCAAATTGATTTTGCTTCAGTGTTATTACTGTGTTTCTGAATTCCACAGTCAGTGGGAATTTCTTGCCACTGAGGATTCAAAAGGATAGGTGAGAAGGGAGCCTGGTGTTCAATGATCTTTAGAAGAATCTGGGGGTGAGGAATCTTCATTGATTTCCCACCACCTTCCTGTTAGCATCTCAGAATTATAAAATCAACCTCTGAGAGCTGGAATAGAACTTTGAAATCTAGCCCAAACTCTCTCATTTCACAGATGGAGAAACTACTATAAGCGTTAGGGAGTGGCAGAGTCAGGACCACAACCATCTCCTGACTCCAGCATTTTTCCACTGAAGTATACAGGATAGTTAGTACAAGAGCATGGGAGACAGTTCTTAGACAAATCTCTTTCTCCCTCCCCAGCTTTTCTTCCTATATTTCTTTTTGTTGTTGTTGTTGTTGTTATTTGGGCTCCTGCCCAGATCTTATAGTTACCATGGAAGAAGAAAACAGACCCAGGAGCTGATTATTGGAGATCCACCAGGCCATCCATAGAGTTACCCCGGCTCAGTTCCCACAGACAGATCAATGTTATCTCAAGTTTCCCAACATCCACTTATATGTCTATTTGACCCAAGAAAGGTGAATTAAACCCCATGCCAGTGGCTAAGGGAGGCCAATGTATGAGACATAGTTGCTGCTCTCATAGAATTCTAGTGTAGACAAATGTCCTAAGTACAAGAGACAAAGCTTTAGTGGAAAGAGCACTAGATGAGGAGTGAAGAGACCTGGATTCTGGCCCCACCTCTGCCACTTAATAGCTGTTGTAACCTTGGAAATGTTGCTTAATTTTTCTGGGTCTCGGTGTGTGAAACATGGAACAGTAGAAAGAGTTTGAATTTGGGGTTATGGAGTCTTTAGAGGTGAAAGGGACCTGAGAGGTCATCTAGTTCAACTCTCTCGTTTTACAGATGAGGAAACTGAGACCCCAAGTGACTTGCCAGAGGTCACCTAGGTAGTCAGAAGCCTGGAGTTTGAATCTTGTCTTTGCCACTTAGAACCTCAAGTAAGTCACTTAACTTCTCTATTGGCTTTAATTTCTCAGCTTCCTCATCTGTAAAACAAGGGGTTGCATTAAAGGACCTTCCACCTCTAAACCTATGATCTCAGGAGCTGTCCACTGAATTCCATGTTCAGCCTTCCAGGGTTCTTGTGTGGATCAGTAATGTAATGTAATTAACACCAAACCTCTAGGAAAACTATAAAGCACTGCAGACATAGAAGGCTACTGAATGTGGGCAAGGCTTTGTGCTGTAGGCAAATACTGAAGACATGTTTTAAGTCCTAGGCCTCAAGGAGCCTACAATGGAGGTGGGAGTTTGGAATAGTTATTTAAATGGTAGCCCCTACAAGTAGGCAGCCTCATTACTTCCTATTTGTACTTCCCCTTCAATCTCTGGACCCCATTGGGGTAACTGTGTCTGTAGGCAATCCATTCACCTGTCTTTACTGGAGATCGACCATGTCCTAGGCTTTGCGTTAGGAGTTACAAAGGTGTGTAAATCCTAATTTGGGCCATCCAGAAGTTCCAAATGTCACTAACAGGACTAATACTAGAAAAGGGCCTGCCATAGAAGACAGCACAGAAGAGCGCTAAACAAGCTTCTCTGCACTATAGTGATGTGTGAATGGAATGTTAGAGTTGAAGGGGGGGGCGGTCTATTTAACTGAAGGGCTGGAAAAGATGAGGAAGCCTTTGTAGAGGAAAGGAGAGGGGGCTTGAGCTGGGCAACACATAAGGGAAGAGTGGGAGTAGTGAGGAGGCCCAACCCAACTGAAGCAGAGCCTGTGTGTTGCAAAGCAGTAGGAATTCTAATAGCGCAGAGTCAAATTATGGAAGGCCCTGAAGGCCAGGCAAAAAGATTTGAATGAGCTGGATTGGCAGGACTCTGAAGCCCTGGGATATGAGAATAGGGAGCCACTGAAGTCTTCTGAGCAGAGGAATTATTAGTGAAAGGGACAGTTAAGGAAGTTAAGCCTTGAACCCCAAATGTTTGTCCAGAAAAGTAACTCAATATTACAGAAGCAGGTTGCTCCTCAGGCTACTGGTCACACACACAGACACACACAGACACACACACACACACACACACACACACACACTCACTCACTCACTCACACATTCACACACCTCTTTCCCATATCTGGGGGTGAAGAAGTCTCAAAATGACAGCATCCCCCCTAGCCAGAGGGAGGCTGCGGAGCCCTGCCAATCCAGCTCGACATCACTTGTCTCTAGCTCCGCTAAGCTTCTGGCACCCTCTGGCCAACCCACGGGGAACGAGAGACGGGGGCGTGGACCCTGGATGGGGTTTGGGGGCCGGAGGTGGGGATTGGGGGTGAAGCACCCATTCACCGTGCCACCCGTATTTTATTGCCAGGGATGGAACAAAGCGAAGGAGAGAAGGCGAGAACCTAGACGCTCGCTCCAACAAGTCGGGAGGCATCGTCTAGGGTCCCCGCTCCAGGGCGCAAGGGGAGCGCGCGCGGCTCCCAATGTGGCTGTCTCCTAAGCAAGACTGCTGCCGAAGCCGGGGCTGTTCTCCGCAGTGCAGGCAGGAGATGGAGGCTCTCCTTGGAGAAGGCTTTGTGCTGGTGGAGTGTAACTGAATATTTTTCTCTGCTTCCCCCAGAGGAATTTTTCCATTACCCAGGCAGCACAGAACGTTTGCAGCCTTTTCTCTCCCTCGCTCTCTTTGCTCCCTCCTCCTCCTCCCCCTCCTCCCCCTACCCCCCTCCATCCCTCCCCACCCTGTAACCCCTGGCACGGCTTACCAGAGGCGCATTGTGCAAATGTAACCTTTCAGCAGGCCCCGCCCCCGCCAGGAAGCTTCGGGGCTCTGTTGCCAGGAACGCAGCCGGCTCGGAGCTGGAAGGCAGCCCGTTAATCAGAGACGGCTGACAGAAAGTCAGACATCCTGGGCTACAGATTTCTGCTCAGACTCCCTCCCCAGCTCTCCCTGCCTCGCTCGCTCTCTCGCTCTTTTGTTTCCCCCAAGCTCTCCAGCCCCTTCTCTCTGCTGGGGCTTCGGGTCTCCCTCCACTTTCTTCTCTCTCATTCCCACCGCCACCCCCCACCTCTCTTCCTCATCTCTCTTCTCTCCCCTTCCATAGTTCTCTTCTGTTTTCTGTCTCTCCTCTCTTCTCTATCTCTCCTTTCCAGCTCTTCCTCTCTTTTATTCACCCCTCCTTTTTCCTCTTTCTCTGTTTCTTTCTCTCCCTGCCTCCTTTCATCTCTCCCTTCCTTTCCCTCTCTCCCCTTTCTCCTGTCTCCCTGTCTCTGTGTCTCTGTTTCTCGGCCTCTCTCCCCCCTTCCAATTCTTCCTCTCACCCCCCCCACCTCCTTCTCATTCTGTCTTTGTCTTTCTGTCTCTTTGTCTCTGTCTCTGCCCCCCCCCCATTCTCTTTCATTCCCTGCTTTGTCCTCTCTCTTTCGACCTTTTCTCTGAGGGTGATACCTCATCAAGACCACCTTCTGTCTGGCATCACACTCACAGAGCCCCTGAGCCTTTAAAAAAAAAAGCTGCCCCAACGTGGGTGTCAGGGAAGGGAACCTTGTTGAGTTTTCTACACTGGGGAGTGAGCCACGGAGGTGAAGGGTGGGAGTTTTGAACTCGGGTAGGGGGAGGGTGGTGAGAGAGGGTTCTCAGTGCCCTCCTATGCCTACCATCCTATGAAACCCCTTCAATGGCTGGGACACACACCCATTGGGGTTCCTCATTTGGCCTCTGCCTGTTTCTCTTTCTCCACTTTCTTCCCCACCTTTTCTGATCCATTTTCTTTCCTAATAAACTCCACTTCTCTCTGACTCTCTCCTCATTCTTTTTTTTCTGGCTCACAAGTTAAAATGAAGGAGAATCAAGACAGAATCCTCAGTACTGGCAGCAAACCTTTAATGAGGACCTGCTGTATATGGTGAGCCACCGTGCTAAGGCCCTCGGGCTACTAGGGGTACAAAGAGTACTAGAAAAGCCTTGACTCAGAGGAGCTCACGGCCCAGATGGAGAGTTAGGACATATCAGACATAAAGGAATAACTAAGAATACAGTCTGCTAAGCCCTTCCTTTCATTACCATCCCATTGCTTCAGCTTCTTCTAATCCCAAGGAGCTCAAAATCCATTTCCAGTATTTTTCACTTTGGTTCTCATACCATCTGTCTTTCATGAAGGGAATGGTCATCAGGACAAAGATGACAGCCCTCCCCTCCCTACCCCACCTTACTCCACCCTGTTTTACAGGGGAATGGAGGTACCAACAAGGGAAACAGTCATGCAGCAGTATAGAGCAGTAGAATGGGTGATAAGAGATCATGGGATCTAAGGTGTTACTACTCCAACAACCTTGGCAAGCCCTTCATCCTTTCTGGACTTTCCCCCTCATTTGTAACATGAAGGGATTGGACAGATGACCCCCAAATTCCCTTCCAGTTCTATGATCCTATGAAGTGATCTGAACTTGAAATTTAGAAATGGCCTTTGTCATCCTCAAAGGTCATCCGATGTTGTGATGGCCCCTATCTTAGGCACTGTTATTTTTGTTCTAACTGGCACATAATAGGTGCTTAATAAAATGTTTATTGACTGATCTGTGATGTTATCCATGATGGGCACAAACATGGGACATAGGCATTTCCAGCATGGGAATGAAAGTTTCTAGAAAAAGTCAGGAAGGGTGTGTTAGGCAGGAGGATGAGGTGGGTCCTGAGCAGAGACAATCTTCCTGTCATTTGTGCTTAGAGAGGTCCCCAAAAATCAGAGTGGTGGTTTTTGTTTTGTTTTGTTTCATCTCATTTTGGTTTTGGATTCTCACACCCTGAGTTCCTCTTTTCTTCCATTCTGAATTAGGAATATTTTGCATTCATGGAGACTTTGTATCCACCATGCCCCTGGACTTTCACCTCCTCTAGATTCACCAAACCCAACTTGACCCTGGGGTTGAGACCCTCCACTCAAGCCAGGCAAATACCTATCCCCCATCAGCCCAATGCACTTCTCCCTCTCTCATCTCTCACAAGGGGATCATCACCTGATGTTCAGGGTTTTTTTCCACTCCTTCCTGCAGACCAAGGACACCTGGCTGGGTTCTTCCAATGTTTATGGATCTTTGACTAACTACATCCTGTCCTCCCATAGGAAGACTCTTTTACAGACCCCACATCTCACAGGGCACTGGTTTTCAAGAAGAAGACAGGGAAGACCAGTCACTAAACATTTGTTAAGTACCTACTACGTGCCAGGCATTGTGCTAAGCACCAGGCCAAGAAGGCCTTCCTTGTATTCTGCCAATTGGGCCAATGTATAGATGTAGTTTTAAAAAAAAAATCAATCTTCAAGTATTTGTTAATGCTTGATATTTATTACTACTTGCTACTATAGGCCCTGTGATTACCCAGCACTCCCACTCCTACAAACTCCCACTGTATTTACTATCTATAGCCCTTCTTTTTGTGGCCATCTCTTGCATTGTCTTGAATTTTGCTTATGTGTCTTCCCAACTGGACAACAAGGTGAGGCAGTATGGCATAGTGGACACAGTACCACAGCAGGAATCAGGATTACCTGGGTTCAGCTCTTGTCTTACTATCTGTGTGACCTGGGGCAAATGACCTGACCTCTCTGAGCCTATTATCTCATCTGTAAAATGGGGATAACAACCCTTGCATTACCTATCTCACTGGGTTGTTGTGAGGCTCAAATAAGATGATATATATGAAGTGCTTTGGGAACCTCACAGTATTGCATAAATATGAGTCATTGTTATTAAGCTTTGAGAGTTTTTCTGTGACTACAAAGGTCCATCAATGATCATCAGATTACTAGACTGAAGATTATTCATTTAGTAAGTTTTGAATGGTACCTACTATAGGTGAAACGTTGTCCAAGATACCAATATGAATGTCTTATCTCTTACCTTCAAGTAGCTTGCAGTCTAACAGGGAAAATAAGAAATAGACAAAAACTAAAGTACAAATAGTGCATAGTGCGAGTGCATGGGAAAAAAAGAAATCATTCGTGGTCTAGTTGGAGCACTGGGGGGAGCTTCCTAGAGATGGCAGCCTAGGAACTGAACATGTAAGGATGACTAGTACTTGAAAATCAAGAGATAGGGGGAGAGAGTCAGGAGGGTACAAGGCTCATTCAGGGAACAGGCTTGGGAGAGACTGGTTTGCCTAGAGCTTAGGGGAAATAACAGAAGATAAGGCTGGAAAGGGAGACGGTGCTCAAGAGAGAGCCTAGGGTAGGGGTGGGGGGCAGGAAGGAGAAGAGGGGAGCAATTTGGCTTGGTAACTTAGCTGTAAGGGCCAGGGGCTCTTGGCACATCAAAAGGGTATAGTGTTTTTGTTTGTCTGTTTGTTTGTCAAGCATCATTAGCCCTGGGAACGAAAAGTAAACACAAACCCAATTTTGCCCTTTACCAGGCTACACAAACACTAATAGACCCTTAGGAGGAAGGCGTCAGCAGCTAAGTAAACAAACCACTGGCTTGAAAACAGAATGGTTAATACAGGCACAATCTATTCATTTGCTGAGTATGGAGAGACATTCTTCAGTCCATGAACTTTAGCCCAGGCAGAGATATTTGCCTCTCTCTTATCTTTAGCACCCCTAGGGCAGGAACCAGAATTCCAGCTGCTATTTCTGGGCCCTGAATGAAGTGGGTGATCCCTGAGTGTTGGTTGAGTAAATGACTTCCCTCCCTGCAGGACAGGGCAGGTCTAGGGGCTGAGAGCAGTTTCAGGAATGTTGAAAGAAAGTTCCCCACACCTGGACTTCTTTGGCCCAGGCTGGGCAAAACCGAGCCCAGGCAATTAATCCTCCCTGGCTTCTTCCCAGAGGGTAGAAAGGAGAGCTCTGAAAATTTATCCTGCTCCACCTATCACCAGCATGTTCACTTTCCAGGTAGATCCTTAGAACTAGAATCTTGGAGCCAGAAGCATCCTTAGGGCTAGGGCAGACTCACCAGAGGAGTCTAAGGCTGAGTTCAACTCAATATTTATTAAGCACCTACTGTGTGTAGGGTATTATGCCAGGTCCTGGCTGTTGGGAGTGGGGCATAACATTCAGATTGCATATTTTCTCTGCTTTCTTGAAGCCAGATCTAATAATGGTTTTAACTGAGTCTAGAAAAAGTTCCTGTCTAAGCTCAGACTCTGCTGTGTGACTTCTCTGGGCCTCAGTTTCCTTGAATGTAAAATGAGGGAGTTGGACTAGTGGAACAGTGGAAAGAGCATCAACTCTAGAGACAGAGGATGTGTATTCAAATCCTCCACCTGACACTACTGTGTGACCTTGCACAAGTCCCTTGAACCAGTCTGAGCCAAAGTTTCCTCATCTCTAAGGTGAGGGAGTTGAACTCGATGTTCTCTGAGGTCACTTCCAGTTCTAGATCTATGGTCCTATGACCTCTGAGGTCCCTTCTATGCTCAAAAGACAAAATATTCTGAAAGTCATTGCCCCCTTCTCCACTCCTCCCCCACTGGCCCCACCCCACCTGTAAGGGCCATGTCCCTGGGCAGCTGGGAGTATGGTGTCCAAATTCTCAAAGTTCCATTGTGCCATCATTGGTTAGTCAGTGGCCTCATTTTCCACATCTGCAAAATAAAAACTAGAGAGATGGGTTTAATGGGGAAATGGAGGTAGGTATCTACCCCTTGCCCCATTCTCTTTATGCCAGTTCAATCCAGCAAACATTTATTAAGCACCACCAGAGTGTAGAACACTGGCAGGTATAAGGCAAGGTAGAAAGTATATCTAAGATCCATCCACCCCAGGGCAAGGTCATGATGGCACCCAGAATAGCCAGAATTGTTTAGGAGGACAGAATGAATATCTTGGCTACGTGAAATGAGTAGCTTGTCTTGGACAAGCTAATAATGTAAAATTGGGCTAGTTGGAAAGAATGCTGAGGTCATGCATTTTTGCATTAGAACATCTGTGGGCTGGGAAACCTCAGTTCTTATTTACAAGGTTACTTTAACCCTCAATCCCTTAAGCTCTGTGAGGCCCCAGTTGGGGAAGATTGAACCTAGCATATTTTCCATTGCTCTTTGCCACTCTGGGCTGTGTGTGTGTGTGTGTGTGTGTGTGTGTGTGTGTAAGACAGAATCGATTGTGTTGTGTGAACCCCAGCCCTTAAGGAATGATCCCATTAAGGAATGATCCATCCCATGACCCCCAAACCTACTTCATTTCAACTACCTCATTCCCTCTTTGCCACCCTAATCCCAAGGACTTGAAATGATCTTAAGGGCCAATCAGGTAAGATTTAGACCCAAGAAATATAGAGTTTACTATCCTTTTTTCTTGTTTAAAAAAAAAAAAAACAGGAGGGGGACTAGAAGCAATAAGTACAATAGAAAGAGTCCTGGATTTCAGGACTCTGAAATTGAGTCTACAGATGAAGAAACTGAGACCCTGCCCCAGGTCATACAGGTAGAAAGGAACAGAGCCAAGATTTAAGTTCTGACCGGCTCATTCTTAATCCTTTATCAGACTTCATTAGTCAATGGACCCACATTAGAATCCTATTTAGGCTACATGGGCATAATTTGGGCTAAGTTAGTTGATCACTCTGACCCTCAGTTTTCTCATCAGTAAAATGTGAGGGTGACAATGATCTCCAAGATCCTTTTCAGTTCCAAACTCATGAACCAAGCATAACTGGGAGGCCTTGTGGTGCAGTGGGAAGACTGCTGGATTTGAAGTCAAAGGAATCTAGGTTTGAAACTGTGCTGTGCCATTTACTAGCTGTGTGACCTTAAGCAAGTCTCTCCACCTCTTTGGGCTCTTGCCTCAGTCTCTCCATCTGTATAAAGGTCTGTATAAATGCCATAAGGCCCTTTCTAGCTTTAAATCCAAGATTCTCTGATCTCTATTCCCCCCACCCCCATCTTCCCTCACTTTCTCTCTGTCACACACACACCATTTTCGGCTTCCTTTTCAGACCCAGAAATTCAGTCTGCCCTTTGCCTTTCTCTCTTTCCCTCCCTCCCTCCCTCCTGCTAGACTGACTTCCTTTCTCATGACAGGGGCCAGCAGGATGAGAGGTGAAGGTGAGGGAACTGGAGGGGGTGGGAGTGTGGGCTGGAATTTAGTGTCCCACCAGGGTGAGTTTAGATTGGAAGGGACCAGGCGGATCTGAGCTCCTTGGAAGGCAGTCGGGCTGTAACCTGAGCTCCAGTTTAAGCTGATTTCTCCCCAGCCTGGACCCCCAGTGTGTCTGTATTTGTGGAATGCAGCCTGTGTGGGGAGTGGGGATAGGTGTGGGGGAGGGCTGGGAAAGGGGGTAACAGAGGGGAAAACCGCTTTGAAATTCTGTTTCCTCCCCGCTACCCTCTCAGGCTGAACAAATAGCACCACCCCTTCTTTGCCTTCCCCCCCCAATTGTTTTTGGAGTTTTTTCTGTTGTAAGGGAACCAGGGAAGTCCAAGGCAGTCATATAGGAGGTTTCTCTTTGGGCTGCACTGGTCAGGTGGCTATCACCATTGTCCTCTTCCCTGTGACATCCCACCCCCACTATCACCACTTCCTGCAAATTCCAAGCCCTGTCTGTTGGGATCACCCCCTTGGGTTTGGAGGGAATGGACAAAGATAGAGGCAATCCCCCCCACCACACACACACACACACACACACACACACACACACACACATACACTCCATTCAGAGCCAGGATTCCTAGATTATAGACTTAGAGCTGAAAGGCCTTTAAGATACATTTTACAGATTAGGAAGTGGAAGCTGAGTGTCCAATTGACTTGCCCTAGAATTCAAACCCAGTTCTTTTGCTTCTACTTTTAGACCATATACTTTCCTCTCTCAGGCAGCAGAGCCTCCAGCCTCTAAGGCACACCCTCCATAAATCCTATATGCCTTTTTCTTCCCCAGGTATCCTAGAGCTGGGGAGCAGATCACAACCCTATGTGGGGAAAGGGGACAGTCACTAATTCAGTATTAGGAGTAAACTTCTTGAGAGCAGGGATGGCTTCATTTTTTCCTTCTAGTGCTTAGCATAGTACCTAACATATAACAAGCACTTATTAAATATTTGTTGGCTTGACTTGATTTTACTGTCTTTGGTTTCGTATTGCCTACTATATATTAGGCCCTTAGTGTGGTGCAGTGGATGGCATGCCAGGCCTGGAGTCAGGAAGACCTGAGTTCAAATCCAGTCTCAAACATTTACTAGCTATCAAGTCATTTAACCCTGTTCATCTGTAAAATGAACTGGAGAAGGAAATGACAAATGACTTCAGTGTCTTTGCCAAGAAAACCCTAAATGGGGTCACAAAGAGTCAAACACAGCTGAAAGACAACTAAACAAACAAACAAAAAGGTTTGTTGAATTTAATTCAAGGTTGTGACAAAAACCAGAGTTTTGAGACTGCTGAATACCTTGAATGATTTCTCTCTCCTATGCCACCACGCCTAGGCAGGTGGGCAGGCAGGCAGCAAGCATTTATTAAGTGCTTGCTACATGCCAGGCACTGCTACAAACTGAAGATACAAACACAAGCAAAATGAAGACAAAGAGGCTTATATTCTAATGGGGAAGATAAACACACCAAAAAAGAAGCTGAAAAGGGAAGGGGAAGGGCATTGAATGAAGGTAAAGTCTGCAGAATCAGAAATAGAACTAGGAGGGTAATGAAGGATGGCCAGATTGGGCCTTCCCCAAAATGGAGGATCTGAAGGAACTTACTAATAACAAGACAACAAGGAACAGCTAGGTGGTACAAGGGATGGTCAGGAGGGCCTGAGTTCAAACTCAGCCTCAGACACTTACCAGCTGTGTGACACTGGACAAGTCACTTGACCCCACTTGCCTCCCCCAAAAAGTATAACAATAATGATAATGATAATAATAAGAAGAAGAGAATGGAGCCAGAAGGATGTAGGGATGTTGCAGGGTAAGAAGGCCCATGGTACTGAAGGAAGTTCTAGGGTATAAAGGTAATTGTGGTGGTCGTGGTCGTGGTCGTGGTCCTGGTCCTGTCTGGAGAGTCAGAAGCACATTTGGGAAGGGCGCCAGGCTTTTATGGAATAGCAAGGACTGAACCTTTTTGTGCCATGAGCAATTCTGAAGTCCTTATGTTGAGCATGGGTATGTGATATAGTGGAAAGAGCATTGACCTGGGTTCAGATCCCCACTTTGATGCTAACCACTTGTGTGACTTTGAGCAAGTCACTTCATTTCCCTTGGCCTCGATTTCTTCAACTGTAAAGTGAGGATGCTAGCATCGAAGCTCCTTTCTGGGTCTAAATCTAGAATCATAAGAGAACCTTGGAGAAATGAGGAGACTAGTGGCCCTCATGCCTTTTCGGGTTCTCAGCATGAAAAGACAACTCTACTTGGAAGGGGAAGTTCTGATTTCCAGTCCAGTCTCTGACTCTCTCTTAACAACTATATGTCCCTGAATAAGCCATTTCAACTCTTGGAACCTCAGTTTCCTCATCTATAAAATAGGGATAATAATAATACTTATGCTACCTTCCCCTCAGGACTGTTGTGAGATGAACATTATAGGAACATGAATTATTACTATGACTCAGGAGACAGAGTTAGCAGAAGGGGTGGCCTGTTTTAATGTGACTCCATTTAAAACCCAAAGGGGGCCTTTTTAAGAGGACCACCCTGCAGGAATCAGTGAGTAGGGAAACAGGCACCACCTCCTGAGGCCCCCAAGAGAGACGTCTGTATGAGGCCATTTCCAACAATGAAATCCTCTGATGCATTCTCCAGACTAGGTTTAAATGCCGTCAGCCAGAGGTCCTGTGCTGCTTTCACAGGGAGGGTGGGGGATGATTCCCTTTCCTCTTTATACTGTCACAAATCTCTAAGCCTTAGTCTGATTTCTCACTGTCTCTGTGTCTCTCTCTGTCTCCCTCTGTTTGCCTGTCTTTGTTTCTCTCTCCTTCACTCTTCTTTAGCCCTTGGGAATGTCATTCTCATCAGTGTTTCTCCGCAGATGTACTAGACCACCTGTTGCCCAACTTTCAGACCCCACCCCCCTCCGAATTTCTATTCCCTTATTCTTTCGGAAAACTCACTTCTGCTTGTCTCCCTTCCAGAAGGAATGTAAGCTCACTGAGGGCAGAAATTTTGTCATCCTTGGGTGATTCCCATAACTGTCAGAATCCTTTTCACTTTCCTCTTTTGTCCCCTAACTGAATTCACTTCACCAAGTATTTATTGTTGTTGTTCAGTTGTTTCAGTTGTGTCCAACTCTTGATGGCCCCATTTGGGATTTTCTTGGCAAAGTTACTGGAGTGGTTCGCCATTTCCTTTTCCAGCTTATTTTACAGATGAGGAAACTGAGACAAACAGGGTTAATCAACTTACCCAGAGTCATACAGCTAGCAAGCATTCAAGGCCAGATTTGAACTCAGGAATAGGAGTCTTCCGTTTCCATGACTCCTGACTCTGGCATTCTATACACTTTGCCACCTAGCTGCCCTAAGTATTTATTAAGCATCTGCTATTTGCTAGGCCTCAGTGTCTAGCACTGAAAAACCAAAATGACAACAAAATAATACTATCTCTGCCTTGAAGAAGCTTGCATTTTTCTGAGGGAACAGGAAAATGGAGGGGGAAACCCAGTATATAATTGATGGCTGAGTCTGGCATGGTGGTGGCAAAGGAGAGCTCTCAACAAAGCCTCTCTGGGAAAGCTGAGGAGGGAAAGACCATTTTTAGCTGGAGACCAGGGAGGACCTCATGGTGGAGACAGCCCCTTAGCAGGCAATGCATACAAGCATTGCCTACGTGAGAAAGTTGTCATTAGGGGCAGTAAAGTAGCAGCAATAGAGCACCTGACCTGGAGTCAGGAAGACCCAAGTTCAAATCTAGCCTCAAGACACTTATGCTAGCTGTGTGACCCTGGACAAGTCACGTAACCTCTGTTTCCCCAGTTTCTTCATCTGTAAACTGGGAATAAAAACAATACCCAACTTCCAGGGTTGTTGTGGAAGATCAATAAGGTAATAATTGTAAGGCACTTAGCACAGTACCTGGCACATAGCAGGTGCTATATAAACAGGACCTATTATTGTTATTCCTCAGTATTCCTCATAGTTAGGGTCCCCGGAAAGTCTGACCCCATCCCACCCTCTTTCACACCATCAGGTGAGTCTCTTTTCTGTTGTCCACCGTTCCTCTCACAATCATTCACCGTCTCCATCTCCTTCCTCTCCCAGTGCTCTCTGCCCTATTGTCTTCATACCTACCTTCCCAATTAGATTATTTTTCTTTTCAGATGTTTTATTGGTGTTCTTTTATTTTAAGTCACTTGCCAACAATTCTCCCAGCCAGTCAACAAACATTTATTAAGCACCTACTATGTACCAGACACTGCAAAATTCTGGGGATACAAAGAAAGGCAAAAAACTCATCTTCTTGAGTTCAAATCTGGCCTCAGACACTTACTAGCTGTGTGACCTAGGTAAGTCACTGAATCCTGTTTGCCTCAGTTTCCTTGTCTGTAAAATGAACTGGAGAAGGAAATGGCAAACCACTCCAATATCTTTGCCAAGAAAACCCCAAACGGGGTCATGAAAGGTCAGACAGGACTGAACAACAGTGATGTTGTAAAGGTATAAACAACAAAACTTGACAATTGTTTGTATATGAGAGGTGGGAAAAAGGACTTTAGAGTGTCACCCAGGTGGCTAGGCTGGGTGACTAGGAAAATGGTGGCATACTCCACTGTAACAGGAAAGTTAGAAAGTAAGAATGGGCTTGCAGGAAAGATGAGTTCAGTTTTGGAAGTGTGGAGTTTGAGGTGGCTAGGAGACATTCAGTTTGAGATTTTTAATAGGCAGTTGGAGATGTGAGACTGGAGGTCAGGAGAGAGGTTAGGGCTGGGTAAATAAATCTGAGAATCAAATGCATAGAAATGATAGTTGAATCCATGGGAGTTGATGGGATTACCTAGCAAAATAGTATAGAAGGAAAAAAGGGCCTAGGAGAGTCTTGGGGAAAACATTCACAATTAGTAGATGTGACCTTAATGAATACACAGCAAAGGCAACTGAGAAGTATCTTGTTATGCAGGTAGGAGGAGAACTAGGAAAGAGCAGTGTCATGAAAACCTAGTGAAAAAAGGACCATATCAAAGAAAAGAAGGGAACTGATGGTGTCAAAGGCTGCAGAGAGGTCAAGAAGGATGATGATTGATGAGGAAAGGCCATCAGATTTGTTGATTGAAAGAACTGGAACAAATCATTTTGGGTTTTTCTTGGGTCTGGACCTGTGATCTCATTGGTGTAGGGAAGGTCCAGTGAGAAAAGTCCTTCTGTCAATGCAAACTGGCCATTGTTATGCAATGTTTGGTCTTGGAGAGTCACCCAGAGAGCCCTGAGAGGTCACACAGCCAAAGACAAGACTTGAACTCTAGTCTTCCTGATTTTGAGGCAGTCTATCTATGCATTATGCCATAATGCCTCTCAATAAATACAGTCAAGAAAAACGAATCATAACGTTGACTTTATCTGAAGAGTATAGCTCACTCTGCACCTATGGTCCACCACCTCTCTGCCAAGAGACACCTTCCCAAATAGACTGTAAGCTTCTTGAGGACAGGGAACATCTTAAATCCTTGTATCTCCCCACACCACCTAGCACTTCCAAGAATAGCAAGTGCCCAATAAATGCTTGTTGAATGAGACTGAATTAAATTTCCTCCTGCTATGAGATAGTTCTCTTAAAGGCTATGACAGTCCTTATATATAATACAGTATTGACAACCAAAAAACTGCTCAGAGCTAAACTGTATTCTGTAAGCCAATCAGTGACAAGGATTGAAATACAAAATGGTCAGGGGAGAGCATGCCCTCAGCCCACCACCTGCTCCCAAGGAACAGTCATGAGTCCTTGGACAATCAGATAAAGTTAGGTAAAGAGCCCACACCTTGCATTCTGATCCCAGCATTACCTTGAATGGACTGTGGAAACTTCAGGTGAATTGTTTGGCTTTCTCATGCCTCAGTTTCCTCACCTGAAAAATGAGAACAACATTTGCTCTGCTTTACCAACCTCACAGGACTCTCTGTGGGGGAAAATATGAGGGAATGGATGTGGAAACATTTTGTTTTTCTGGAACAAATGCTTCAGGGGACCCAGATGAATCAGTAGTGGCGCTTCAGAATATGTGCATAGAGATGGAAAATTCTCCCTGGCTTCTGGAATGTAGCTGCCTGCCCCAAGCACAATCCTTTCTACCTGGCTGTCCACTCTCAGCCTCAGGCTGCATACACCCAGCAAGCACTATTTCACCTTTAATCCAAGCCAACCTCGAGGGCTACTTTTTCAGTTCGTGAGTGACTTCTTCCAAGGCCTCTCCATCTCAGAATGGCAGGTCACAGATTCCCAGCTTCTCCCTTCCTGAAGTTAATGAATAATCAACCTTGATAGGATCTGACCTAAAACTAACCCAAGAAACCCCAGACACAGTTCCTCCCCTCAGGGTCTTAGGCCTTTGTAAGGCCCCCCAGGCCCTTCTCCCTTATATTCTTTCAAATTCCAATGGTCTGACTGTGGAGAGAGGCTGCCCAGAAGCAGTAAGGCCTCTCCACTAAACATCTGTCTTGCCCCAACCAATCCAAACCTGCTTCTGAGGCCTGGCCTCTTCTACTGATTCAGGAGTCCTGGACTTCTTACTTTCTCCAGGAAGTCTTTGGGGATTAACCCAAGGAAAGATTTCCTCCACTCACAGAATGCTAGATGTTGAAGGAGCCCTAGTTTGTGTCTAGTTGGGTTTGTTATTTTTTTTTCAAATATGGCAATTTTTCTACATGTATCACTCATGTGTTTGAGTCTCTCTTACATTCTCTCATGGGAGATAAAACCATGCTTGATCATGCCTCATGTGAACACCAAGTCTCTTAGAGTCTGAGGTGAGAGTTCATCAAATCCAAATCAAACCCTTCATTTTATAGAGGAAAAGACTGAGGCCCACTTGGCAGAGAAGGGATGGCCTACAGGTATACAAAAGGGTATGTATTTTCAAACTTAGCCAATGTGTTGATATATTTTGCTTGATTCTACCTATTTGTTACAAGGGAGGGCTGGGAGTTGGGGGAGGAGGGAAGAAAAGAGTCAATAAAACATTTTTAAATGGATAGAAGAGAGCAGATGGAAGTTCAGAAGGTTACACCGACAAATAAGGCAATTTTATAGTTACTGTGTTAAATTTAATACATGCTTTTTAAAAGAAATAAATTATGTAACAAGTTTTCAGTTTCATTGCAATTCCTTTTTTTGTTCCTTGTACACTGAAATGTTCATGTATGTTAAGTAAAATATATACATATACATATATACATACACATACATATACACATATATGAAATCTGAGACCCAGAAGGGGAAAGTAACTAGCCTAGGGTCACACAGTAAGTTAGTGAGAAGCTGTAGGGTAGGATGCTGAGTGAGAGTGGGGCACTCTTGTCAGGATGCCTGGTTGGGAATGCCATCTGACTCTTACAGATGATCTTCATCAGGTCCCTAAATCTCTTGGGGCCTCAGTTTCCTTATCTGTAAAGTTCAAATAAATAATTCCTGCAACATTTTCCTCATAGGGTTATTGGGAGGAAGGCATTTTGTAAACTTGCAAAATGAGTGTTATTATTACTATTCATGTTGAGGTAGAATTTAAGCCCAGCTCTCCTGTTTCCCTACCAAGACCTGGCTACTCTTTCCACTACCCCTCCTACTGATTATTTGTTTATAGATTGGTGTTTGCCATTTGCCTGTGTTTCTAACTATCTCTTTTGGAAGTTTTTTCTCAATGTCAGCCAGTTTAGACCATCAGTTTGGGTAGAAGAGTGGGAAGAATCTAGGCCCCCAATTTGCCACCTACAGTGCTAACCCAGTCAGAACTCAGCTCCCCACTTGGTTAAGTATTCTTGAATGATGATGAATGGATTTGGCCCTGATACTGTTCTGGGGCTTGGCTGACTGAGCACTCAGGGTTTGTCTGAAAGGAAGAAATTCTTGGGGAATCCAGGCCTGGCAGTTTGGCCAACTGGTATTGGATACTCACAGAATAATAGAGGGAAGGGGGAGAGAGGGAGGGGAAAAGGCAGGTGTGAGCTGGGCAGTAGAATTCATAGAAGCATGGAGGCCAGCAAGCAGGGCCGCTTCTCTGAGTGCCCTATAACTATGGGAGCTGAGGGGGGAGTGGGGAGTGGCACAGAGAGAGCCGGGCAGGATGGTTCCCAAAGAGGCTCCTTTGGCTTGGCAGACCCAAGAAGGCCTGAGCCAATGCTCCCTAGGACTACCTGCTGTCTGTGGCCCCCAAACCACCATCCTTCCTCCTCTCTCCACACTCAGCCCCCAACTCTACTCCTCAGAGGGAGAAAACCGCAGTCAGTATCCCTGAACCCAAAGCTGGGTTCAGGAGGACCAGGAGAAAGGTCCGAGTTCTATCTGGTTGGCTTTGTTATTCGTCTGCTTCTGCTCTACCAAACAACAGCCCAGCCGCTCAAGCACCTCCCTGTTCCCTAGATCCCCAACCACTCATGCTGAAACAGAAAGGAAAACACATTTCTTTATTCCTGGTTCTGTTTCCTAGTTTCCCAGAAGTGTATGTTTCTACATAACTCACTTAATCACTTAACAAACATTTACTAAGCCCCTACTATGGTCAGCACACACACATACAAACAAGAATGATAACACTCCCTCCTTTTACACCCCCTTCTAATTTGATCTTCCTGGCAGCACCCAGAGATAATTAGGGCAGGAATTATCTCCTTTTGACAACTGAGGACTAAGGCCCAGAGAGGGGGAGGTGACATCCTAGGTCACACAGCAAATGAGTGCATCTAAGCCAGAACTAAAACCCAGTCCTCCAGACTTCCAACATAGGTCTCTTTCCATGTCAGCTACTTCCTTATAGGCCTCTCAAACTAGCCGCAGGCAAAACTGTGAAGTCTTTGAAGCTAGCTTCTTTTCTCCAACTAAACAAACTCGTTCTTCATATCCTAGTCCTTTGCTTCCCAGTCTGCCCCTCCTCCTTTAATGTTTTGCATTCTCCTTATGGCTGGTTCTCAGGGGAATGAGGGGAAAGCCTCTGAAAATCTCATTCACAACTGAGGTGTGACAGTCTTCCCAAGTCAGCCTTCCCAAAAAGGCTTGAAGAAGAATGTAAACCACTTGGGGCCTAGGGCTGTCTCTTTTGTGTTTCCATCCTCAGCACCTGGCTGGTTGGTTGGTTGCTGTCCTTCTTTCTCAGAGGACCAAAACGATGCCACTATGTGAGAGTTAGTTACGGTGCAGCTGACTGTGGCTGATCAGACCAATATGAGTTTGGAATGCTCTACCACAGGTCAGGTACAAATAGTCCAAGTGAACATTTGGGGTGGGTTCTCTAAATCTGCGCTTCTCGAGTTTCTTTTGAGCTGTGGCAATTCTGCTTTGCTCATAGAGCATAGCAACTTCCGCAATGAGGGCATGCCATACTGGGCGGTCCTGTCAGCATCTCCCATGTCTCACAATCAATTCCAAAGTTCTTCAGAGAGACCTTCAGAGCGTCCTTGAATCTTTTTTTCTGACTATCATATGAGCACCTTCCTTGAGTGAGTTCTCCATAAAATAGTCTTTTACGCAAACGTACATTTGGCATTTGAACAACATGGCCAGCCCATCAGAGTTGCACCATGCCTGGTACAAGGTGATGGCTGGGCATTATAAATGCTTGCAGATCGGTTAACTGGTTTGTGTTTTAAAATCTGGGACCCAAGAAGTGAGTCATGCCTACCTCCAAAAGATTTCATCTTCAAGGAATCTCTAGGAAAATATGTTGGGACAAGAGGTCTAAGATTCCTCCATGGAGAGTCAGTCAACAAGCATTTATTAAATGCTTTCTATGTACCACAATGGAAGGAAATCTCAAAAGGGAAGGCACTAGCAGCTGCAGGGATGAGGAAAGAACAAAGAAAGGTGGGCTTTGAAAGAACCTGGGAAATGAAGAGGCAAAGATGAGAGGCTACAATAGTCCAGGAATGGGGCATAGCCAGTGCAAAGATGGGGAGATGGAGTCATGTGGGAGTGGGGCAGAGTCAGTGGAAGGGAGTAAGGTAGAAGAAGTCTGGAAAGGTAGGAAGGTGCCAGGTTATGAAAAGCTTTAAATGCCAAATGGAGGGCTTCATATTTTATATTTGATCCTGAAGATAATAAGGAGCCACTTAGAGTTCATTGATCAGGGCTGGTTGACATGGCCAGACTTAACACTTTCGATAAATCACCTTGGCTACTGAGGGGAGCATAGATTAAAGAGGAGAGACTGAAGGCAGGGAGATCAATTAAAAGCCTATGGGAGTAGTTCTGGTGTGAGGTGGTGGTGGCTGTGGGAGTGGAGAGAAGGTGATATATAAGTTGATGCTGGTAAGGAAGATATGACAAGATTTTGCAGTGGATTGGGTATGTGACGTGACACAGTGAGGAGTCAAGGGGGGCAGAGTTTGTGAGCCTGGGTGATTGGGATAAGTGGAGGTGTCCTTGACAGTGATGGAGAAGTTTGGAAAGAGGAGGAGGAAGATGATGAGTTCTGTTCTGAGTCTGCTGAATTTGAGGCCTAAGGGACATCCAACTCAAGATGTCTAAGAGTCAGCTGGAGACCTATGACTGTAGCTCAGTAGAGTGATTTAGGCTGGATATATGGATCTGGGAATCATCTGCAAAAAAAAGATCATAATTGAACTTGTGGGAATTAATTAAATCACCAAGCGAGATTTTGTTGTTGTTCAGTCATGTCTGACTTTTTGTGACCCCATTTGGGGTTTTCTTGGCAAAGATACTAAAGTTGTTCTCCTTTTCCTTCTCCAGCTCATTTTACAGATGAGGAAACTGAGGCAAATGGATTAAGTGACTTGCTCAACGTCACACAACTAGTAAGTATCTGAGGCTGTATTTGAACTCAGGAAGATGGGACTCCAGGATGAATGTTCCGTCCAGTTCATCACCTAGCTGCCCAGCAATTGAGATAGTATAGATTGAAAACAGAAGGGGAGGGAAGACAAAGCCTTGAGAGTTAGAGTTGGTATGTCTATGAATGGCTAACCATCTGTGTATTTGTGTCTGTAGCAGTGAGGTAGAATGGAAAGAGATTTGGGTTTGGAGTCAAAGGACCTGAGCTTGAATCCCCAATATGTCTCTTACTACTCATGTGACTTTAGCAAGTCACTTATCCAAGTCTTCTGGGCCTCAGTTTTCTCATATGCAAAATGATTGGATTGGACCAGATGGCCTTTAATGTACCTTCCAGATGTAAATCTATTCTTAGGAATATATGCCCATTTGTACATTCCAACTTCTGGCCCTGACAACCAGTACACAATCTTATAGGAACCATGTTAAGACATCTGCTTTTGCTATAGTGTAACCTATGGCAAAAACAAAAACAGAAATACCTTCTGAGACCATAATATAGCAGAAAGCACAGCCAAAAGACCTGAATTGGAATCTGTACAAATAGTGTGTTACTTTGGGCAAGTCACTTTACTTCCCTACTCTGTAAAATGAGAAGTTGGACCAGATAATCTCTGCTATGAATCCTATAATCTGCTTTTCCTGTGGCCCAAGCCTCCAGTGTGTCTTTATCCCACTTGTGGACCTAGAATTAGCTGATATGGCCACTGAGCAAGGAGAGCAGAAGGGGAAAATGGCCAATTCAATCTCCACCCCTAGACTAGAGATCTCTAGACCCTCAATGAGCTCAGGAAATCAGGCCTGACCCTCCCCCCCCCAACACACACTCACACACACACTTTTTTGGCACTAACTTCAGCTGTATGACCTTGGTCAAGTTACACTTCCTTCCCCTAGGAAACCATGTCCTCTTCTGTGAAATATTGATCCCTGCCTACTTCCCAAGTCTATAAGAGCTCCTAGAAATAGGATTTGGGAAGGGCCTTAGAGGTCATCTAGCACAGCCCTCTTCCTCTTTCAGATGAGGAAACCAAGGCTGAGAGAAAGGTGAAGAGTCTTGTTCACTGAGGATGAAAAGACAAAATAGGAAATGAATTTGAAAAGGAGAAATGACAACGTCACCAGGAGACCTCTTGCCCACCCACCTACCCTCACAACTAGAAGTCTCCTGACTGTCTCCACTCCCCTGCTGTCTACCCAGCAGAGGGCCAGTAAGATGTGGGGTCTGAAGCCCCCCAGAAAGTAGGGGACTTCCCTGAATTTGGCATCATCCATACTGACTCTGGGGAAGTGGGATGGCTGGTAGGGGATAGGCCCAGGGGATATTTACCAAGAGACTGAAACAAAGGGCCTTTGGACTCCCTACAGGCCACCCAGCTGGGAAGGGGCACTTCCCTACCCCCTCCCTTCCCTTGGGAAGAACAAAGGAGCCTCGGGAGATGGCCTGATTTCCTGCCTCCTTATCTCCAGGCTGATAGCCTAGGTTCTAGAAGGTCAGCTCTAGGAGGTAGGGAAGGGTGGAAGAAAAAGATAGGGGCCCCTGGTCTCACACATCAAACAGAGCTGGGGTAGATTAGGAAAATGTGGAGAGGACTGAAGTTCTTTGGGTTCAATTCAATGTATTAAACATTTATTATCTGCTATGGGAAAGGCACAGCTAATCCAAAAAGGAAATTTTCAGGGCCAACTATGTTCTAGGCGCCCATAATCCAAAGGGAAGGAAAAGGGAACAGGGATGGATGTATATCCTAAAAGCAACTGGGTCTTACTAGTTGTTCCAGCATAAGCAAGTCATTTAACTTTTCTGAGCTACAATTCTCTCTATAAAATGGGGATAATAATACATGCACTGAGAAAAGTAGTTTGTTAACCTCAAACAATAATTTTAACAATGACAACTCATAGGCTTGTTAGAAAAGAAAGGGGTCTTAGGGATTGTCTTGTCCAACTGTGTCATGGGGAATCAGAGACCTAGGAAGGGGCCTGCCCAAAGTCACACTGAATTAATGGCAGGTCTAGTATTAGAAAAATCATAGAATGTCAGAACTGGAACGGGCCTTAGAAATAAAGAAAAATAATCTTCTGAATTTTGTATATGGAGAGACCTTAAGGACCGAGACTGGCTTCTGCCTCTTTTAGTATCCCCAGTGCTTAGCACAGTGCCTGACACATGGTCATATAGAACACATAGTCATAGGCAGAGGCACGGAATAAATGTTTATTGATTGCCTAACTGGCAGAGTGGAAAGAAGGCTGGATTTGGACTCAGAGGACCTGGTTAGAGTCTTGCTCTGTTACTTACCAGGCTATGTGATGCCATACAAGTCACTCAACCTTTCTTCACCTTAGTCTTTCCATCTGTAAAATAAAGGGGTTGAATCTGGAAGATCTCAAAGGTCCCTAGGGATCCTAAACCTATGATACTCTATTTCTATAACATTTCCATGGTTTCCTTCATTTCTACCTCCTTCAGCTTTGGCTCATGTTGTCATTGTTTAGGTCGATTAGTTGTATCTGACTCTTCATGACCCTATTTGAGGTTATCTTGGCAAAGATATTGAAGTGGTTTTCCATTTTCTTCTCTAGCTCATTTTACAGATGGGGAAACTGAAGCAAACAGGGTTAAGTGACTTGCTCAAGGTCACACAGGTTATAAGTATCTGAGACTAGATTTGAACTCAAATTTGTCTGACTCCAGGCCAGGCATTCCATAGCACCACCTACCCTTCCAAAAAGAAGCAGCCACCTAATCCATGTCAGGAACCAGGACCAGCTTTACTGAGGTCATTTGGTATCATTCACTGGACACAAAATGCCTTAGAAGCTATCTGGTTTAGTCTAGAAATGTTTACTGAGAAGAAAACTGAGGCCTAGAGATACAAGAGGCTTGGCCATGGTCACACAGTGAATGAGTCAGTAGCAAAACCAAACCTAAAACCCAGGTCTCCTGTTCTATTGGGCCTTTGAATACAGCCAAGTACCTCAGGGTAAAGGCTTCTCCCTACATTTGGTTGGAGATACTGAGTTGGAAACAGAGAAAGACTAAATTCAGATGACTCTTCACTTGGAAAGAGTCTAGTCCTCTGCCTTGCTCCCCTGCGTAGTGATCTGTCAATAGTGCTTTATCCAGGATCTTAGATTGAGACGTAGAAGGTGCCTTAGCAATCATCTTGTCCAGCCCCCTCATTTTATAGATGAGGAAACTGAGATCCAGACAAGTGAAATGACATGCTTGGTTCACCCAGGTAGTAAGTGAAAGAGCTGGGATTTGAACTCAGTTCCTGTGACTTAAATTTCAGTACTCTGTCTCTCTCTTTTTTTTTTTAACTGCACCACTGTTTGTCTCAGAGCTGAAATACATAGCCCAGAAGCTGCTCTCTTCTCTCCAGACATCTGGAAAAAAAGCTTAGTCTATGGGAGACTGCTTGGATGCTTGTTAATTCTGAGTCTAATGAAGTACTCAGAGACGTTCTTCCTCCCCAATCCCCCACTTTCCCCGCCAACACCACCCCACCCACACAAGCCTCCAGGCTTGCTTCTATGATGGAAAATTTAAAGCAACTGGAAGAGAAAGGGACCTGCCCAAGCTTTCCCTTTCTTTCCCCTCCTTCAGAAATATCCTTGTATTTGTGGCCCCACGGAGCAAAGAGAAGGGGTCTTGATCATGAGTAGCTGTGGAGGGGGAAGGAACCCCCTCCCCAGCCCTGTCTTAAAAATCTCCCTCAGTTGAGTTGGGCTTCCAAATGAAAAGAACTGGAAGGGACTTAGGGGTCTTGTCCCAACCCCAGGTTTTAGCAGTGAGGAAACTGAGGACCAGTAAAGGGAAATAACTTGCCAGGTACCACAGAAGTAGGAAAAGGCTGAAGTCCTTTGATTCCAAATACAGATCTGTCCATTACAACCCCCTCTATGCTGTTTTGTATTGTTTTCTCAAAGTCCCTTGCATAAATCTTGTCTCTTCAACAAGATTCTAAGCCTCTGGAGGACAGAAAAGGTAGGTACTTCTTTTGTAAATTGTACAGGGCTCAATAAATGGTAGGGAGCACAATGAATGAATGGGGAAAAGGGAGAGAGGAAAGGAAAGAGGAGAGAAGGGAAAAGGGGAGAGGAAGAAAAAAGAGAAGGGAAGGAAAGGAATGGGAAAGGAAGGATAGGGAAAGGAAGGATGGGGAAGGGAAAGGAAGGGAAGAGAAAGATAGGGGAGGTAAGGATGGAACAAGGAAGGATAGGGAAGGAAAGGGAAGGAAAGAGAAAAATGAATGAAGAGGAAAGGAAAGGAAAGGAAAAGGGAGGGAGAGAGAAAGAAGAAGAGAGCAAGAAGAAGGGGGAGGAAAGTGAAGGAGAAAGCAGGAGAAGGGAGAGAGAGAAAGGAAAGGCAAGAGCAGGAAGAGAAGGAGAGAAATAGAGACAGATACACAAGGCTCCCCTGTAGTGGCTGGCTCTGCAGCAGAAAGTACAGATCTGAGCAGAGCCTCGTGGCCCAGACAAGAGATCAATAACTAATTTCACTGCAGCGGCCGCCCCAGTTTTTTTCCAATAATTGTAAGCTAGCAGCTGGGAATGAGGCTGTCCCCACCGAGCCGCACCAACCTACACCCGATCAATTGACACGGCCACTGGGGCAGCAGGAAAACTCATTTTTCTCTCTCCCTCCTCCTGGGTCCCTTTCCTCTGCCTTGCCATCTCTTAGAGAAATCTTGACTTAGGGGCCCCAGGGCTGAACACCCCAAACACATGAATCTGATAGGGCTGAGGTAGAGGGCAGAATTGATATGGTGAGGGGAGGGCTCAGGTAAGGGTCTGAGGGGACAGCTCTCAAGTTTGTATCTTGGTACCTAGCAGAATGAGCAAGGGATTGGTCCAGAGTTTAAGGCCCCGTGATTATCTCAGATGGAGGTAAGCAGCTGCTCAGTGCCTCTGTTTCCCCAATTTGCAAAATGGAGGATGACTCCCTGGAGAGGAGGCTAAAGGTCTTTATGATGAAAAGATCTCAGGGACAAAGGGCTTAAATGGTTACTCTTCCCCACCCCTTTCTTCACCCTTAAACCCCAGCTAATGTAATCATGGAACGACCATTGTTGGGGGTGCTACACCCTCACCCACACTCAGGAAGAGGGGAACAGGGAACATCACATTGTGTTCTTGTTCTAGTCAGGCCCAAGACAAGGATCGCCATGCAGCCCCCCTGGCTGGGGAGGAACAGAAGAGGGAAATAAATGGAGGTATGTGCAATGGAAAGCCAGTGCCTTCTAGAGGTTTGCATCAGGAACCACAGAGCTAGCCTAGGGAGCTGCAACCCAGAGCAAATAGGTTCTTGCAGTTGACTGCCTGAACTTTGAGCTACTCCCGAGGGATTTCCCCCACCCCAGGCTTGGCTCTGGCCCCACCCCCACTACACATTCCCCACCCTCCGCCCGAGAGACCAGAAGATCCCGAGTGGGCAGATCC